>NC_080098.1:65418378-65727044 GCF_950005125.1 Chionomys nivalis | reverse complement strand
CCCAAACACAGCAATCCATGAACAAGCTTTTATTATGTAAATTATGCAAAAGTATTATGTAAATTATGCTTTTATTTTGAAGATGGAAAATATTTTAGGGGGTTGAAGAGATGGCTCAGCAGTTAAGGCTCTTATGGCTTTTCAGAGGACCTGGGGTCAGTTCTCAGCCCCATGTGGTAGCTCACAGTTGTCTCTAACTCTAGATCAGGAGATCTGGTGCCTTCTTCGAGTGTCCTTAAGCACCAGGCATGTACATGGTGCACAGACATACAAGCTGACAAAACACTCTTTAAAAATAATAAAATCTAAAATAAAGCTTTGAAAAGGAGTCTGATATTTTACTTCTTACAGCGTGGCTCTTGGGCTGTTTACAGCTGTTTTCTGTTCCAGGGAGCAGAGCCTTGTTTCTGTTCCCTGTGTCTGGGGAGGTGAACTACCAATGGCTGTAGAGTTTTAAATAGTTATTGTGGGAAATGACCTGAACAGACTCTCGCTGCACAGCCCACCTCACAGCCCTTAAACACGCTGCTTTGCCACGGCCCCTCTGAGATGCACGGCTAGACTCTGATGCTGCCATGCAGTGGGCTCTGCTCTTGAGGGGAGATGTCTTTCTCCTTCTCGTGCTGTCTGGTCTGCCTTCCTAAAGCTGTTCCCCAGAACGTGAGTCAGAGAGAGACCTCTCCTCTGGAACATTCTGTATGGGAACTGTTCCTTGGCTGTTTGCTAGAATTCCTGGCAAAACCATCTGCTCCTGGCATTTTGTGTCACACTGAGCAGAGTAGCATTTAAGCCATGCATGCCATTTCTTCAGTATTTTATTTTATTTATTTATTTATTTATTTATTTACTTATTTATTTATTTTTTGATTTTTCGAGACAGGGTTTCTCTGTGGCTTTGGAGCCTGTCCTGGAACTAGCTCTGTAGACCAGGCTGGTCTCGAACTCACAGAGATCCGCCTGCCTCTGCCTCCCTAGTGCTGGGATTAAAGGCATGCGCCACCATCGCCCGGCCTTCTTCAGTATTTTAAAATCGGTTTTGATTCAATCTTAAAAATTTGTCAACTCCCTTTCTCAGAGGTAATTATGTTTTTTAAGAGTTTCCTTGTTGTGCTTCACCCAACTTAGTATTTTCCACTTTTTACTATTTGTTTTCTAAGACAAGGACTCTAGCCCAGGCTAGCCTCCAACTCTCTCTATAGCCAAGGATGACCCCGAACTCCTGAGCCTCTATATTCTGCATCACAGGCCTGTGCTGCAGGCCTCCTGCATTCACAGTTCTGTGCCATCTTCATCCTCAGTGCAGCTTACCTGTGTCTTCTTGGCTGCTCCAATTCCTGCCCCACCTGCACTTTTTTTAAGTTATGTATATGAGTGCTTTGTCTGCATGTATATACATGCGCCATATTTGCAGCGCCCTCGCAGACCTGACAATTGAAGTCACAGATGGCCCTGAGCTCCCAGGAGGGTGCTGGGGATTGAACCTGGGTTCTCTGAAAGAATAGCTAGCGCTCTAACAGTCTCTCCAGCCCCTAAGCTGGTCTACTTTTTAAGGCTTCACGAAGCCTAGTAGACTTGTCAGTCCCTTAAGTGCTATATAATAGTGTGTATCTTTATTCAGATCAAAGAGCTTTTGTGTTTGCTGCTTTGCTCATTAAGTTTGGACATTTCTTCTCCAATCCAAGAATTTATTTTTCTCTAACTACTTGTGTGCTGGTTGATTTCATTGAAAACTTGACACAAACCTAGAATTATCTGTGAAGAGGAACCTCAATTGAGGAAATGCCTCCTTTTGTAGGCAAGTCTATATGGCATTTTCTTGATTAATGGTTGATGTGGGAGAGCCCAGCTCACTGTGGACAAGGCACTTCTGGGCTGGTGGTCCCACCTTTAATAAGAAATCAGGCTGAGAAGCCGTAGGAGTAAGTCAGTAAGCGGAGTCCTCCACCGCCTCTGCTCCAGTTCTGCCCCCAGGCTCCTGCCTCAGCTTCCCTCAGAGGACTGTGACTCAGGATACGTAAGCCAAACAAACCCTTTCCTCCTAAATTGCTTTTTGGCTCTTTAGCAGAGCAACATGAATCCTGAAACAACTGTTCAGCTGCATCCCAGAAGTTTTGATATTTAACGTTTTGGATGCTGTATTCTAATACATAGTTCAGTAGGTCTATTTTTGAAGCCTTGGGTTTTTGTATCAAAGATCAGCCTCCCTGAGAACCCATGGATGCTCCAATATCTTCTATAAAATGTTCCTGTAGAAATGGATGGAGCTAGAAAACATCATTTTGAGTGAGGTAACCCAGACACAGAAAGACAATTATCACATGTACTCACTCATAGGTGGTTTTTAAACATAAAGCAAAGAAACCAGCCAACAAAACACAATCCCAGAGAACTTAGACAACAATGCAGACACTAAGACTTACATAGATAAAATCTACATGGGAAGTAGAAAGTAGAAAAAGACAAGATCTCCTGAGTAAATTGGGAGCATGGGGACCTTGGGGGAAGATTAAAAGGAGGAGGGGAGAGGAAGCGAGGGGAACAGAGAAAAATGTAGAGCTCAATAAATATCAATAAAAATGTATAAAAACCAAAACAAAACAAAAAACAAAAAAAGATTAAAAAGTAAAATAAAATAGAAATACCTATTTTGCTAAAGCAGACATGGTCCCTTATTACCTGGTAAAAGAATAAAAAGTATAGAAGTAAAAAAAAAAAAAAAGAATTGTTCCTGCAGACCAAGCATGTGGCTTCGAATCACGTCTAGGTTCTCTGTCACACACACACACACTAAAGATAAGTACCCGGGTAGCTTATATTGTGCTGCAGGGGAACGCTGCAGGGGGAAGGTCCGCACAGAACCCAGGCACTAACTTCTCCACACATTTCCTATCTACAGCTAGTTCAATCACAGGTGCAGAGCCCAGAAATAGAGGATCAACTGCCAATGTCTTTACCCGCGCCACACTGCGAGTCTTTCAAACTCCATCACAATCAGAGCCATTTAGAAAATCACCTTGCAGTTTGCAGCTCTGTGAGGAAATGACTTCATGGATGGCAGAGTTTCACTCTCATGTTCCACAAGGACTTGAAAATCATTGCTTCTTTCAGGTGTGTGTGTGCGCGTGTGCATGTGTGTGCATGCAAGTGTGTGAGCGCACGTGTGTGTGCACAGCTCTAGAGCTACAGGTGTATGCAGCAAGCCTGGCTTTTGACATGAGTGCTGAGGACAAACAGAGCCTCATACTTGAGTGGAAAGCACTCTTGGCCCCTGAGCAGGCCGCTGCCATGGCAGGAACTAACATTCCTCCCATTTGTTTATTATAAAAAGGTGAGGAAATAGGAAGGGGTAACAGGAGAGGCAGAAATGGGGGTGCAGAGAAAGCTGGGATGCTGGCCAAGTCCTGGGATAGATCGAGGGCTGTTTCACTTGTTGTCGGGGCTCTGTGAGACACTCTGTTGCTGGGATCTAGGAAAGTGCAGGCCTCGCTGAAGCAGTCTGGAAGGTTGGACCACCGGGAGTAGCCATTTTGAAGCTGTCTGGGATGCAGACTTTGTGGAGACCTGGCAGGATGCAGGCAGAGCAGAACATAAAGTTAAGAAGTTTAGAGGGAACTTTTCTCTTAGGTCCCTGTAATTGAGGGAGGGGGTCCCAAGATCAGGGAGAGGTGGGGAGGTCCCACCTCAGGAACAGGCATAGGTGGGACAGTACTTATCTGGAGTCCATTTGAGCTGTGCTAGGCTTACAACAATTTTCCTGCTTTTGAGTCATAGGGCACCCAAAATTATTCTGGTTAAAAGCATTAACACTCTTTTCTCTAGCCAGAAAAATGGGTCTACATAGGATGGACAGATGTTTTCAGCACAATGAGAAGCACTTCTAAGTCTATACTTGAAAAACAACCAAAGGGCATTTAAAATCTGGAGCGTGTAACTATGCTAACAGTCGTGGCGCTCTGCCAGAGTGGGGTTAGCAGGTTATCAGAATTCCACTGGTGAACGTTAAGACTATGAACTTTTAGAATCTTAATGAAACAATAACTTAGCGAGGGAAAGAAATCTGAAATATTTCAGTTTTTTATACGGCTAACTCACTTTAAAAAAAAATCACCATTTAAGCTTCCGTGTCCTCCAGCCTTTATAACTTGCATTTTAAACACAAGAGAACTGAGAAGGCAGCTGAAGCCTTGGTTGCTGCTGTTAAACCGGCAAAGCTATCACTTGCCTGGTCGTTAGATACCGTCAGATCTGAGGGGGATAAATTTCACCTGAGAGAGCAGAAGTTCAGACCAAGCAGATTCTGAATCTATTAAAAATGACAGACTTACTGGCTCCCTAGACAAATGCCCTAGGTCCCCCCATGGCCGTTGGGGACAGAGGTCCCAGGGCAGCATCAGTCTTCAGCTGCCAGGCCAGAAGATCTGCCAGGCACTCCTGTGGAGCTGGGACTTGGGGTGTGTGTATAGGAACCAACCGACCTTGTC
Organism: Chionomys nivalis; assembly: GCF_950005125.1. Taxonomy (NCBI): domain Eukaryota; kingdom Metazoa; phylum Chordata; class Mammalia; order Rodentia; family Cricetidae; genus Chionomys; species Chionomys nivalis. The sequence goes on along the minus strand of NC_080098.1, from coordinate 65,722,563 downwards.
TAGGCAAAGTAGGGCAATCAACTCCCCAGTGTCTTGCTCTCCCACAGTCTGGGCAGAATCTGAGCAGCAGTTAAGGTGAAAGGTAGTCCCCCACCCCAAGTGACCAGTGTTGCCACATTTAAAGCAAACTCCGGGTGGAGGGTCTTCTGTTCCCATCCATCTTCTTTGGAGACGATAGGAGTAGTTGGCAGGAGCTGACATGTCTCTCTATCACAAAAAAAATATCTTTTTTATTAAATACTTTAAATGCCATATTCTGCAGATCTTTGAAGCAATTGAGGACCATCTACCTACTTGGTATATCTGAATGGACAAACTTTGCTTGTTTCTAGTTACTTGGTTTTTTTATTTTATTTTTTTAATTTATTATGTATGTAATATTCTGTCTGCATGTATGCCTGCAGGCCAGAGGAGGGCATGAGATCTCATTACAGATGGTTGTGAGCCACCATATGGTTGCTGGGAATTGAACTCAGGACCTTTGGAAGAGCAGGCAATGCTCTTAACCCCTGAGCCATCTCTCCAGCCCCTTCTAGTTACTTGTTTTAAGCTTAAATTTGAAAACACATACAGGGGGGCTAAGTAAGGCTTATCCCTGTAAGTAATTATTTAGTACTAAGCATGACTACAATTAAAGAATTTAATCATCTATGACTATTAACTTGTGTTCTTTAACAGTCTACAATAAGTTAGCAGCTTTCAGAAGACTAGGACTTTACGTTCCATTCCTTTTTAAGGTGACCACCCATTAACTTGCATTTCTTCATTATCCTTACCAGTTTACAATAAGTTAGCAGCTTTTATAAGACTAGGACTTTATGTTCTGCCCCTGTTAGGTTTAGCCTTAAAAATAATGATTTTGAATTGAAGTTCTTCTAGTATCAAAATAAAACTTTTTAATCATAGATAATGGGCTCAATAAAAATTCCAAAATAATCACTCCATGGGTGAAACAGAACAAGTTTGTTCCAAACTGCTAAGCTGCTTCCTGAGAAGGAAAAGTGACAAGGGAAAGATCCCCAGGGCCAAATGGGAACAGGAGAAAAGGGGGCCTGTGAGATGGGTGGGGCCTATGAGCAGGGACTGAGGGAGCCCAGAGGCCAGCACTGCCCTTGACAAGCCATGGGGGTCCCTGCCCAAATGCCCACCCCTGGGAAAAGGACTCTCTGGGGGGGAGGGGACCAGGCATTCCATTATGGAATATATATCTTATTTACCAAATACCTCATTTATCAGACAGACATATGTTGCTATTGATCTAAGTTTTCTAGAAACTTGATGTTGGATACATAGCAAAGACGTAAGTACTTAGGTGTAAATTTCTAAGTCATCTTTTGTTAATATGATACATCTTTATAACCTTAAATTTTTATGACCATATAGAGTATATTCCAAACCAGAGTCTAATCATATACAATATGTTGTAACAAATATAACTTAACATTTCTATCATCATACAAAAGTTCATACTAATCCAAAATATTTGAGACTTGCTGTTTTCTTAGTCTAAAAGGAGATACAATGAACAGAGCTCATTAGGACATGAGGCTCATGTGGCCATCTACATCCTGATGAGGTCACCTGCCACGCTGGAGGAGAGCCACGTGACTGCTAATGAAACATGTTTTCTAGACAATAGTTAAGTTATAAGCACATATATGCACAGACACATACACGCAGTGTTAAATCCAGCAATAGATATGTACATATACGCATATAGAGTCAAAAATCCAAGTCCCTCTCTCTCACACACACATACATATACATCTTAAATAGAAGCTGAAGCACACACACACACACATATATGCCCATGTATAGAATTTTAATTATAAGTCTTTTGTTATAAATTTAAAGCCAAATTTTGTTACAAATTATACAGATTTTAAACCATACCCAATGAGCAATTTACAAATCCTTAGATCAGAGTTTACAATATAATCTTAAGATATTGTTATTTGTGAGAGCAGAGTGCAGAGAAATCATAGAGATATAAGGTCTTTAGGAGCGGGGAAGTAGAGCCTTAGAGGAAAGGGACTTTGGAAGTATAGCAAGTTTAGGTATTAGCTATTTGGGGATCATTTGTTTATGACAAATAGCAGTTGTTAGCTATTTGTGGTAGTTTGGAAATCAAATTTGCCAGTTTTGGCCACTGAGACCAAAGTGTTGTAATAAAATCTGAGTCCATGGAGGAAGAGAGAGAGGGTCACAAAGTGGAACACTGTGCAGGTGTGTTCCTCTAAGTTCCTAGAGAAAGTTGAGAGGGAAAATGAACTGTAGGACTGCAGGCAAAAACAGAGACAGCACAGCAGGTCTGCAAGGTGAGAAAGCACAGCGGGTCTGCAGGCTGGCTGCAAGGTCAGAGACAGCACAGAGGGTCTGCAGGCTGGCTGCAAGGTCAGAGACAGCACAGCGGGTCTGCAGGCTGGCTGCAAGGTGAGAGAACACCAGGAGGAGAGGAAGAGCGGGCAGATGCGCCCGCGGTCAGCAGGCCACAAGAGCCAGAGCCACTTGGAGAGTCCAGCTGAACAGAGCATAAGCTTAAGCCGGCCTCCCAGGCTGCTGGGACAGGGGAGCGAGCAGAAGAGATGCCCACATGGGTATAGCAGGCTGCAGAAGTCAGACAAGCACACGTGTGTCCATGTGGAAAGTAACTCAGGAAGAATCGAACTCTAAAATTTGGAATTAGATTCACTTATGGACAGATGATCTGTATACACCTTCCTGAGGGTTAGATCAGCAGATATGGCGGGAGAGCTGGTGTGTGTTGAGCAAGATGAAGCTGGCTTCTCTGACTCCCACACTGAAACAAACAGACAGACAGGATGTTTGCAGAGTTGAGAGAGGGAGAGCTGACAGAAACAAGCAAGTCGCGGAACAAAGAAAAAGAGTAAAGAATTCTTTCTCTGCTCCCCAAACACCTGATCCAAGGTAGACTGAAGTCTGGTTTAATTTGAAAGGAGTGGTCAGTGGTTCTCCAAAAGACATCCCAACGGGAGCAAAAAGGTGTATGACACAATTCCCAAGATGATCAGAGAGAAGGTAGAACCTTAGGGGTCCCTGGGACTCAGAGGAGGACGACACAAAGCAGGCACAGGCTGTTCAGTGCACTGGCACACAAGAACGGGGCCCAGGGCTAGTGGCCCAGGCAACACACAGTTGTCCAGTACGCGGACTTCAAAAAAGCTGGGGATGAAGGATGTGCTCGGCAAACGAAGCCTCACACCCCGGGGAATGGTCAGAGGTGGGTATCCCTGACAGAGACCCAACTGCCGGTACTGAATGGAAGGCAGAGCCATTGGTGAATGAGAAAGAAGATCTGTTGCAGGTGGAAGATTGCAGATCTGTTGCAGGTGGAGCATGCAGGTAGGATCCCAGCGTAGCCAGACCAAATGCCAGGAGAGCCTGTTGAGTCTTGGCACCAATTAAAGGACAGAAAAAATGAAAGGCAAAGTGGGTGCCTTTTGGCAGGCCCTGCCAATGTATGCCCCTAAGCAAGCACACCATGTTCAGCCACCAGTGCAAGAGGTTTGTTGGGAGAGGGGGAGAGTGCAAGGCTGTGAGGGAGTGGGGACATGAGAGAGGCAGACAGACAGGCAGAGAATAGGGAAGAGGAGCAAGAGACAAAAAAGGCAGGAGAGAAAAGAGGCAAGAGAGCAAGCTGTGCCTGGTGGGCACTTTTAGGGGGTACACATGTCACCTAGCTGATGGTGGACAGGCACCTGGTGACAGGTGAGGGTGAAACTTAACTGCTTTGGCAGAAAGGCAGGCTGCTACCAATGTGGGAACTAACAGACCTGAGGGTGACCTCGGGCATCCACATGGGTATGGGTGCACACATATCTACACGCAATAAACACAAATGCCAAGGACAACACATCTCTGGGGAAAGTTCTTACTCTCAACAATAATAAAAAAATATAAAACTTCAAATTAAATTAAAATTCAGTTCAAGCAAACAGTAAGGAAACAACACCGACCTATGATCAACAGTGAGGGTAAAGGTGATGACGTTTGAGGCTTCTCAGGGGGTGAGGGGGCAGAGTTATTTATGTGGTAAAATCTCACTTTTTAAGACATTGCCAAAATTCTGTGACACCCATCATGAGGGAAAGTCAAACCCGCACCCACAAGGGATCGTGACATTATCGACCTATTTTCTCGCCTCTACTCCACAGGCTCATGGACCAAATTCAGTATGCAGGTGGGTAGGGCCCCATGACTGGCCTAGGCCCATGGGCTGTAGAGTCAAAGCTCACCCAAGAATGGCTGACTGCCGACTGGGCCTTGACCTCCCTGAACTGCCGCTGGTATATAGATTTTCAAGTTAGAGCTTCTTCAAGCTCATGGTTAGGCGACAGTGAAACAGAGCTGTAACAAACAGCCCCCAATTTCAGTGGCTGACCAGGACACAGGCTTGCTTCTTCTCTTAAACAGCCAGTTGATCAACCTACACCAAGATGATCTTGGTGACATGCCAAGATGTACATCAAATGAAGTTCACTGAAGCATTGCTTTGATGGTATAATTTTTACAACACCCTAAATGTCAAAAACTCGGAGCTAGTGAAGCAAATTACAGCCCACGAGAGAACACAGTAATAAATACTTTACAACAAAGGGGAGTGATATATTGAAAATCTTTAGTAGCAGTTGGGGAATTTTTTTCCAATAAAAATGAGGGAGAAAGGCAGACGATGTGATCACATTTTTTGTTTAAAACAACTGGCACACCCATAGAAAGAAGTAGTGGTGAGAGCCACAGTCGTGGCAGGGAAAAGGCACGAGATGAATGACGAAAGACACAGAAAGGGTGCAAGGGGTGGCGGTGGAACGCCGAGACACGCTGTTTCACACAGCACAGAAGAGGGAAGCATGTTTAAAAAGCCTTGGGAGCAGTGGTGGGAATTAGAAAGGACCGGCTTCGGCTAGACCCTGTTGAGCAAGAGGTCTGCCGGGTGAAATCACGGTGTGGGCATCTCGCCAGCACAGCCTTCTTCCTTTGTTTTCACCAACAGTGAGGTCTCAGGTTACAGCCTTGCTAGCATGGTTGAAGATGGATAACAGAGGAGCAGCACTAACCACCCGGATGGATGTCCAAGAGTTGGCTCAACTTGACTGGATCTTAGGTGTGGGTCATGAGACGATGTCATAAAACCTCTCAGAGAACTTGGACTTGACGTCCCCCCGAGTTTGAAAACCCTGCCAGACCTTGGTTGCTCAGGAACATGATGTGCCGAGGGAGGGTGTTGGCTTCCAGACAAACAGGACATTTTCTAAATGATCAGGGCATGTTCCAGGAAAAGGCCTGGAGAGGGGAGGTGGGGTAGATTGTGACGTTTTCAGAAGTGGCCATCAGGTTGATCAAAGCACTCTCCGTCTCAGTCACAGAGACAAGCTCCAGAGATTCCACCATTTCCTGTCTGGGGAAGCCCCCACAGCTACAAGGCTCTTTCTTCACCTTTGTGGGGTTTCCAGAGCCACCAAAGGTAGCATCTCCATCTCTGAACACCCTGGGCTGGAACACTCCCACAGAGATGTTGAAAGCCTAGTTAAGAGACCACAAAAGCCTTCAGGAGCCTCTCACAGGGACTCTACCTTTGCTGAGGAACTCTGAGTTCACTGAGTATACAGAGTAGTGGAAGAGCAAATAAATCAGCCATCAAGAGCACTTGTTGGTCTGGCAAAGGACCCGAGTTCAGTTCTTAGGATCTACAGTGGATGGTTTAAAATTGCCTATAACTCAACTCCAGAAGGGTACTGGACATCTTCTGGCCTCTGCAGGCACTGACCTCGTGTACACACAAACCCATACACAGACATAAACATTTATACATGTGTAGAATTAAATAACTCTTTTAAAGGGGAAAATAAAGGAATCTTGAACATATTAAGACAAGGGGGACATCTGAGAGAGAAGGACAAAGAAAGGTAACAGGAGGAAGCAGCAGTTGGAAGCCTGTCAGGTTAGGCTCCTCATACATCAGTCATTTCTCACTTGTTGATCATGTGATAAATCTCTATCCAGCCACACTGGATGGACTATGTGGGTGCCTGGCAACAGCATGCATCCAGTAGTAATAAAGGCTGCCACCCAATAGGGGAAAAGATTTACAAACTACAGTGATAAGGCTGGGGGACCTGGGCAGAGCAGTGACCTTAAGCTAAGCCCTCAAGGACAAGAAATTCTGTGCTGTTCAACCAGGAATATAGTTTGAAAACAATCTGTACCTGGCTGCTTCTGGTTGTGAAGTGGTTCCTGGGTAAAGGGGGGGGGTGTGATAATGAAACACCCTGAACGAGCTGCCCCACGCTATATGGTGACGCAGGGTGCTGCCTCCAGAGACATTGCTCACCACAGGAGTTCCCAGTTCTCTGACAACAGAGATGCTGGAGGAAGCTTTCTGTCTCCGTTTATCAGATTATCCTTCATCAAGCAGTAGGCTTCCTGATCTAGTCACATCATCAATTTAGTACTTGCAGAAACAGATGCCAAGACAGGGTTTGAAATGCAAAAGATCCTTTGCTTTACAGAAGCTTCTCAGTCTCAGGAGGTCCCATTTATTCAATGATGTCCTTAGTGTTTGTGCTGCTGGGGTTATACGTAGGAAGTGTTCTCCTGTGCCCATGTGTTGTAGAGTACTTCCCACTTTCTCTTCTATCAGGTTCAGTGTGTTTGGACTGATATTGAGGTCTTTAATCCATTTGGACTTGAGTTTTGTGCATGGTGATAGATATGGATCTATTTTCATTCTTCTACAGATTGACTTCCAGTTTTGCCAGCACAATGGCAATGGGTTCTTGATCCTATTGCACGTAATGGCTTTGTGGGAGCCCAGGTAGTTTGGATGCTCACCTTAATAGACCTGGATGGAGGTGGGTGGTCCTTGGACCTCCCACAGGGCAGAGAAACCTGCTTGCTCTTTGGGCTGAGGAGGAAGGAAGACTTGATTGGGGGAGGGGGAGGGAATGGGAGGTGGTGGCAGGGAAGAGGGAGAAATCTTTAATAATTAAATAAATTAATTAAAAAAAAAAAAAAGAAATGCAAAAGATCCCAAGGACCACTTGGGATGAGACGAGAGGAGACAAGTTCCCCAGAGCAGGAAGGCTTCCCATCCAGATCTAGGCAGAGATGGAGAGAGCAAAGATTAAGTATAAGGGCCTCTTCAGATACAACAAGGAAAAATATCCTCATAGCTCCATATCCTGGTGCAGAGACACATCTGGGCAGGGATGACCAGACTCCACTGTCAGTGGCCCCCATATGAAAAGGATGCAGCCTCAGCCTGATAGCTGCAGAGAAACCTGACTCCAAGCTGCACTCTTTACAGCTGGCCAGCTTGCCCAGCAAACAGCCGAGCAGAGTGACTCTGTGACTGCCCCACAGGGCCCACCTTGTTTACTTGTCATCAAAGTGGAAACTGATGTTGCTTGCAAAATTTGGAGAAGGAACTGGTTCAGGAAGGTCATTGTAATAAGAATTTCATCTGCGGTCTTTATGGAGACAGATCTCTAGGGGTGCTTGGCAGCTTGGCAGACATCAAGGATGAGGGAGACTTAGGCTCTGTACCACAGTATAATTGTTCTGATGCTTGGGAGAGGGGGGAGCCCCTCCCACCAGAGCTAAAGGCCTACTCATGGTGCCGCATCCACAAGACCACCCCTGTCTGAGCAGGAGGCAGGCGTGCAGGATGTGGGCATCCTCCCTGGAATGCAGCCTGCTGAGAGTGTTGGTGTCCTGTGACCCTCTCCACAAATCTCATAGGACATGAGACCCAAGGAATCTGCTGTTCTTTGTTTCTGAGCCAGGAATCTCACTTTCTGTCAAGAGAATATCTTTTAGCCTATTTACAAGTGATGTATTAGCCTGTACCCAGGAAACCACTAAAAGTTTCTCTAGCTTGCAAGCAGAGTAAGAATCTTAGCTCCCATTAAAATTAGAATTCTTGGAAGGGTGAACCCTACATGAAGTCAGCCTTCCATAATTACAGGTCGGCAGGTCCAGCTGACTGTAGATCAAAAATAGGTACCTGATAGTTACATCTCTACTGAACAGGCACAGAACTTCCAGAACTATGCCCTAGGTATGTCGGGTAGTAGCGGCTATTTGCATAGAATTTATAGTGTTATTGGACATCATAAGCAATTAAGAGATGATTTTAAGCCTATGAAAAAGGTAGTGTAACATGAGTGTCCTTAGAGAGGCTGAGCTCCAAGAAAGGGGGGTCACCAGGCAGGATCTCTCCCTACTTTGGGGTTATTGTCAAGTCCCATTTCCTGAGCCATACTGAGGGAGATGAGGTGGTCTGGAAAACAGTGGCCACCTCAACAACCTGACTGTAAATCACCAATATTTGTTTCAAATGGCAATAGTGAAAGGCAGTCTTGGGACCTAATTTCTGGAGTTATTTATAGGCTTCATGTGACAGCTTAATGGACCAGATCACATTTTAATGCGGCAAAGCGATTGGTCATAGGAGAGTCAAGAGGCCAATGTTTCCCTGAAGGAATGGCGTTTCTATGAAGCAGACAAGCACAGGTGGCCCTTGACAAACACTTTATCAGAGCTCTGCTTCCTGGACACCGGAGAAGCAAGGCACACAGCCGGCATGAGCACACTTTGATCAGCTGACCCATGACTCAGACTCGGCATCCCTGGTCCATCCTTTTCTCTTTTAAGCCTCATCATCTTCTACATTGCTTTCCTCTGCTGACACAGAGTGGTGGTCCCATCTCTCCACCCACAAACACCATGCAGAATACCTGGGTGGAACGGCAAGGCTGATCTCACTCGTGGCTTTTAGAAAGTAGTGAGCTGAGCTGGCAAACGGCATTTCTGGTGAAGTGCTCGTGTGAATCCAATCCCCTGAAATAGCCAGGCTTGGTGGTGCACACTCACGATCCCAGGGTTGGCGAGGGTAGAGACAGAGAGGGACAAAGGGGCAGAGATGGGCAGAGAGAGGTAGAAAGGGGCAGTGAGGGGCAGAGAGAGGCAAAAAGGGTCAGAGAGACAGGCAGATCCCTACAGCTCATTGGCTACTCAACGTACCTGCTTACAGAGTTTCAGACCAGAGAGATCCTATGTCAAAAAAAAAAAAAGCGCTAAACCAAAACAGAAAAATTCTCAAGGTGTTCAATGCCTGAGGACCACCATCATAGGTTCCTCTGGCCTCCATCTGCATGCACACATATGTACATGTACACCCTGCTACACACGAGCATGCATACATCTGTGTACACACACAATGTGAGCCAAGTATCCTATCTCAAAATCCCCATCAGAAGAGGCCAAGCCCATCTTCTTGTTCTTTATACACCAGCTACTCCCTGCTGTTCCCCTGGGGAGGGGCCGCTCCACAGCCATCCTGAAGTCTGCGGCACATTTCCCTGAGAGGTCTGTTCCTCAATGTGGGGCCAGAGCAAGGTCAACTTAGGGTCTACATAGAAAAGCCTGTGAGGGGGGCAGGCAAGGGGACCTCCACAAGATGACTGGACTCTTAGCAACCAAGACTACAAGGTTAGAAAAGAGCCACAATATTGTTCTTCATGATCTCATTTTAAATGGCATCTCTACCTCTTTTCTGTTGATTTCTATTTATAACTGATTACAGACATGTGTTTTTGATTGTGTTTCTCCAACATCGTCATCTTGACAGAATACTTTCCCAGCAAAGACAAGACCCTGACATGGTCCTCTGCTGCTCACATAGGAACCTTGGTATATCCATCTCACCAAAAGCCAAGAGTCTGAACATTTCAAGCCCCTAGCATGTCCCCTTTCCCTTTCATAACCACATGAGCCATTCTTGCTCCCAAAGTAGGAGATGTATAGACAGGTGTGTAAGATGGTTCTGCCCCAAGGGAGAGTGAGGCTGTTTCTCATAAAACAAAACATGCATCACCATGTGGTCCATGTATGGGTTCACTGAGCATTCACTGGAGAGCTAAAAACCTACATGCAGACAAAGCCTTGCACGTGAGTGCTCACAGCAGCTCCTAATAGTAATAGTAGAAGGCTGGAAGCCATGTCCTTCCATGGCCACACAGTTCAGCAAATGATGACTTGTGTGTCCCATGACATTCAAACTAGCCAGAAGGAGTAGCTAGTGTGTCAAACAGCTTGGGTGAGTCTGGAAGGATTCCTTCTGAGCCAAGGAGATGCCCAAGAATTTGCATAATGTCTGTTCTGGTTTTGTATCATTCTTAAAATGGTCATGAGCTGCCCAACTTCTTAGCAGGACCCAAGGGCCAGTTGTGTGTTTCAAGCAGCTGACTCCCTTCTCCCAAGATCAACAATGATGCCATGAGGGCAGTAGAGAGGAGACGTGGGTTCCGGCAGTACATGTTCTCTGGCAGTGTGAGCACCACTGGAGTTGGAGTTCTGCTGAGAGACTGTGATGTTTCACCTTTCCATTCATGGCATTTGTTAGCTGGCAAGATTCCAGATCAAAGTTCTGTATTAAAATGTCTAAAAACCATCTGTAAAGCACAGGCATTATGCACAGCAAACCCTTCACAAAGGGCCTGTGGCCACTTGGCAGCACATGACTCCATGTGTATGTGGGTCTAGCTCAGCAGGAGGTGTGTAGTCAGCTCTCCTGAAGGCTGGAAAGGTATAACAGAGAGGAGGACTACAAAGAGAGCAGGGGTCCCTACACTCTAATATGACAGGGACCTCCAACACATGAAGCTCCCGAAAGTCTTCAAAGGATGTTAACAGAATATGCTGGAGTTGGACAAGGTTCAATGGATGATAAAATCCCCTCTGATACAAGGGAAACAAGTTAGGAAGCAAAGAACTGAACCAAGACTTACTGTGTCCTCAGTACAGACCAGTTCACAGAGTATCAGTTGCCCAGGTAGCAAGAGAGCTGTCATTCAGGAAATATCCTTCTTAGGACAGATAGAAAATTATATCTCTGTTCTTCTGAGCAAAAGCAGTTTTTAGCTCCTTAAGAAAACAGAGGTCTCAACTCAGCCAGTGAACAGAAATTCTCAACTCTTATAGGTAGCCATCATCAAAAGCTCTCAGCAAAAACAGTCTCAATATAGCTCATGTGAGTCACAGATCACATGGATAAGAGGGCTGTCTCTCAGGTAACTATGCCACAGATCCCTGGCTTTGTCATCTGTCTCAGATATCTACAAAACAATGGTCTCTGATGTCCTAAATTACAGTGCCCTCAAATCCCCAGGTGACAATGGTCTCAGACTCCTCAGGAAACAATGCTTTCAGATGACAAGGTAACAATGGCCTCATGTTGCCCAGGTTAAAGTGTTGTCGAATGTGATGTCTCAGCATCCCAGGTTACAACGCTCTCTCTCAGCTCCCCCATCATTTTTTCCTGTGGTCTGCACAAGTTACAGTGCTGTCAGATCACAGGAAACAATGGTCTCATTTCCACAGGTTACAATGTTTGCAGATCCCTCAGTAGCAACTCATATTTCCCACAGGTAACAATGCTGTCAGAACCCACCAGTAACAATGGTCTTGAAACCCCAGGCATATGTATATATCATAGGTTATTATGTTCTCAGATCCCCCAACTACTGATGTTTTCATATGGCCTAAGTAGTAACAGTCTTATTCCTCAATTTACATTGCTCTCAGATGCCCAGGAAAAAACAATCTCAATCTCCCAAGTTTCCATGTTCTCAGATCCCCTGACTGACGATGCACTCAGATCTTCTTGGTGACCATGCTCTCAGATGCTCTGGTGAGAATAGACTTGACTCCAGGTAACAGTGGTCTTGATTTTCCAGGTTCCAATGTTCTTGATCATCAAGGTAACAAGGCTTTCAGATGCTACAGAAAATGATGGTCTTACGCCCCTAGAAACACTGATCTCAGATCTCCCAGGCAGAAATTACTCTGATCCCCAAGTAACAACTGCCTCAGTTTTCCAGATACAGAATTCTCAGATCCCTCAGGTGACAATGCTCTCATATGTCCCACTTAACAAAGATATTGATTCGCCGGGTTGTAACATTTTCAGATCTATCAGGTGACAAAGTTCCCAAATGACATCAGAAAACAATGGGTTTGATCCCCCAGGTAACAGTGCTTAGAAATCCCCATGTAACAATGCTCAGATGCCCCAGGTAACAATGTTCTCAGATCAGTCAGTCAAGATGGTCTTCTAAGATCAGACAGGTAGCAATGGTATTAATCCTCAAGTTAACAATGCTCTCAGTTCAGACAGACATCTGGTCTAGATCACCCAAGGTTACAATGTTCTTAGTTCAGCCAACTAACAATAGTCTTAATCCCCAAAGGTTACAATGTACTCAAATAAACCAAGAAAAAAATATCTTTAACCCCATGGGTTACAATGTTCTCAGATAGGTCAGGTAAAAAAAGATTTTGATAAACCCAGGATACAATGTTTTCAGACCAGACAGGTAACAATGACCCCCAAAGGTTAAGCTGTTTTCAAATCAGGAAATGATGGTCTTGATCTGCCCCCAAGGTGACAATGTTTTTAGATCATCAAGGTAACAACAATGCTCTTTATCAATGATCTCATATCAGTTGGTAACAAAAGTCCTGATTCTCCAAGATTACAATGTTCTCAGAGCAGCCAAGAGACAATGGTCTTGATCCTCACAGATTATAAAGTTTTCAGGTCAATCAGGTGACAATGTTCTTTATCCCCGAAGATACAATGTTTTCAGATGAGCCAGATAGAAATAGTTTTGATCCCCTCAGGTTACAAGGTTCTCAGATCAGTAAGCTAACATTAGTCTTGATCCTCCAAAGTTACAATGCTCTAATATCAGTTAGGTAACAGCGGTCTTTAATCCCACAAGTTACAATGTCCTCAGATAAGCCAAGTAACATTGACTGAGATTCCCCAAAGTTACATTGTCCCTAGGTCTGTCAGCTAACAATTGTCTTTATGCACAAAGGTTACAATATTCTAAGATCAGCCAGGAAATAATTGTCTTGGTTTCCACAGGTACCAATGTATTCAGATCTGTCAGCTAAAAAAAATGTTCTTAAACCCCCACCCTACATGCGCACACACAAGTTACAATGTCTTTATCTCACAAATTACAAGTTCTCAGATTAGCCAGGTAACAATGGTCTTTATATTCTCAGATCACAGTGTTTTCAGATTAATAACAATGGTTTTGATCCCTTCCAGGTAACAATGTTTTCAAATAGGGAACAATGGTTTTGATCTCTGGAGGTAACAATGTTCTCAGATCAGTTGGATAGCAATGGTCTTTATCCACCCAGGTTACAAAGTTCTCATATTAAAGTATCAATAATGTTGATCCTTCAAGATTACAATGTTTTCAGATGAGTCAATTAACAATGGTCTTTATCCCCCAAGGTTACAATGTACTCATATCAGGTAACAATGTTCATTCCTACAAGATTAGTATAGTCTTAGATCACAGAGATAACAATGGTCTAGATTCTCTCAGGTCACAATGCTTTCTAATCAGTGAGGAAACAGTATTCTTGATCCCCCAAAGTTACAATATTCTCAGATGACTCATGTAATAATGGTCTATATCCCCCCAGGTGACAATGTTTTCTATTCGTAAGTTAACAGTGTGGTCTTTATAACCCCTTGTTACAATGTTCTCAGATCAATCAGGTAACAGTGGTCTTCATCCCCAGGGATCAGCCAGGAAACAACTGTATTGATTCTCACATGTTACACTGTATTCAGATCATTCAAGTAACAGGAGTCTTGTTACCCAAGTTTACAATGTTCTCATATCAGTTTAGAAATACTGGTCTTTAACCATAAGGATACAATAATCTCAGACCAATCAGGTAACAATGATCTGGGTTCTACAAGTTTACAATGATCTCAGATCAGACACATAACAATGATCTTGATGCCTTCTGGGTTACAATGTTATGAAATCAGGTGGCAATGGTCTTAATCCCCTCTAGGTTACAATGTTTTCAAAATAGTAAGGTAAAAAATGTTATCTCCACAAGTCAAAATCTTTTATCAGTAAGGAAATATTGGTCTTCATCCCTTCCAGATTACAATGTTTTTCAATTGGGAAATAAAGATTGTGGCTCCTTTGAGGCAGCAATGTTTTCAAGTCAGGAAACAATGGATTTGATCCACCAGGGTTACAGTGACCTCAGATTAGCAATGGTGGTCTTGATTCTCCAAGGCTGCAATGTTCTTAAATCATCCAGGTAATGGTGGTCTTTATGCCCAAGATAACACTGTTCTCAGGTCAGTCAGGCAGCAATGGTCTTGATCCTCCAGGGTTACAACGTTCTGTTAACAATATTCTCAGATCATAAGGTAACAATGGTCTAGATTCCCATGTAAGTTACACTTTTCAAATCACACAACATTGGTTATTATCTCTCAAGATTACAATGTCATCAGATCAGTTGGTAACAATAGGCTTGATCCCCTCTAGGTTACAATGTTTTCAGTCAAGTAAAAATGGTCTTGGTTCTCCAAGGATACAATGTTCTCAGATCACCCAGTTAATGATTGTCTTTATCCCCCCAAATACCAATATTCTTAGATCATAAGGTAACTATGGTCTTGGTTTCTCTACAGTTAACAATATTTTATAATCAGGTAAAAATGGTTATTATCCCCCAAGGTTACATTGTTCTCAGATCAGTAAGGTAACAATAGTCTTTTCCCTCAAAGTTACAGTATTTTCAAATCAGCGAGGTAAAAAAGTTTTGATCACCTCAGGTTATAATGTTTTCTGGCCAGTCAGTTAACAAAGGTTCATCCCCCAGGGCTCCAATGTTCTCAGATCACCCAGGGTAACAATGGTGTTTGTCTTCCTCAGAATATAGTGTTCTCAGATCACCAAGTAATAATGGTCTTGATCTTCGCAAGTCACAATGTTCCCATTCTCCTCCAGCTTACAAGGTGTTCAAATCAGGAAAAAAGTGGTCAGGATTCCTTTCAGGTTACAATGTTTTCAAATAGAGCAACAACGTTCTTGATACCCTAAGGGTACAGTGTTCTCAGATAAGTAAGATAACAATGGTCTTGATGCCCATAATATTCTCAGATCAGACATGTAACAATGGTATTGATTGTTACAAGGTAACAATGTTCTCTGTTGAGCCAGATAACAAGTCTTTTTAGCCCAGATTACAATATTCTCAGATCAGCCATGGAAAAAACAGTCTTTATTATCCCAGGTTACAATGTTTTCAGATCAACAAGGTAACAATGTTCTTGATCCCCTCAGGTTACATTGTTCTGCTTTGCTCTGGCAAGAGCTGTTACATCTCTACAGAACTGGTACCGTTTTGCGGGTAAACTCTCTTAGTGGAGCAGAGCTGTAACAACTTTTGCCAGAGCAGAACAGTTTGGCTGGAGAAACTTTTCCTTGCTGGAACCAAGTGTCACTCTCTGGGGAAGCTGAACAGAGCTGTAACATTTCTCCAAAGCCTAGTAGAGCAGAGCGGAGCAGAACTGTGACCACCCACACTGGAGAAATCCTCCCCTGCTGGGGCAGGCTTGTTATACTTGCCTTCGGGAAACCTTTCCTGGAGAAAGGACTGTAACACTTTGCTGGGGAAACTGTCCTCCCCCAGAACAGAGCTGTAACACTTCCATTGGGATACTTTTTACTTCTGAACTATAGGTAATCCTTAGCTTCTGACCACCAGGGTATCTTTCCTTTGAAGCTGTAATACTTACACTTGATTCTCCCAGAATACAATGTGTTTATATTAACCATGAAACAGTGGTCTTTATGCCCCAAGATTACACTGTTCTCAGATCAGTATGGTTCTCAGACCAACCAGGTAATAATTTTCTGTATCCCCACACATATCAATATTCTCTGATCATGAGGTTACAATGGTCTTGCTTCCCCTTCAGGTTACAATGCTTTCAATTCACACAAAAATGGCTATCACCCCAAAATTGCAATGTTTTCAGATGAGTTAGGTAACAGTGTTCTTTAGCCCCACAAGTTACAGTGTTCTTAAGATCAATTATTTAACAATGGTATAGATTCAACAAGGTTGCAATGTTCTCTGTTGAGTGGGATAACATTGTCTTTTTTACCCCAAGTTAAAATGTCTTCTTTTAAGTCAGTTAATAAATGTCTTTATCCCCCAAGGCTAAAATGTTCTCATATCATGCAGGTAACAATGGTATTTGTCCTCCCTCAGATTACAATGTTCTCAGATCATCAGGTAACAATGGTCTTAATTCTCCCAGGTTACAATGTTCTCAATTTTGTCAGGTAACAATGTCCTTGATCCTTCAAGGCTACAATGCTTTCACTTCAGCCAGGTAACAATGACCTTGGTGTCCACAAATGAAATGTTATCAGATAAGCCAAGTAACAATGGTCTTCCCTCTCCAAACTGCAATGTTCCTAGGTCAGTCAAGTCCCAGCTATCTATCCCCCCAGTTTACAATGTCCTCAGATCAGAAAGTTGACAAGGATCTTAAGGCACACAATGTTCTCAGATCACTCAAATAACATAATGGTCTTTATCCCCACCAGTCATAATTTCCTCAAATCAGTCCGGAAATAATGGTCTTAATTCCCCATGTTACAAAGTTCACAGATCAGTCAGGTAACAATGTTCTTCATTTTCTCAGGCTACAAGGTTCTCAGTTTAGTGAGGTAACAATGTTCTTGGTCCCCAAGGTTGCAAGGCTCTCAGCTCAGTCAAGTGACAAGGGTCTTGATCTGTACAAATTACATTTTCTCATGTTATCTGGGTATCAATGGCCTCGATTCCCCAAGACTATAATATTCTCAGAACCCTCAGGTTACAGTCTTCTCAGATTCCCCCAGGTACCAATATTCTAATGCCTCAAGTGTCAACATTCTCAGCTCAGAGAAGTAGCAATGGCCTTGGTCTTCTGGGTTACAGTATTTTCAGATGCCTCGGGTTAACTGGTCTTGATCTTCCTAACTACAATGCTTTAGATCCTTCAGGTGATAATCCTCTCCAATTTGTAAGTACAGTGTTCTCCTATTCTCTAGGTAACATGCATCTCAGATTCCCAAGAAATTATGCTTTGATGTCTGCCAGGGAACAATGGTCTCGATCCCCCAGGCTTAAAACGATCTCAGATCCCTCAGGTAACAATGGTATTGAACTCCTTCCTAACAATGCTCAGATTCCACAAGCATCAATGATCTTGGCTCCCCAGTGGTTCTCTGCTCTTCCAACTAAGAGAGTCTCTGGGTTTCACATAACATCAGCTGTCAGCTCACTGGTAATCACTGGAGTTATCATATCTCCAATTTTCTCAGCTTTCTCAGGTAACAGCAATCCCATCTATCCAAGTGACAGTCATGTCACCTCTCCCAGGTAACAGTGGCTCTCAGTCTAACCCGTAACAGTAGTTCTCCGGCTTCCCATGCGGCCTCTGCTCTCCAGTGTCACACTAGTTCCCACAGTACCAGGTAACAGCCGAGTTGCTTCCCCCAGGCAACAGTGGCTCAGATTACCCATGCAATCAAGACTCCCAGAGGCAATGTGGTCTCAATGATCCTATCATTGATATGATCTTCTCAGCTCATCCACTTAGCACTACTCTCAACTCACCCAGATAAGAGTGGGCACAGCTTCTCCAGGTAACAATGGTCTCTGCCTACTCACGCAACACTGAGCTCTAATCCTCCAAGTGACAGTGTTATCACCTCTTCAACTAGCACCTGTCCCCTCCCCAATGTAATAGTTGTTCTCAGATCCTCCAGGAAACAGGCATTCTCTCCCCATCCGTGATAGAGTTTCCCTGGTCTCCAGGTAACAGCCATCTTCATCTGACCCAGGATAATTCTTCACTGATTTCCAATTAACAGCCATCCTCATCCAACCCAGGACAATTCTTCCCTGGTCTCCAGTTAATAGTGGTCCTCAGCTCACTCAAGAAACAGGAAGCTCTCCTTTCCCAGGTAGCTCTGATTATGAGCTCATGCAGGCAACAGTGGTCTCAGCTAACTCATATAACAAGGTCACAGTTCATTCAGGTCACATGATCTTAGCTCCTACAGATAAGAGTAGTCAGTTTCTGATCCCCAAGTACAGTGATTCTCAGCTCTCCAGATAAGGGCTATCTGCACAACGTGGTAACAGTGTTTCTTTTGTTCAGAGACCAGATGGTCTCAGTTCACCCCTTTAACTGTGATCCCACATCCCCCAGATAACCTCGCATCTCTTCCATATAACACAGTTCTCAACTCATCTAGTTAACAGAGGTCTCAGCTCCCTCAAGGGCATGGCCTCAGCACCATAAGGGAATAATGACCTCAGCTCACCATTGGAATGATAGCGGGAATCTCCCAGCTTCCCCAGACAACAGATGTTTCAGCAGCCCCACTCCAGGTAACATGGAATCAAGCCCTTTGTGTAACACAGTTCTCTATTCACACAACACAGATTTAACTTGCCCAAGCCATGGGGGTATCAGTTCTCTGAGGGTCAACTATGGTTCTCCTATCAGACAGGTACTGATAGTCCTAAGCCCATCTGGGTAACAGTGGTCTGCTCTCCCGCATGGAACACTGTTCTCCGTCCACTGCTTAACAGTGACCTCAACACTGTTAGCAGTGGGCTCTGCTGCTCAGGAAAAAGTGTGCCTCAGGCTTCCAGGTGACAGGTCTCAGCTGACTAGGATAACAGTGCTAACCCCTCCAAGAGTGGTTCTCAACTGTCCAAGGCCTTAGCTCCCCCAAGAAATAGTATCTCAGCTCACCCAAGTACCTGATCCTCAGATGACCCAGATTAAAGTTGTACCAGTTCCCCCAAGTGACAGTATCTCAGCTCATCCAGGCCACAGTGGTCTCAGGACACCAGGTAAGTTTTACTGGCTCACCAGGTACCACTGTTCTCATCCCCTCCCCAGGTACCAATGTTCTCATCCTCCCTGTAGGAACCAGTACATTATCATACACACAGCAGCCCACTGTCTTCTCCCACTCCCTCAGGTACCTGCTGTTCTCCCTACTCTCCAGGAAACAGTTCTCGCCTCCCAGGTACCAGTGTTCTCACCTCACTCCCAGATACCAATGTTCTCATCCTCCCTCCAGGTACCCCTCCCCACATACCCACTCCTCCCTAGGTATCTGCTGTTCTCATCACTCCCCCAGGAAACAAGAGTTCTCACCCCACTCCCAGACACTAATGTTCTTACCCTCCCCTCCAGGTACCAGTGTTACTATCCCCCCAAACACACACACACACACACACCATAACACCATCCTCCCCACCCCGTAAGTACCAGTGTTCTTACCTCTACCAGGTAACAGCGGTTCCCAGCTCCTCAAGGTAACAGCTCTATCTGCTCACCCAGGCAACAAGTGTTCTCGGCTCCCGCAGGCAGCAATAGTCTCCAGCACAGGGATGACAGTTTCCCAGATCACCCAGGTACCAATATTCTCAGATCCAAGTACCACTGTTCTCACCTGCCCCGGGTACCACTGTTCTCACCTGCCCCGGGTACCACTGTTCTCACCTGCCCCGGGTACCTCTGTTCTCACCTGCCCCGGGTACCACTGTTCTCACCTGCCCCGGGTACCTCTGTTCTCACCTGCCCCGGGTACCACTGTTCTCACCTGCCCCGGGTACCTCTGTTCTCACCTGCCCCGGGTACCACTGTTCTCACCTGCCCCGGGTACCACTGTTCTCACCTGCCCCGGGTACCACTGTTCTCACCTGCCCCGGGTACCACTGTTCTCACCTGCCCCGGGTACCACTGTTCTCACCTATACCAGGTACCAGCATCCATAACTTCCAGGTGCCAGTGTCCTCACCTCCTCCAGATAACAGTGGTCCTCAGCTCCTCCAGATCATAGTTGTATCAGTTTCCCCGTGTAACAGTAGGGTGAGTTCACGCAGACAGCCATGTTCTTGGCTCCTCAAGGCAACAGTGGTTCTCAGCACTCCAGCTAAGTTTTTCCAGCTCAGCCAGTCAACAGTGGTCATAGCTTACCAGATGGCAGGGGTTCTGGCTTCTTCCTGTGACAATGGCTCTCACTGAGTTCTGAGCACATTTCTCAGCTTACCCTTGTAAGAGCAGTGGGTAGCTGCCATCTTAGTTCACAGGTTATAGTGGTGTCAGCTCCTCCCAAGAACTGGGTTGGAGTGGGATGCAGACAGGAGCTGCTTAGGCAGAATTCAGCCTGACAGGACCCTGACGCTTCACCATGTATAGTGTCACCGTTCCTACCCTCTGATTCTGTAACTCCACAATGTAAAGGTCAAGTACCTTCTCAAGTGTGTGTGTGTTCTCCGCTGTGCTGTGGGCTGATGGCAGCCTTATTCTGCTGCACCCACAACCACACCAGACCCACTGGCCTGTTGACACCGATTCTTTCTTACCTGATTCACTAAGAAATTTGAAACTGTGCTTGAGGTCTTCCCTTTCCTGATTTGACTCCAATTTTTACTTCCGTTAGTGTGCAAATGAGGACCACTTGTGAGGATCACAATGTCCTCCTCTTGATGTTGCGCCTCCATCCCATCAGCTTCACCTGTGACAGACACCACTATGAGAGAAAGCAGCTCCTCTGACTGCAATCAATTGTCCCTCCCAGGGCAGTGGGTTAGTTCTTTGGCTCATGCCTGTTATGTTTTAGATCTCCCAGCATCCTTTGCTCTAGGCTTCTTCTAGAACTCCAAGAGCTGTTCATAATGATGCTCGTCATGATGGCCCCGAACCCAGTGCCATCCAACACTGGATTCCCAAACAGAGGCAGCTGTTGGAAAATGTTACAATTCTAACTCAAAGGAGGTGAAATTCTGCTCAGTTGAGAGTTCTGGTCCTGCATCCAAGTTAGGGCTAGCCCTTCCTCCAGGTTAGGCAGCAGCACTACTGTACCATCCTGGCTTCACTATGAGACTATCCTAGCATGTGCACAACCATCAAGGGTGTGTCCGGTTAGAGAGGTGTTTGCCCAATACATCCAGGTTCTCCACATTACGGCTGCTCAACCCCAAACTCCAGGTACAGATGAAGAGGGAATTTACCCAATGGTCCTGTAGGAAGGACCTTGAATTCCTGGCAAATCCCAGTCAACAGAGTCCCATGATCAAGCTGGGCTGTTAACTTCAGGAACAAACAGCTACAACTGGGCCATTTCCTCTACTCGGTTTCCCAAGAGCAGAGTCAAAAGTACCCATCATCCAAGCAGAAAGGGAGGCATGGAGTACAATGAAAGTTCCCAACCATCTGTGGGGTGCTAGGAATGATAGGATAAAAGGGGAGGTTATTGAATCAACTTTAAACTAAACTAAAAGCAACTGTTGATTTCAAATATTTTACATTTGTATGAACTTTTGAGTATTGATATAAATTTAAAGTTATTTTTGTCATTATATATATATGCTTCTACTCTTGTTTAAGGTATTGTACCTATGCAGTTCATTTTAAAATGTACTGTAAAGTTCTAGTCCTTAAAGGATATTATACAAATAGTTTAGGATAATCATCTAAAATAATCAAACTTATAGTCATGTTAGGTATAATTTCAAGGTCAAATAGAGATTATATTTTAGATATATGGTCTTCAAACACTTCAAAGACCAGCAGAACATGGCATTTAAGATGTTTTAATAACATAAAGCTTTTCATGACACATCTGCTCCTGGCAGCACCAATTTACTTCAAAAAGAGAATGGGCATTGAAGAACCTCCATATGGAGTTTGCTTTCCATGTGGAAAAACATTTAGGTAAGAAACCATCCTTGCCAGTATGCTGTCTAAATTAGACAAGCAGCACACAAAAGAAAATGACTGCAAACTTTCCCAAAACATGGTAGGAAAGTCTTTCAAAAACAGTCTAGGCCTATAGGCCAAAAATGGATGCCCCAACATTGAAGAGGAACCTTGGATGACTGTCCAGGCAGCCAAACATCTATCATTTTCATGGTTTTGGAAGTTGTTTGCTCTGAACTTTCTGTTTACTCAGGTAATATTATATCCTTCTTGGGTCTCTGATGGGGTTGAAGACTAGGCAGTTATAGTTATAATTTTCTAGTTTCCAAATTCAGAAAAGAAACTCACAAAAGAGGTGTAAAATATATGAGGTTGGGAGACATAAAAGTTTAAGTTGTTTATCTAAGAAAATGTTCTGAGGTCTAAAAAGATAGTTTTGGGTTGGTAATACAAGGTAGGATAGAAACTAAATTAAGTATAAAACTTTGGAGATAAAATAGACAATGGAATATTTTCTCTGAATTTGCTAACTGCAAATGGGATGGACATTGAGAATGTAACTCTTAGCTGAACATTATTCTTATTGTATATAGTTTTACTGTATTAGAGTTAAACTCTTTCCTTTTTATTTAAACAAGGGGGAAATGTTGTGGAATAATCTTTTTGTACACTGTGGAGATGTGTTTTTGCCAAGGCACCTTCTAATTGGTTTAATAAAGAGCTAAAGGGCCAATAGCTTGGCAGGGGGTATAGGCAGGGCTTCCAGAGAAAGAGGACTCGGGGAAAAAGAGAAGCAGAGAAGTCAGCCAGATGTGGAACAAGTCAGACACAGAGACTGGGGTAGAGGTAAAAGCCACATGATAGAATATAGATTAATAAAAATATAGATTAACTTATCTGGGATCTGGCTGGCAGGCAGAGAAAGACTTGTTACAAGGTGCTCAACAGGTGAGGCTGACCTATAGGCACACGTTGAGAGTTGCTGACATTTGGTGACACTGAGGGACAAGGACTTGGATGCAAGTTACTTAAGCCCCCAGGGCTGCACAAGCTGCAAAGACGAAGCAGAGACCAGGCAGGGGGAACTGAAGAGAGGCCAACAAATGGGTTCGTTGGTCTCCAGTCCCTAAAGAGCCAGTTCAGATGCCACCAGCCAAATCCAGGGGAAGCAATCTGCAGGAGAGATCTCAAGCTGGCAGGCCGACTAGCTTCAGCAACCACTGCCACCTCCTCAAGCAGGGCCAAGCAGGGCATCTTAGTCCATTCTTTGCTGCTGTATCAGAGTGCCACAGACAACAATTTACAGTGAACAGAAGCGCGCTGACCTACTTACTGCTCTGGGTGCTGTGGAGGTCAGTATCAAGAATTTTTTGTTTCCTCAGTAGCCATGGGGGACAGCATTATCAGGGGAGGCAGAGGATCAAAGCAAGGAAAGAAAGACTGAGATGAAGGAAAAGGGACCAAGCTTGCCCCACAGTCACAGGCCCACCTCCACGTACCAGTATTAATTTGTCCCACTATCCTGGGCTCTCTGCCTCTCATCAGCCCCTCCTCCAAAAACCACCATCTTGAAGATCAAGTTCCAACAAACACTTTAGCAATATATTCAAACTGTAACACATGGGAAGCAAGTGTGCCTGCCCTATGCCCTGGAAAACGAATGAACTCGATACTATTCACTTAGAGAAATGAAACTCACCTCCAGAGGGTACTAGGGAATTCAGTACTGTATACTCTTACTGGCAGAGTCCTAGGCCTGTGACCTTGACCTGAACCCAAAGACAGCATTGGGCTCCCCAATACTGTATTACCTTCTCATAACCTATATCTCAAAACCAGAGGGGACAGCTTGTCACAAGCTTTTCTAGAACCTTTTCAGCTCACTGAGGCAAGTTCAGACCCAACCCCTAGGGGTCCTTCCATGGACACAGGATTGGCTGAGATGCTCAGCTGGGGGGCAATGACCCCATACGAGGAGCCTCTAAAAGGACTGACAGGGCTGAACAGACCAGATGGAAGCTGCGACACCGTAGCTTGTAGAGAAATAGTCCACGCTGGGCTGCAGGAGGTGGAGGCGCATTGCCACGTGCAGACGAATAGCCCAGGCGAAACCACAGGAGGTGCAGGCACACTGCCAAGTGTGCCTTTCTTAGTCCAGCCTCTGCTACTGTTTTCGTTTTTAAGGAGGAAAATGGTGTCATACTTCCAAGTCCACATCGTGTTACTTTTTGGCAACAAAGGCCCAAGACTCTGAGTTCACTCTGTGGCAGCCCTTTACGTGTTATAAAACACTTCACTCTGCGGAGTCATTAGCCATGCCATCTCATCACAACGACATGCAGTTGAGAGTCTACCAATATTCTAAATTCCTGGCACAGTTACCTCAACCAACAAGAACAGCCAGCGTTCTCCCAGCCTCTGGAAATGTCAAGGGCTCTTGTTAGCTTTACAGAAGAGACACACGTGCCACTTTTCAAATTGCAGTGGCTGAGGCTCTTTGAGGGTGCACTTCACTCCCTGGAGAGGGGGCTCTGCCAGCAAGATCCCTCATAGCATGCCTCTTTCTTGGCTGCCTCTCTGAGGTGACTATCTGGGGGTCCCTCTCTAGGGGCACATATTTTTGCAGCAAAAGGAATAGTTAGTAGGGCTTCTAATTTTATTGGTGGGAATTCTTTCTGGACAATGCCAAGATGCTGACATGACTTGCAGTGGACAGGTGCTGCCTCCACTGTCCATGCAAAGTGAGGGTGGGACAGAAAGAGAGTCCTCTTAGGGTTTCTATTGCTGTGAAGAGATACCATGACCATGGCAACTCTTATAAAGGCAAACATTTACTCGGGACAGCTCGCTTACAGATTCAGAGGTTCAGTCCACTGTCATCATGGCAGGGAGTATGGCAGCATCCAGCAGACATGGTGCTGGCTACATCTTGATCAGAAGGCAACAGGAAGTGGACTGAGGCTAAGTAGTGTCCTGAGTATAGGAAATTTCAGAGCCCACCACCACAGCAACACACTTCTTTCAACAAGGCCATACCCATTCTAACAAAGCCACCCCACTCCCTATGAAATTATGGGGGCCAATTACATTTAAACAGTGAGGTGAAAGCGCCCCATCTGTCAACTGCTGCACTCCTGGGGAGTGGCTCTCCATGTCTGAGTGCATGAGAACCATGGAGACAACCACTTCATATGAACCCTGGGCCTCTTAAACCAGGTAACCTGGAGTGGAACCCAGAGAGGTGGAACCAGTTCTCACCAGGTGGGCACCCAGTCCTCAGTGGAGCAAAACACCCCACTGGAGGCCAGGGGTTATTCCACTGTAGCCTGACTCAAAATTTGGTGGTTCATCTGAGCTGGGAGCTGGATTATAGCATTGTTCCCCCAGAGATCTGGAACCCCCGTGGGATGGTAAGAGACTACATGGCCCCTGAAGTTCTCTCCCTCGGTTATGGACCCATCAACAGATGACAAAGAACAGGACAGCAATGTTGGCAGGACACTGTGAGTTCCCAATGGAATCGTATAAATCAGGTGACAGACTCAAGGACAGCAGCAGAGCCCTACCGGCAGCTTCATAAAAGTGAGAGCCCAGGAGGTAATGGGAGTTATTGCAGTACAGGAAGTGCTCCAGGGAGATGGAGAATGGACTGCAAAGAGCAGAGGTACTTAACATGCAGACGCAAGCCCCTAACAGTTGTCAGTGCAAAGCACACCAGCATGCCAGCATCAGGACTAACCATGTTCTCTAGTATACTGCTGGCCCCACCCCGTACGAATGTCTCCCTTATCAGAGCTTGCTCCATCACATGCTGGGATCTCTCAACCAAAGAGGGGTGATCAGGAGAACATATGATCAAGGTTCTCAGTCCTCTGCTATCTAATCCTGAGTTAGGATCACAGAGGCCACCAGAGGGTCCCCAGTAGGTGGGGCTTCTCCACTACCACAGACTTAATCATTAACCCTTCCTGGATGTTTTTCTCATTCCTCCTGTCTCACTTGAGTTTCTGGGTCATCATTACCCAAAATAAATACTACAGTTATAACTGTATTTCAGGCTCCGCTTACAGCACCAACCAACCGTGGCACACGATTTTAGCTTAAAACTATTTCCCAACTGTTACTGTGAACCACTTCTTCAGGAATGGAGAACAGAGAAGTGAACAGTCTGGAATAGCTGATTCTACATGCCGATCTATTTTTCATGATTAAAAAATAGAATGGGAAATGAACAAATTGACAGAATCCCAGTCAGGTGTGGTGATGGCAAGTGATGAAGTTGAAACTGCAATTCTCAGTTGCAGAAAGAAGGGCTGCTTTCTTTTAAAGGAAAGGACTGAGAGTAACCAGAACCAAGAGGCCACCAAGGAAACAGAGCCAGCCATAAAGGAATCCCGAATAGACAGGGTAAGGTAGCCAGTAGCTCCTAACAGCTATGGGAAGCCTCCGCTGGGGATTGGGTTGTAGGAATAACTGTCATGGTAGCTATAGAGGAGCCATCCCCTCTGAATTGAACCACTCCCTCCTGGAGGGGGATAGAGAAGCTACTGCAACCTTACAGGCTCACAGGCTGGAGGAAAGTTACAGGACTCACTAGACCCCTCCCCAAGGCTACACAAGCAGTAAGTAACTGCTAGGGTAGGTAAGACATTCAGGGGGCTCAGCTCCCAAGCTGGGGAGAGAGTTCCGATCTGGGGAGGGCTTTTCAGTGATGCTGCTGCTTCTGAGGCAACCGAACTCCTGCAAGCAACCCCCATAAGATCACTGCTCACTAAGCGGAATGTGCTGGAGTAGTTCTTGGCTCTGGCATCAGAGTCTTATCTGGTTGACTAGACATTTGTTCATTGTCTCTCCAGAAAAAGTCCCATGTGTGAATAGCTTCGGCATTCTTACATGGGAAGTTACACTGTAAACTTTACACCTCTGAAGGGCAATTCAAGATGTCCCATGGATGCAAGGTGGTCCAGAAAACACAAAGGAAAGGATTTGCAATCCGGGAAAATAGCTCTTTAGAATGACACCGGAAGCAGAAGGCACGAGAAGGAAGGTAGATGAACTCAGCTTGGCTTCTGCTCTGCTAAAATCTTAGTAAGGGGATGAAAAGCAGGCTAAAGACTGAGAAAATTCTAACAAATTACATGTGTAGCAAAAAGCTGTATCTATAATCTACAAGGAAAGTGAGGAACAATCTAATGAGAAAACGAGCAGAAGACCAGAGGTGTAAAATGTGAAGAAAATCTGACGCTCGGGGCCATCCTTTGACATCACTGACACCCACCAGAGTGCCCAAGGATGCTGACAAGGATGCAGGGAAACTAAGTCACTCCCAACTGATGGAAGGGGAAAATACTTGCAGACTCACAAGAAAACCATGTGGCAGTTAAGTCATTATCAAGAACACAGCAGCCGAGCCCTTGGACATGGGCAGAAGTCAACCTCACCCACACAGAGCTTTAACACGATGTCCACAGCAGCTGGAACCAACCCAGCATGGCTATCAAGTGTGAACGAACAGTTAACACAGCGTGGTGCCTCACACCAGGCTATGCCAGCCAGCAACACAAAGGGATGGTGCCGACACAGGGTCAATCTCCAGGAAGCCGCACAGGCTGGGAAAAGCCAGTCCCATGGGCGCCATGCTTGGAAGCATGCTTGAAATAACAAAATTCTGAAACAGAGACTATATTCCTGGTTACTAGAGGTTAAAGTCTGAATGGGAGGGATTGGTCACAAAGTGGCAACGGGGATGTTTGTGACAATGGAGATATCCTAGCTTCCATGTTGAGGTGTTGCGCTATGATTCAGCCAAATCTTGCTGTTACAGGAAACTGGGTAAAAGGTATATGAGCCCTCTGTGTGTTATTTCTCATAATTGTAAGTGGATCATTAATTAGCTACTACTTAAATCATCTGGGCTAGGGAGAGAACCTGCTCAGTCAGTACTTTCCACACAAACTGGAGGAACCCAACTTTGATCCCCAGAACATACATATAAAACGCCAGGCATGGTGTGCTGGCTGGCCAGCCTAAGCCTGCTTGGCAAGTAGTCTCTGAAGAATGTCACTTGAGACTGACTTCTGATCTCCACATGAGTGTGTGTATGTGTGCACAGGTAGGCATGCACATAGACACACATGCACACCAGTCAAAACCTCTAATTCTTTAAATAGAACAAAATTTACCCAAAATAATAAAGTTGAGAAATTTTAATATAATCAATCTTACAAAGTAAATGCTTTTTAAGGATTTGTTTCTCTTATTTTTAAACTGTGGGTCTTTGTGTGTGTGTGTGTGAGCGCAGTACCCTCAGAGTCCAAAAGAGGGCGTCAATCCCCTGGAGCTGGAGTTACAGATGGTTGTGAATCACCCAACGCAGATGCTGGGAACTGAACTCGGGTCCTCTGGAAAAGCAGCTGAGCCATTTCTCCAGCCCCAAAGGTCAATGAGTGCCAGTCAATACACAGCAAGTAACAGGAGAATAAATGAAAAGTGACTGTGGGACACGGGACCTGGTAAATAAGGTGAATAAGGAATGCTCCATAGCCACACACCTTCCAAGGGTCCTAGAGGCCAGCTCTCTGAGCCCCGGGGGAAGCATTTCCTACTGGGTTCTTGATAGACCCTTTCTCCTGACTTACAGCTACTTCATCAAGGAATAGAAAAAGAGGCAAATTTCATGCCATTAATAAAACATGCTAACGTACACAGCTCCCAACTTAACACTGGTCCAACTCACAATTTCTTTCGCTTTTAGTAGTATTGGAAAAGTCACAGATCCAGTAAAGCCTCTACTTCATTTCTTGAACTTTAATCCCCCATGACATGGGGCAGGATATATTATATTAAAAGATGAAAAGTAGGCACATAGTAATGAAGCAGAGACAAATTTGCTATTCAGAAGAATTTCAATACAAGAATTATTGGCCCATGGTGACAGGGGGGCATGATGAGGCCTTGAAGGAAAAGCCTTCAGATTGCTGGGCAACAGGGAGTATCTGACCCTTACCGGTTTTACAGGAAGACAGAACTAGGTAAAAGTAAAGCTGGAATTCAAGGTTGTCTTAAGTTTCCTTAATGCTGCAAGGTGGGGAGACGATAAACCACACCACCTTTATCAAATGGCTACAACAGAGCAGGGCTCTGTTAGCCAGGGGACTCAAGAGGAACAGCGTGTGTGTGTGTGTGTGTGTTTGTGTGTGTGTGTGTGTGTATTGTCTCAGGATTTCTATTGCTGTGAAGAGACACCATGACCATGGAAACTCTTATAAAGAAAACATTTAACGATGCTAGTCATCCCCATCCACCAGTCTTTAAACACAAAATCTACCTGTTTGTTCGTGTAACTCCTTTAATGATAGACCCTCATTTAATGATATCTTCCTGTACCCCACAGATCCGTAATGGCAGCTCTCCAGAAGCTAGCAACACTGACAAACTACTCAAACTTCAGTCCCTCTGGAGGCTCTGGCCTGGGGCAGCCCCTCTGTATCAGCGTGTCATTTCCTGTGATCATTCCCCATGCTGCAGCAATGTATGGCTGTGAATACAGCACATCACTGTGATGATGGCAAGGGTTTGGGGAATTCATAAAAAACAAATCTGAGACACCCAAAATTCAATTCTAAATGCTAAGGGAGAGAGAAGGGAATGTGATATTAGTTTTTGTCAACTTGTCACAACCTAGAATCACCTGAGAAATGTATCTAGTCAGGGTTAGCTTTGTAGGCATGTCAGGACGGGGGGCTGTCTTGACTGCCAATTGAGGTCAGAAGATATGTCCATTGTGAGTGACATTATTCCCTGGCTTGGGGTCCCGAATAGTGGAAGAGCAGAAAAAGCTAGCTGAAGGAACAAGCAGGCAGCCAGCAAGGATCCACTCGTGTCTCCACTCTTGTCTATGCCTACAATGTGACTAGTTGTTGAGTCCCTGCCTTGTCCCCTAACGATGGACTGTGATCTGGAAGTGCAAGCCAGACAAACCCTTTTCTCCCCTAAGGTGCTTTTGGTCAGGCTGTTTAATCAGAGCAACAGGAGTGAAAACAGAACAGCAGACACATCAGTTAAAGCTAAAGAGCCAATCCAACAAGAGACTGCTCCACATTCCTGAATGTGTGTCAAACCTTAAACCAGGCAGCCAGCAGCCACCAGAAGCTATGACACCCTGCTTAGGTAGAACTTCTCAGACAAGCCTCCCAGACACAGGCACTTCTAGGGGGTGTGCTCCTATCCCAAAATGTTCCCGACTGCACTCTCTGCTCCTTCTGACCTAGAGCCAAGACCTTTTTGGCCAAGGAATTTGTTATATGGCCTGTATATATGGTTGTATATACAAACTATACATCTGCTGATAATAAATCATTAAAAATAACTAATGTAGCATGAATAATAAAAACCCAGAGACAGAAATTGGAATTCAACCCAAAAACCAGACAAGCAAAGCAGCCAAGTCACTAGAGAAGTCTTACTTCTACCAAGGCTGGGTGACCACAGACTAAGCAGACTCAGCCTCTCTCTCCTCCAATTTTATATTCCCTCTAGTGCTGGAATTAAAGGCATGTGACTCCTTAGTACCAGGATTAAAGGTGTGTACCTCCCTAGTACTGGGATTAAAGGTGTAGGCCACCACCACCTAGATTTTTTTCTGCATTGATCTTGTGTAGCCCAGGGTGGCCTTGAACTCGCAGAGATCCGCCTGCCTCTGTCTTCTGAACCCTGGGATTAAAGGTGTGTGCCACCACTGCCTGACCTCTAGTGGTTTGTTTTAGCTTTGCTTTGCCTCTCATCTTCAGGCAAGATTTATTTATTAAATTACAATTAATAGAGCACCACAAATTTAAAACAATTTTGTATACATGTAAAATTTGGCCTATCCAGCCACAGGCTTTTGCCCCTTTAACAGTGCCAAGCAAGGGTTCCATCTCATATCGAGCCTTAGACTCAACCAGAAAGTGGCTGGTTACTTGAATAGCATCCATGCCACTATTGCAGCTGTGGGCATAACTTGTCAGGCTAGTCCTTTGTAACAGGGTTCATAGGTAGGAAAAATTCAAGACTACTTTTCTCCTCCAGAGGCGTACATAGCACCTTCCAGTGCCAGGAGAGCTTTCCAATAAGGATGAAGGCTCCAGCCAAACACCAGCTTGAGTTCTTCATTGTCTGTGACTCACGTATGTGGCATCTTCAGCAGGACAGTTGAAAAGCCAAATCAGGAGTATAAGCAATATCCTGTAATGGCTGAGGATCTGTAGGACCCCACTGCTGACAGAATTGTCAGTCTCTGAGCTCAGTCACGTGACCAAACTGTAGGGCTATCCCCAGAGTTTAAGAATTTGGAGTCTGGAGAACGGCTCTAGCATCTGTCAAACCACCTGGTAGCATTAGTTTCAGTCCTCCTCTGGCTTGAATTCATTTCATTCTGGATATTTCCGTACAGAGTTGTGCTGTGTCTTACAGCATCTGACATCCATGAACCCCTCCACTGAGGGCACACACACCCCTGCTTCAGATGAAGACATCTTCTTGATCATGGTCACAGATTCTCAAGGAAGATGAACATGTGCTGCCCCTTCTCAGGATGACCTAAAGTCCATGGTCCCATTTCCTCTTTGCCTTCAGCAAGTATTTAGACCCTGGAAGGAGAAACTGAAAGAAGTTTCTTTCCTGCCCTGGGGCTGGAAGGCTAGGTAGCCAAGAACTCTACAAGAGGCAGGTGTGTCCTGGTGAATCTTGCTAATTCTCTAGCAACACTCCTGGTGTAGTATGTACAAATGGAAATCATGGTCCAGGTGACACCGCCCGAGAAGATTCAGCAGAAGGGAGGGGGCAGCTACGCACATTCAGAACACAGAGGGCTCTGTTAAGAGCTGGAGGAAGAACGAAATCTCAGTTAAGAAAAGCCAGCCAACACAAGAAACAGGAACCTAAAGGCGGGGAAGCGATCAGAAATGCTCTCCACCCCTTCAGAGAATCTCAGCTGCTCACTCCCTAAGTGGAAATAAAAGCCCTTGAGAGGCAGTGATTTGCTTTGGAAAAACATCCATTTAAAATGTCTTGAGATTATTGACACTATCATTAGACCTTGGCAGTGGCCTGGTGTGTGTTTGCCTGAGAAAAGGTTCCTGGATTAGGGGGGAAAATAAGAGTCCAAGAGTAATGTGCTCAAAATACAAACCTAAGATGAGAAGCTGACGGTCTGCGAATAGGAATGATCTTCCATCCATTTCGGGGCCTGAATGTTCTCACATCCCTCTATGCCCCCTCCTTTACTTGTTCATTCTCCCCTCCCTCCTTCTCTGTCTCTTTCCTCCCCTTCCCTCAGCTGGGCAGCCAGCCAGATGATTCATAGTATATTCTGGCTATATTCAGCTCAAGAGTCATCTCAGCATTGCAGGATCAAAGTTCCATCAACTAACAGGCGCTGGGGAATTGACGAGCCACTAAAATTAGGACATTGCAATAGCAGCGGCTTTGACTGATGGAGTGAAATTTAGCCTCTGGTTCACTATTTAAAGATTGGTGACAGCACCCTTTTCTGTAGCCACAGCAAGTACACAACCAAGTATCCGGGTCTAATTAAGTGCTTAATCATCCCTGGCCCATTGCTGGCTGTGGCAAACGGACAGACTCCGAAGAAGTTGGGCCTCCATTCCCACACCCAGTCTCTCCAGGCCCACTGGCCCCTCCAGGCACATTCTGTGAAGCTATTTTAATCACTTTTACAAGCATTCCCGCCACCAAACAGTTCAGTCTCCAAATCCTGACCCAGCTCGAGGGTTTCCAAATTCATCATCCACTTAATTAAAACAAACAGCTCCTAACTGCCAAACCAATTCGTCAACTGGCCTACTGGCCTCTTTTCTTTTTCTGGCTCCTTCGGGTTTAGATGCACTCCTCCTCACACATGGCAGGTGTCCTCCCCACGCATGGCAGGTGTCCTCCCCACGCATGGCAGGTGTCTTCCCCATGCATGGCAGGTGTCCTCCCCAAGCATGGCAGGTGTCCTCCCCAAGCATGGCAGGTGTCCTCCCCAAGCATGGCAGGTGTCCTCCCCAAGTATGGCAGGTGTCTTCACACATGGCAGTTGTTCTCCCCACGCACGGCAGGTGTCTTCCAGGTGTCCTCCTCATGCATGGCAGGTGTCCTCATGCATGGCAGGTGTCCTCCTCACACACGGCAGGTGTCCTCTCCATGCATGGCAGGTGTCCTCCTTCTTAGGTATACCTTTTCTTTGTAACCACTGTCACCTCCAAAATAGAGACACACTGGCCTCTGGATGGACACAGTGGGAGCCCAACACTATGCCTGTGAGGGCCAAACAGTCTTGACAGGCCACGATACCCTGTGCAGAACACTTCAGGAGGTTGGTCAGCAGCTGCCCTGTCAACTTTGGACAGACCCTACCCTTGTTATCAATCTTCAGGCCCAAGGACAATTATTTCAAAACAGCTTGCATAACCTTCCTCCACTTTCCTCTGAATCTAGCTGCCTCTGCGTCCCCGACTATGGCTGTGTGGCACCCTAGCCCCTAATTCCAGACATCTGCTGCACCTCTGTTATTTCTTGGGTGGCCTGTTTCTCAATGGGTTCATTTGGTTTAGGGTGGTTTCAGCTCAGGCTCTGGCCTGTATGGTCAACAGTTACCAATTCTGGTTTCATTATCTCTTGGGCCAGGCTGCAACTTCAAAAAGCCCTAAAGGCTCAGTTTGAGCTGCCCAGACAGAGGCAAGATGAGAGACAGTACAGACAGGGTGTCAGACCCCATGGCCACCTGCACTTACAATCCTGAGAAAGGTCCTGAATGCAATCTTGCACCCCTAGAAAGGAAAGTAGAGGAAGAAAAGGAAACTGGGGTGAGAGGTCTAGTCCACTCAAGGGGCACCCTGGTAAGTGCACCCTACACCAGACACAAAGAAGGCCTTGGTGGGCAAAGAAGGAGAAAGGAGAAGCTGGGCATGAGCTGGGGTTAAAACGGAAGCCAAGGCGACCTTGGAATGAAAGCCAGGTGCTGCTGGTACTGCCCCTGGTTCTAAGAAAGGGACTGGCCTGGAGAGTTGCTATCGCTGTGCTGATACACCATGACCAAAAGTGACTTGGGGAGAGAAAGGTTTCATAGTTCATCATCAAAGGAGTTCAGGACAGGAACTCAACAAGACAGGAACCTGGACACAGAAGCTGATGGAGAGGCCATGGAGTGCTGCTCACTGGCTTGTTGCCCACGACACACTCGGCCTACTTCCTTATAAAACCCAGGATCACCAGCCCGTGGTGGTGCCACTCACAATGGGGTGGACCTTCCCACACCAATCACTAATTAGGAAAATACCCAACAGCCTGATCTTCTGGAGGCATTTTCTTAGCCGCGACTCCCTCCTCCCGGATGACTTTAGCTTGTGTCAAGTTGACATGTTCTAGGTAATTACATAACTGCAGTTGGCTCTGTGTCTCCGTGTTCAGCTGACCCCAAGCTGAAAATACTCAGAGAAAACTTTGCCACTGGGTGGTCTTTTCAGAGACATTTTACTTGTCATTATTCAAATACCAAGCTAACAAGCGCACGGTTTATGCCTTGCTCATATATAGCCATCTAAAGACTACTAAAGCTTGAAAGGGTGCAGAGGTGATGTTTAAATACAATGGCAGGTTTTGCAGATTTTCGAATTATTCAATGTGCAAACGCATGGGGGTGAAGTGTGGTTACTGGGGCATATGTGTGGTGTAGCAGAATCAGGGTGATGAGCATCTGTATCTCTAAGCATTTTTTAATAAACACTGACAACTGTGTTTTGGGGGCTCAGGGTGATGTTTAAGATGTGTATACACAGCACACACTTCCTGCCAGTCATTGACACCTCCGTCTCCTCGCTGTCTTTACGGCTTCTACGCTCTCTTCTCCGAGTCACTCATAAATTATCCTACTTATCAGTCAGTTCATAAAGTGACACCTGCGGCCATCCTCAAACGAGCATCTGCGCTGTGCTCTATGCATGCCAGTCCCCACACTTATTCTGTGCCTACGTGTCTCCTGCACATCCCACCCAGTGTCCATGCTCATCTCTTCTATTTGGCTCTGCTCACCTCTTGGTGCTTGCCCTCAGGACTCCCCGCAGTGTCTGAGTGATGAGCCATGAGTCTGTTGGAGTTTTCTTCCTCCTTATAAGCTGGCCTCCTATCTCCATATCTCGTGTCAAGGTCTTTCCTTCAGCAGCTTTGTTCCCAGCAGCTATGCATGCATTTCTAGTCAGCAGCAGTTCACCGAACCAAGTGCTCTTTGAGCCTCAGGCTCAACTGTGTGCATATTCTCCGCCTGCCTTTACTGCTGCCTGGCTCTTCTGTGGGCAACTTCCTGATTATTAATAGCCTGCATTTGAGGCATTGCCTCCTGGTGAAAGAACTTCAAGGTGAGGCATTTTGAGAGGAAAGGACAAGCTAGGTGCACTCGGAAAGGGAATCAGGGCCTGTTGGCCCAACACTTCACTCTGGGCTCTGCCTCTGCTTGAAAGCGTGAGAATTTTCAGGCCCTAACACAGTCTACTGGGCCAACAGTCCTTGACGAGACATCATCAGAGCTGTGCGTGCACCCACAATGCCTCCCACCTCACAAGACACTCCACTTCCCCCAGAGATGGCAGTCAGCGTTCTGAGGCATCTTGTTCAGTCTGGTCCTGGGAGGTGTGCCTGAGCTCCAGCTGTAGCAAGAGGCTACTACTCGCCACCACCCAAAGTCTGCCTGAGTCTCCTGCTTTGGTGGCTCTTTCACTTTGAGAGGTGGGTGCATCCTTTCATCGCGGAAGATTGGGTTCTCATCGCTGCATCACTACTCTTGCTGTGGTTTGTGTTTGCCCCTTAACTGATACACCAGGAGCCATACCTCTTTGCTTTCCAGGTCACCCAGTTTTCAGTGTCAAGTTATTTTTAAACATGTGTAATTGAAATGTAGTATGACCCAGGAAAGCACACACATCTCACTGCATAGCCTGACAGATTTTGGCAAACAGAGTATGTTCATGAAACCAACATGTTGATTGAGACACAGACCCTTGCCAGCAGCCCCACGAGGCCCCTCCATCTGTTCCATCAGGAGCCCTTTAGATGGAAGATGCTTCATAAATTCCTGCATGATGGCATTTGTGCTTACTGTTGAATAACGGAGCGCTCCGGAGCCTGTGCATCCAGGAAGCATGGGTGTGCTTCACAGCACAACAGCAAGCCCATGGTGGGAGGAACCAGTTACGTGTCCCACTGTTGTGGCAAAATGCCTGGCAGAAGCCATTTAAGGAAGGGTGGCTTGAGGAGGAGCCTATCATGGAGTGAGGAGCACGGCAGCAGGAGCTTGAGGAAGGAAGCTGGTCACATTGCTTCCACAGTCAGGAAGCAGGGAGCAATCGACGATAAAGCTGGCTTTCTCATTTTGATTCAGTCCAGGACCCAGCCCATGAGATGGTAGCATCCGCATCCTGGGAAGGACTTCTCGGTTAAACATCTCTAGAAACTCCCTCAAACACAGGCCCAGAGCTGTGTCTGCTTAGGAAGTCCAAACACAAATCATGGGCTATCGGCTTCCTAATGCAGTTCAGAACACTCTATATGTAAAATGGTCTCTTACAATCAGGGCCCAGGCTTTTCCACAAAAGTGGGTCAGATTTCCCCTACCCAGTCCGTGAGCAGTGAGTCATATACACACACAGTATATTATGTTTTATCAGTGGCGTTAAACGGAACCAAGGCCTCAGTCTGACACTGCTCTCCTTCAGAATGCCCACTGCTGTAGTGTGAATTATTGATGACCCCAGAGGCCCACAGGATAGCTGACAACCTATGGCATGACGAGGAGGTAATGAGACCTCCAAGACGAGGAGCCTAGTGGAAGCAAGCTAGGCTTCTGGGTCATGCCATGCTCAGCACAGGACCCTAGTCATCCCCCCCAACACCCCTTTCTGTTCCTTGGCTGCTGTGAAGTGAATACCTCCTCTGTCACTTGTTTCCTCTCATCCTCAAAGCCACAGAGCCCCAATACCATGGACTGGAACCCCTGGGACCGTGAGCCAGATAGACCTCCATCTTTATAAGTTGACTATCTCAATGTGTTATCATAATGATCGGAAGACAAGGAACACATCTACTAACAACCAGAAGACTTCTGTACAAATCAGAGGCTATCTGTGTTAAGGGTGTAGGGGAAAAAAATCTACCTTAGAGACTAACGAAAGCAGTTTCTAGAGGCAGGGAAGGTGCCTGGGGTGTGGCCAGGCAGAGGAACAGATCACACGCTGGGTCATCTTAGAACCTCTTAAGCATTTGCCATCTGTGCACGTGTTGCTGTCTGTGGAAAACAGATTTAAATTAAGAAGTGTTTAGGGATAATGGGTAGATGGTGGGTGGGCAGAAGGACAAATGGCTGACTGGATGCATGAGTCTCCATCCATCCATCCATCCATCCATCCATCCAGATGCGCATTCACCCACCTGTCCATCTGGCCACTGTAGACTCGACACAGTTCTTTGTGCAAGCTTGAAAGTCAGGTAAGATATTGGTGAGAACACGTATGGCCAGGCTGTTCAGTGTGGCTAAGGTTGTGTAAAACCCAGTCAGCCCTTCCATCTCCTGAAACATGATACAGCACTATGTGCTGGGAAGCTTCCAGACTCTTCCAGTCCTTCTGAACAAAGACAGCAGTGGCCTTGTTACCCTGCTATGATGCTGAAACCAGATTAATACCTCCTTTCAGGCTGCATCGGGATGCCCTAGTCTAACTTCTTTCATCCTCCCCCTAATGTTATGCAAGAAACTGTGGGCCATTATTTTAAGAAAAATAAGCCAGACCCAAAAGGACAAGGAACAGAGATCACTTCACTTGTGATGAGAATTCAAGTCCATGCCTTCACCTCCCCACACTGCCAGGGAACTTAGGGGCTATCCCTCCAAAATCACCTTGCTCCCGGCTATTCCGATCTGCTCCAGGGGAAGCCGCAGTGGGGTGTGATTTTGAAAGTTCTCCCAGGAAATAAGGGAAAGACAGGGAGAAATAAAGGCAGGGAGTCCTGGGAGGTGAGGTGGGTGGAGCAGCTGCCGTGGAGCCCCATCTAGAGGGTGGCCAGTCAGAGGACTGCAAATTAGCCTGTCCTGGCTACCCTCTCAGCGCCATGCCCTGCAACCTGGTGGGTGAAAGCATCGGCAAGAATAGGGGTGGGGCATAAACAGGGTGCACAGACTGCCAGTCAAACGCAGATGACTCCCATGATGCCTTACGAGGGATCTCTGAGGCAAGACAGGATCTGTGAAGACAGGAAAGACTGGAACATATTCAGTCCTGACTGAAGAAAGAGAGAGACAGAGACAGAGAGATGGAGGGAGGGAGGGAGGGATGGCGGGACGGAAGGAGGGAGAGCAAGCAGAGGCCATGCCCACAAGAGACAAAACAATTCATGGTATGAAGTCAGGGGGATGGGCAATGCTGGAGCCCAGAAGCCAGGAGAGATGAGAAGAAGAGACCAGGCATCTAAAAATGCTAGCCAAGGGTGGCTTCCCATGCAAACAAACATTTGCTCACCCAGACAGATAGGGCAATGACAAACACAAAAGACCATGCCCCTCAAGGGCAGCTTGACGAGCCAATGTGTCTAACTGGGGCTACTTACAGGACCAGGAATGCAGGCAACTCATGGGCAGCTGCATCACTGAAGAAAAGTTCTCTCTCCCAGCAACTGTTAACTGCAGGACAATTCTAAGGGGGCGGGGGCCTCTTGGACCCCTCCACTAGTAACTGTTAACTGTCTATAAATCCTTGGGGAGGGGGAAAGGCCCCATGAGCCCTCACTCCTCTCCATAACTGGACATCAATGGGCCCAATCTCTGCATAGGATCACAGCTGTTTAGAACTTAAGAGGTCAACACTGCCATCCTCCGCAGATGTGGCCTTCCAGCCATCAGAACTGAGCCAAGAGTCCCGTTTGTTACTAATGACCCATTCTTGGGCACATACCAGACTTGGGAGATTCTGTTACCTGACCCACAGACCGTGTTTGGGGCCTTTAGCAGGGCCCTGGATATGACTAACTCCAGTGTATGGTAAGATTATCACTGAGTCAGCTAACGTGAAGTTGGAACCTCAGCTTCCAGGGGCCTCGTTCTCAGTAGAGCCCAGGTTCTGTGCAGGGAGGGCTCTGCACCAGACAGGTACGGGACTTCTGTAGAGTCCTGTGACCCTGTGACACTGTAGTTCATACTGTGGACAATGTTCAGACAGTATCACAAACATAGTTCATTTCTTCTTATTTTAGATTCCCGAGAATTAGAGGGAAATGGCTCCCAAAAAAGCCTCTGAGTCCCCTGTCAGGAGAGAACCCAACTGGAAATTCTTTTTCTCCTTCCCACTTATAATAGTAACACAGAGACATGAGTCTGCTAAGGCCTGCCCCACACCTTCATGAGGAAATATTTTCTTTCCTTGGGTGTGTACTTGTTTGTCTGTGTTACTATGACAAACTACCCGAGGCTGAGTAGCTAATGAAGGAAAGATGCTCTTTTTAGCTCCTAAGTCCAGTGACCAGAGGGCCCCAACAACACAGTTCCAGGGT
Organism: Chionomys nivalis; assembly: GCF_950005125.1. Classification (NCBI taxonomy): domain Eukaryota; kingdom Metazoa; phylum Chordata; class Mammalia; order Rodentia; family Cricetidae; genus Chionomys; species Chionomys nivalis. The sequence continues at coordinate 65,683,343 of NC_080098.1, read as the reverse complement.
CCTGTGGAGGTCCCCATATCTTTATTACAATAAGGAAGAGAAGTGGGAAGGAAACTGGGCACATGTAGGAGGGGAAATACAGAAAAGGCATAGGGTGGCCTTGTTTTGTTACAACCCAGGCTCATGAAAAACGCTGACAGACCCAGCCACTCAGTGAGACCAACTCACTCACTGTGTCTGCTTACAGGCTCCACTGGCGCTCAGAACTACCTCACAGGCCATCAGGCTTCTAGAACATGGAGACAAGCATAGCAACCAGTTTCAGAGATGGCTAGTGTTCCTTCTCTGCTCCCTCCCCTGCCATGTTTCTCCAACAAACAACAAGTGCACTAACATCCCTCAGCCTAAACTAACTTAGTTCCTTTATACCTGCAAATGGTGTAGCCTTCACCCTTCATCATAGAAAGCTCTCTGCAACAGAGACCATCACAGAAAACCACAGCCAATTGAAAGGCAGCGTTATGAAGCCCTGTCCCAACAGATACATCTACAACACAACTGCCCCACGAATAATAAAAACCCATAGACAGATATTGAGGTTTAAGCTGAAGATCAGAAAAGCAAAGCAGCCAAGCCACTAGAGAAGTCTTACCTCTACCAGGGCTGGGTGATTGCAAACTGAGCCGACTCAGCAGACTAAGCAGTCTATACAGACTCAGCCTCTCTCCCCTCCCATTTTATATTTCCTCTAGTGCTGGGATGAAAGGTGTGAGACTCACTAATACTGGGATTAAAGGTGTGAGCCACCACCACCTGGATTTATTTCTGCGTTGATCTTGTGTATTCCAGGGTGGCCTTGAACTCACAGAGATCCTTCTGCCTCTGTCTCCCAAGTCCTGGGATTAAAGGTATGTGCCACCACTGCCTGACCTCTATTGGCTTAGCTTTACCCTTCTGATCTTTAGGCAAGCTTTATTTATTAAAACATAAATCAAATATCACTATATCTAACTTCTACACCTAGGGCTCAGGGAACATTGCGGGGCTGGGAGCCAAAGGATCAGGGAGTTTGCTGTGTCTCCTAGGAATATCGGAAGATGCATTCCTAAAGTCTCGGCAGTGTGCATGCCTAAATATGAGCTGAACAAGGATGACATCATACACATGCCAACATGGAGGGGGGAAGGAGCACATAGCCTCAAGCCTACACTAAGAACTACAGACTACTAAGGAAGCTAAGAGTGGGAGAAACGGTCCTCCCCAGAGACGAGCGCCCCAAATGGTCACCTGAAAACATATAAATACAAACATTATACAGACTAAGAAGGTTGTGGTTTTAGAAATACATATTCATATTCTACATATATATTATTATAATATTATTAATTATATGTATATGTGTGTATGTAGATAGATATAATTAACAAAGAGAGATCATGAATTTAAAAGAAAGAGGAGATGACAGGTAACCTTGGGAGAGTTTGAAAGAAAAAAGGAAAGGGGAAATGACATAAAATAATAATCTCGCCGGGTGGTGGTGGCACACGCCTTTAATCCCAGCACTCAGGAGGCAGAGGCAGGCGGATCTCTGTGAGTTCGAGGCCAGCCTGGTCTACAAGAGCTAGTTCCAGGACAGGAACCAAAAAGCTACAGAGAAACCCTGTCTCAAAAAATCAAAAAAAAAAAAATAATAATCTCAAAAAGAGAATACCTTAGTTCCTCCTTCCTTCTAATGAAAACCACAAGAGAGGACAACTGGGGTCTGGCTCACTCCAGGTTCAACAATCTCTACCAGGCCTGGAGAATTCTCCTCAATAATAGAGAGTCTTCCTCAATAATGGAGAGCCCTCCTCAATAACGGAGAGTCCTCCTCAGTAACGGAGAGTCCTCTTCAATAATGGAGAGTCTTCCTCAATAACAAATGTGTTAAGGAAAAAACAGAGTAGAGAGTTTTGTATCATGCTTGCATATCACGCTCTTCCACACCCCCAGAACACTTAAATACAAATGTCACCATGAGTAGACACTCCGCAAGAGTGCTTTTGCCACTATTCGTGTTTGGAATTACAGCCATAACTATGTGAGTCTCACAAAGAAATTGAGCCTGGGTCTGATGGGCAACTATCCTTTCCCCTGGGAGGAGCAATGCAGATGGAGACACAAGTCAGGGAAAGCTGTCACTGACCCTTCCGGAGACGCTTGTTTTCAACCTACTGATAACAAAAGAAGGTACAAGACACTAATGGGCCTCATTTTCAGGAGGCCAAGAGTGGCTCTAGATGGCTTCGTTCATCTCCAACTGTGTGCTTTAACCGTGGAGTGTACCTCTACTCAGGGGAAAGTTAGAGGAATCGCTCACTCCCTCACTCATGGACTTCCCTGGTAAATACTGAACACAGGAAGATGCAGTCTTACAGGAGATTTTAACTGTGTTCAGGAGCATCCTTGGAAGACAAGGTGAATGAATGGCCCCTGTGCCTGAGCACTGCAGCAGGAAACTCAGGCTCCTCCTGCCTCCTTTCCCTCTCCTCAGCTTAGAACCAGCACCCCTATTTACCCTGGACCACAGTGGCACATGGGGTCAAGAGACAGAATCCATTCTGGTACAGACAATTGTTCCTACTGCCAGAAGAGCAATATGCCCCAGGTCCCTGTGGCTAAGAAGTTAAACATCGCCGTTAAACACCAAGGGAAAGACTGATGCCCAGCACGGTGGGGCACATTTGCCTGGTCTGCATGGAGAGCTTAGGAACAAGAAGAGTTTTCTGAGCTACAGCTGCACAGATAGGTCTTAAAGCATTCACCTGCCTAGGTCTAGTGAGTATCTGATGTGGGTCTGTCTGCTGGATCCTCTTCACGCCAATGCCACACAGGTTCCCAAACCCATAAATGATGCGTGCATCGCCTGGCAACATGAGTCTTGGAATGGTTCAACTATCTCAAAGCCACAGAAATGCCCCATTTGTTCCAACATGCATAAAATGCCTTGAATATTTAGCATACTCTAAAGAAAGGGCAGGCTGTGCCTGCTATCTAGCTTCATAACCATGCTGTTGGGTGTGGTGCAGTTGCTACAGTGCTTCCCAGATTATTAGAAATGAGTTAAGCAAGATATGAGAGTTAGCCAAGAAGAGGCTAGATATAATGGGCCAGGCAGTGTTTATATGAATACAGTTTTTGTGTTGTTAATTCTGGGTATAAGCTAGCCAGGCGGCTGGGAGCTGGATGCTCCTTCTACAACTGTGGGGTACCAGGCTATAGAATACTGAGCTAGGATACGATACTGCGGAGTACCAGGTTATGGGGTACTGAGCTGAGGTACAATACTGCGGAGTACCAGGTTATGGGGTACTGAGCTCTGTGGCACATGGCTACAGAGGACCAGGCCTGGAGAACTGGATCTGAGGGTCAGTGCTAGGAACTTCCAGTCAAACTTCTGTAAACTCTTGCTCTGAAGAGCCTCAAGTTCAGTAGGATTACCCCTTCAATGTCATTCTGATGCTGGACTCCCTGGGAATGGGGGTAACTGAAGCTCCCCATTTAGCATGAAAGCCTGAGCTTCCTGTATTACATGGGATCACGGGCCAGGGAAGGTAACTGTGGGGTTCGGCTGAAGGGAACTCAAGGACAAGGGCAGCTTGCGGTTCAACCCCACCCCATCTGAGAGATCAGGGCCAAAGGTAAAGGAAGAGAGGGCTTCCAGAGTTGTTCATCTAGAGCTCTAGCTTCATCTTGGTGGAGGCCTTGCTCTCAGGGCACAGGCAGAGAAGTGTCCCTTGCTGTTGCTATAACACAATACCCAAGACTGAAAGGTAGAGGCTCTCAACCTTGCCAGTGTGGTGACATTTTAATAGAGTCCCCTGTGCTGTGGTGATCCTGACTGTAAAATTATTTTCACTGCTCCTTCATAATTGTAATTTTACTACTCTTATGAATTGTAATGTTAATACTTAGAGGGACAGAGGTTGTCAAAGGGGTCACTACCCACAGGTTGAGAACCACTGCTCTAATGTATGAACAACAGGAAATCATTACCATTCCTCGTGCATCTGGAAACAGGAAGATTCGGGCACCAGCAGGCTCCGAGTTGGGCACATCTCTGCTTCCATGAGGCGCCTGGAACACTGTCCTCGCTGGGCAGAAGACTGGAGGGAAAGCAGAGACGAGAGCAAGAACAACAAGCCGCTTCTTTTATAAGGGCCTTAATCCCCTCTGCTCTGGCTCAGCCTTTCAACCTAGTCACTAAAGGCTGAGCTTCTTTATTCTAATACTTGGGCCAGTACATCTCACTGTATGGATCTAGGGAAATATTTGTACTGTAGCTCAGAAGGAATGCTCCAGCAGGCCCTTCCCTTTGTTGGCTGACCCTTGCCAGTGTATGTATCCAGAAAAGCCCCCGTTGCAGCTGGGTGCTGAGTGCAACTCCAGAGGTAAATGAGGTGTACCGTGTAGCATTTTGCCTGGGGTGTGATGGAGCCATGGTTGGTACCACTATGAGAAGTAGCTCTAGTTCCCAAGAGCCAAGGTTGTGGGCTTTCCTGAGATGCAGGGAGAAAGCTGGAATCAGGGCTGCAGGAGGGACCAACAGGATGGATGGAGGATGCCCCTCCTGTACATGGTATCCAACCTTCCTGCATACATCTTACTATGCTGCCCTCCAAGCCATACTTGGAATGTGACCCTGCCTCCTGCTTTCTCTATGAAAATTGTTTCCCTCTGTGATGCTGCCCCCTGGCCATCTATCTTGGGCACTCAGATAGCTCAAACCAAACAAAGACCAGGAAAATACTAATCTCCCTACCCCATCACTTCCCTCTCCAGTCATCTGCATCCCTCCAATGCAGACTAAAACGACAGCTATTTATTTATTGAGTACAATGTCTAAGGGACCCTGGGGTTCGGAGGTATATGGCTGCTGTCCTAACCTGGCACAGCTAGACCCCAGCTTCCCTTCAGCACAGGACACTGTCATAGCCACAAACATGGATAGCTCTGGTTTGCAATGTCATGCCAAAGAGGGAGGCATAGGAGTGGAGTGGGGCATGGTGCCAGCACCATTGCTTCTAATTTAAAACCTTATTTCTTATTCTATTTTGAGATTCCCTCTGGATTTTAGGAATGTGGAGACAAGCCTGGAGGAAAGCCTGGGGTACAGAATGGTCCCCAGGGCTCTAAGCAGGCAGTCTAAGGAGAACAAATCGCTGTCCCAGGGAGCCATGCCTTGGGCCTTTGAACAGAAGCTCCAAGTGGCCAGAGTGGCTCCCAGTGACCTGCGCTGACAGGATGAAGGCTACAGAGAACACCTTGGAGGCTTCCGAGCAGCTCTGGAAAGGCAGAGCCCAGTACGCCTTTTAATGAGGTTAGGCACACAAGGGTGACAGCAAGCACAGCAAGAAACAAAGCACATTCAGCACCACGGGAGCCCCGAATGACACAGAGGTGGTCTCTCTGGGGGGACACAGTGACTTAGAATGCAGGCGCAGGAGTGATGAAGGGTCCCTTCCTCCTAGAGAAAGAGGGGAGAGAAGCCGAAAGGGCTGGCTTGGAGAAAGGGATGGCTTCAGCATGTCTGACAGAGAAGTCAAGGGTCATGTGATCTTGAGCAGAGAGCGCCAGCCAGCACCTTTGCGGTGTCAGTTCACCGCCCCAGCTCTGTAAGTTCCACCATGGCAGCCTGACCTTGGGCCCATGTATTCCAACGGACTTTCCACACATATAAAGATACTTTGCATGGTCTTTCTAAAATTCCCCAGGAGGCGCTAAAGTGTGTTTCTGCATTCTTTCTCCAGTCTTAGCTGTGGAGGGGGCGTTTCAAATTCCAGATTTCAGGGTTTGTGAGTTTAACTACCCCCGCAGGAGGAAATCATCAAAGCAAAGTGGAATTGAACACCAACAACGTGTGAGTGTGTGTGCGCACATGTGAAAATCATTTTGCGTTTTCTTGGATTAAAGGCAAACAACGAAGGCCAACTTGATTTGTGGGCAAAGCTGCGGGCTTCGGACAGAAAGCAAATCTCCGGCATGAACACAGTCCCTTCACCTCCTGGTGCAGGGCAGCGGCTCCCAGTGCATTCGACCTGTCTCGCTCTGGAGAAAACAGAGATGGGAGGTGGGAAGAACTGCCCCTCTGCCACCTCTGCCCCCTCTGCCAGAATGTCACCTCAGGGAGCAGGAAGGCAGGCTCTTGTGCAGAGCTTTGCATCGTGGGTGATGAGAAGGAGGCTGGCAGGGGCTGGGTCTCCCCTACTTGAGACTAAAGTGAACACGGGGTTGCAGATTAGCAGCGAGGCCCTCTATGTAGAAATGCCCACTGGCTGCTGGCGTGTGGGGCATGATTCCCCGAGGCACTAGAGTTCATTTTGTCCTTTGGAGAAAAAATGTTCTAAGCTTTCAAAGGTCTGTAAAAGTGGCCAAGAAATCCATAAACTCCTATTCTTACTAATTTCATTCCATTCTAAAATTAGAAGTGGGCAAGCGGAGCCAATCCAAATAAATGAACCCCGTGATCATTAACTCCTTGCTGAGTCTTGTTGGGGTTCACTCGCTTCCAGAGAGAGTAGCTCACAGGATACCTCTTGCATGGAAGTCATGAGCCAGGTCCCAGGGGAGGAATGGCTGTCCCAGGGGAGGTCACACACTGAGCTCAAGGCTGGGCCTCAGAACGCATGCTGTGATTATGGGAATGCAAAGTGTGGGAGAGCAGCGTCTGCCTTGGGCTTTGGCTGCTGAGAGAAGCGCTGGGGAGGTGTGCTCCAGTGTCCCCTGTTTGCTGAGAAATGAAGACTGTTCACATAACAGTTTTGTCACCGACTTGGTGGTCATAACTTATTACAGAATTGCTATTTTTCTATAGAGTCAGAATGCTAAATTTGATCAGTAAATAGCTTAGGAGTGAGGTTTAGAAGCACCAAGGTAGCCACAGCTCGCAGAAGGACAAAAGTAGCACAGAAGGCAGAGTCTGGTACAGCCCAGGTACAAATCTGCAAACAGACCCTTCAGCCCTAGACTGTAGTTAACACCCTAGTGTCCCAGACAAAGTGGTAGCATCTTTTCTCAATGATTCAAAAATCTCATATTCTTTAAGTTTCAGTTTGATTTCTGGTAGACAGTCAGCTTCTTAGGCTGAGGGAGGGAGGCTTGTTCCCTTAATTAGAAAGGATAGATAGTCAAAAGTATTTCTAGGGGGGGTGGTAGAGTCTGATGGAATAGCACCTGGTTAGGATGAGTGAAGCTCTCAGTTCAAGTCTAGAACACACAAAAAGTTACACCTATGGGAGAATACAAGGGATTCCTAATTTCCCACTCACTGAATAAATCCTGTTGATATGGTTTACCATCCTGAATCATCCGTATGTCCATGTTTTATTTTTTAGCATACAGTGAAATCAATGAGCTAACACACATCTGGAATGTTCATATGTATGTTATAAGATGAATAATTTAAAAAAAAAGATGAGTAATTTTTTATAATTTTTATCACCCAGTTTGCATTGAGATTGCATTTGCTCAGAACATGGGATGAACTGGGATGTGAGTCTCCTTTTCCACTTGCTGAAAAGCTATGCATAAATTAGGGATTATTTATTCCTTGCAGGCTTTTGTAAAGCCCATGGTTTTCCCGGGAGAGTTGTCACCATAAGCAATTTCTCTGAGGCGAGAGGCTAGCTGTCGACTTAATCCCACCTTCTGCTTCCTTAGATCCTAAACATCACGCATTAATGTGTCGGAAGTTTGATGCCAGCCTGTGGCACTACTGGGGGTAAGCTTTAAGGAGGAGGGGCCTGGCAGAAGGATGTGAGGTGGCTAGGGTGTGTCCTTGAAGGGACTCTTGGGGTTTGCCCTTCCTTCCTGTCTCTGGCTGCTCCCTGGCTGCTCTGTGTGATCAACTGCACTTCCTTTTCCTTGCCGTATTGAGGACTTGTTTTTTCCTGGGTTCCCACTTTTGTCCTTTGCTGAAAGTAGGGCTGGCATGGTGGGGATGCTGAGTCACACATATTCAGTTTAAAGACGGCAGCAGTGGCTCTAGAGGGCTCTGCTGGGACTCAGATACTCATCACATCCTTGTTTCTTCTCTCCACGTGGCTGTTTGACATCCGCATCCCACAGACTCCTCTCCATCACTGTATAAAACCTGCTAATCTTCTGAGCAGGTCCTGGCCTAAACAGGGGCCAAGCTCACACAGGCGTTACTCCCAGAGAAAGGGGCTGGCTTGGTGCCCAGTGACTTTTCAATCCATACTTGCTCTGACACCTACACAAAGACTCCTTACTCCCATGACTACCCTGTCCCAATCCTCGCAATAATTTCTCAGTAAAAATCTGTCTCCTGGATACGGACCAGCCAGGTTTTGGTCCGAAGCAGAAAGCACCCTTAGTGAGTGAGGAACTGTGAGGAGCCTGTGCCCATCACTCAGGCCACACAGGGCTGAAATGGTTTTGTGGATTCTTGGGAGGAAAGCCCCAGATGCTAAGGCTGCAAAGCAGCCTCACTAAGTCAGGTACTCAGGTACACAGCCACTATGTGACTCAAGTGGGCTTCTGAGCTTCTCCAGTTCCATGTCCTTAATCATCAAGGTCTGCCTCACTGTGCAGGTGCCCCAGGGAGGCAAGAGACCAAGGCAACTAAACATGGAAAACCCAGGCCTCTAGGCCTGACCATGTAATGGTGCACTTGTGCATGTATGCATGCACACACATGTGCATGCACACACATACACACACACAGACACACACACGGCACCTGAGAAAGTGCACAGGCATGTGTGTATCTGTGGAAACAGATGGCTCAGACTCAGCAGCCTTGCCTCATGACCCCAATAGCTTTTCAGGTCAGCATGGGATAAGATGTAATCCCCCCAAGTACAGCAGTGTCTGTGTATGTAAATACACGTGTGTACATTTCACATGTGTACACCCTAATGTATATGTAAACACTAATCTCTATATACCTATGTATGTGCAGTGGTTGCCCACTCACATGAATATGGTGTTGCATGTGTTCATACATGTTCAAGGGTTCTATCCAAACAGACACAGGGTCAGGCTGTTCATTCCCCATCCCACTCCAAGTGATGAAATTTGTCGGTTCATGAGAACCATGTCTTTTTGGAGCACAGCCATGCTCCGAGGGAGGTTTCTGCTCCTCCTAGACTTCATTAGAATAAGTATGACATTTGTAGAACTCCTTAGGATGGCTTATCTCTCCAGAGACTCCAGCTCAGTCCTCAAACACCTCTGCTGACAAATGCGGACTCCGTATAAATGACATGCCCAGTTCACTGTAAGTGACTGACAGCCAGCAGGAGAAGGTGCACAGATGAGAAAAATATTCTTCCTAAAGAAGAGATATATTCCTAAAATATTTATGGATGAGCTCCCTAAATTGCTTTTTAATCTATAGATGAAAGTGCCCCTTAAACATCTGCCATAAAATGAATACCCGTCTAAAACCATAATCAATTTTCTTCCCATTTATTTCATCAATTGTCCAACTTGGCATGAGTTAGAGATGCTTCCCAAGCTCTTCCTGCCTCTCATATTACTACTAAATTCAATTATGACCTGACTGCCCTCCCTCTGCACAGCTGGAGAAGCTGCCCAGACAGCGAATTTACTGACTTACTTTCTTTTTTCTTTTCTTTTTTTTTTAAAGCAATTTGGTACCACAGGCTTCCTCAGCAAAGGAGGCGTGTCTTAGTGACAAAAGCATCGAGGTCATGCTGCACACAGCCAGACAACAGACCGTGCTATAGCTATGAGTGTCCTGGTCAAGTGGCCCCCTCACATACACACACATTTGCAAATCCAAACCTCACTACTGTCTTAACACCTGCTCATGTTCTCCCTCAAAGGACAGAAATCACTTCAGCCCTGCGACTAGGCAGGACACATGACAGGCATTAAGGGACTCTGGCACTGCTCTCAGGAACAAAGGGGTGGCTTCCTTCTGTCCAGGGCCTGGACACAGTGGCTGTCACCAAAGCCGCCACAGAAAGTCATACTCCTCTACACTAACCTGCAGAAGCAATAGCCACCCCTTCCTTCTGCCACCCCAAGGCTGCCACACTCCTGTGAATTTGAGTGTATGGGCACTCGGGGTGGGTGCCGGCCTCCAGCCTGAGGGAAACAAACATAGCAGAGATGGAATGCCACCTACCTCTCCCACCCACCCCTGCACCTCATGGGAGAGCCAACACATTGTATGACGAGCAAAGACAGGCCACTTGGAGGCCACACTAACCACAAGAACACAAGTACAACTTCTAGGAGATAAAACTCACTTGAGATGCTTAGAACGCAATGTCCATGGGGTAGCCACTTTCTAGAACCTGGTGTCCACTCGAGGACCATCAGCCACTAGCGTCTACTGTGCACCTGAGTTGGGACAGTAAGAACTGAGATCTTCTCTGTGAGGAGAAAACGGCCAGACCCTAAAAATGGAGACCATCTTGTTATCGTTAAAGTCATTTCTACGTCCAAGGAGGCGGGTATATAAGATGCGGTACACAGAACAATGGAATCTCACTCACCTGTGGAAAGTGAAAATTCCGGATGTGTTACGGCGTGCATGCCCTGTGGTGACACTGTGATGAAGGGGAAAACCAGCAGCCACAAAAGGTCAACGCATACGTCACTGCACTTATCTACATCACTGGGGCACCCAGAGGGATTCTGGTATGGAATCAAGGGGACACCTATGATTCACTGTGCACGGACAACCAAGGGTTAAAAGGCAAGTATGAGGGGCGGGTGCCTGTCCACTGGATTGGGGAGGGTCTGAGAGAAGACACCACCTGGCACCCCTCCCAGTCTCCACTAGCCCCAGCATTGGCTTCAGTCATGAGAGGCGTTTTCACCCCCATGCATGCATGCAAAGAGAAGGCAGGCAAGGAAGCCTGCCCTGGGAGGATCCCACAACTGTGAGAGGGGAGAGAGAAAAGGAGGTAGCTATGGTAGCCTGAGTCAGGAGAGTATCCTGTGAGCAGCTCCTCAGGTGAACTGAGTTGGGAGAAAACCCTGTGAGCAGCTCCTTGGGGGAAACTGAGTCAGGAGAGCACCCTGTGAGCAGTTCCTTGGGGGAACTTAGCCAGGAAAGCACCCTGTGAGCAGCTCTTTGGGGGAACTTAGTTAGGAGAGCATCCTGTGCATCAGGAGGCAGCCATGGTAGCCTGAGTCAGGAGAGCATCCTGGAGCAACTCCTTAGGGGAACTTGCCTAGAGCCAGGATTCCTGTGAGGACCTTACCCATCTTCCCACAGTATATGGCATCTGCCCCTTGCCACCCCACAGCCCATGGAGTGTGTCCTACCCCTTACCACCTCGTGAATGGAAAAATCAAGACAGCTGGCAGCAACTGACTTGCCCTCAGAACCCAGGTTAGGTCCCACAGCTGTTGGGGGCTAGCAGACAAAGCCTGTGTGCCATTTCTCAGTGTTCTCCTTTTTCTCAGAGAGCGTCTTCCAATCCCACAGTCACTTCTAAGGCTTAAAGCCTTCAGTACTGAACCCAGCCATGCTTCTCTTCCTGTGATCTTGAATGGATGCCATGGTGGTTTGAAGGAGAAATGTCCCCTATAGGCTCATATATTCGAACATTTAGCCCATAGTCGGTGGTACTGTTTGGGGAGGTTATAAACTATAAATAAGAAGTCATGATGGAGGCAGTATAACCCCTGGGACTGTAAAGGTACAAGCAGCTTACAGGACACCAAACAGATTGCACCAGAAAAGAAAGTCCTCTTGTGATGGAGGTGGGTCATCTTTCTATCTGTTGTTTCATTGGTTAAGTAATAAAGAAACTGCCTTGGCCCCTTTAATAGGACATAAAATTAGGTAGGCGGAGTAGACAGAACAGGATGCTGGGAGAAAGAAGCCGAGTCAGGAGTCGCCATGATTGTCTCACTCCAGACAGACGCAGGTTAAGATCTTTCCTGGTAAGCCAGCTCGTGGTACTACACAGAATATTAGAAATGGGTTAGATCAATATGTAAGAGCTAGCCAATAAGAGGCTGGAACTAATGGGCCAGGCAGTGATTAAAAGAATACAGTTTCCGTGTAATTATTTCGGGGCATAAGCTAGCCATGCGGGCGGCTGGGTGCCGGGGACACAGCCCTGCCGCTCATATTACAACACTCTTGTCACATAATAATCAAAACACTAAACATACATGACAAAGAAAGAATATTAAAAGCTGCAAGGGGAAAAGAACAAGTAGCATATAAAGGCAGACCTATTAGAACTACACTCCACCTTTCAAAGGACACTCTACAAGCCAGAGGAGCCTGGACAGATGCCCTGTAGACTTGAAGAGACCACAGATGTCAGTCAAGACTACTATACCCAGCAAAACTTTCATTCACCATAGATGGAAAGAACAAGATATTCCATGAAAAAGTCATATGTAAACAATATCTATTCATAAATCCAATCCTATACAAGGTACTAAAAGGAAAACTCCATCCCAAGGAGGCTAACTACACCTATAAAAACACAGGAAATAATCTCACACCAACAAAACCAAAAGAACACACACACAAACACACACACACACAACCATCAACAATAACAAAATAACAGGACTTAGCAATCATTGGTCATTAACATCACTCAATATATGGACTCAATGCCCCCAGTAATAAGACAGAATAACAGAATGAAGGCAAAAACAGGATCCATATCCTTCTGCTATATACAAGAAACACACATCAACATCCAAGATAGATATTAGCTCAGAGTAAAGCATTGGGGAAAGATTTTCCAGGCAAATGGATCTAAGAAGCAAGTTGGTGTTAGATAGTCTAATATCTAACAAAATAGAAAGACTCAACAAAGAAAGATAATCACAGACCAATTTCCCTCATGAACATTGATGTAAAAATACTCAATAAAATACTCTCAGACTGGATCTAAGAACACATAAAATCATCCACTATAATCAAGTAGGCTTCATCCAAAAGATACAGGCATGATTCAACATACAAAAATCTGCCACATAATCCACAGTATAAACAAGCTGAAAGAAAAAAAAACCATGACCATCGCATTAGATAGCAAAAAAACCTTTGAAAAATCCAACACCAAGTTCTCTCATTAAGATTTTCATGATAAAAGTCTTGGAGAGATTAAGGATACAAGGGACATACCTAAACATAATAAAGGCAAATTACATCTGATTGCCAACATCAAATTAAATGGAGAAAATCTCAAAGCACTTCCACTAAAATCAGGAACAAAACAAGGCTGCCAATGATTTCCATATTCAATAAAGAACTTGAAGTTTTAGCTAGAGCAATCAGACAGCTAAAGGAGATCAAACAAATGGGAAAGGAAGAAGTCAAAGTATCACTATTCAAAGATGTGATAGCAAACATAAGTGACCACAAAAATTCCACTACAGCTGATAAACAACTGTAGTGAAGGGGCTGAATACAAGATTTTAAAAAATCAGAAGCCCTTCTATATGCCAATGATAAATGGGTGGAGAAAAAATCAGGGAAACAACATCCTTCACAATAGAAAAACATATATAAAATATTTGGGGGGAAATTCTAGCCAAGCAAGTGAAAGACCTGTTTGACAAGAACTTCGAGTCTTTGAAGAAAGAAATTTGAGAAGATACCAGAAGATGGGAAGATCTCCTATGCTCATAGGTTGGTAGATTAATATAGTAAAAATGACCATCTTACCAAAAGCAATCTACAAATTCAGTGCAATACCCATCAAAATTCAAACACAATCCAGTACAGACCTTGAAAGAACAATACTCACCTTCATATGGAAAAATAAAAAAAACTCAGGATAGCTAAAGCAATCCTGCACAATAAAAGAACTTCTGGAGGTATCACCATCCCTGATTTAAAGTTCTACCATAGAGCGATAGTAATAAAAACAGCTTGGTATTGGCATAAAAACAGACAGGTGGATCAAAAGAATCAAATCAAAGATCCGGATGTTAATCCACACACCTACAGACACCTGATTTTTGATAAAGAAGCTATAATTATATAATGAAAACAAGGCAATTTCAACAAATGGTGCTGGTCTAACTGGAGTCTGCATGTAAAAAAATGCAAACATCCATATCTATCACCCTGCACAAAATTCAAGTCCAAGAAGATCAAAGACCTCAACATAAAATCAGATATAACAAACCTGATAGAAGAGAAAGTAGGTAATAGCCTTGAACACATTAGCAGAGGAGACAACTTCCTAAATGGAATACCAATAGCTCAGATACTAAGATAGACAAGTAACGAATGAGTCCTCATGAAACAGAAAAGCTTCTGTAAAGCAAAGGATACTGTCGACAGGGCAAAACAGCAGCCTATAGAAAGGGAATCCACATCTGACAGAGGGCTAATATGCAAAATATAAAACAAACTCAAGAATCTAGACATCAACAAACCAAAATAATCCAATTTTTTAAAAATGGGGTACAGATCTAAAGAAAGAATTCTCAGCAGAAGAATATCAAATGGCTAAGAAACAAAAAAAGTTCAACATCCTTAGCCATCGGGGAAATGCAAATCAAAACAACTCTGAGATTCCATCTTACACCTGTCAGAATGGCCAAGATCAGTAACACAAGTGTCAGCTTCTGATGTAGAATATGTAAAGTGAGGGGAACACTTCTCCATTGCTGGTGGGAATGTAAACTTGTACAGTCACTTTGGAAATCATTACGGCAGTTTCTCAGAAAATTGGGAATCGATTTACCTCAAGACCCAGCTGTCTCACTCTTGGCCATATACCTGAAGGATGCGCCATCCTGTCATAAGAACATTTGCTCAACTATGTTCATAGCAGCTTTATTCATAATAGCCAGAGACTGGAAACAACCTAGATGTCCTTCAACCAAAGAACAGGTAAAGAAAATACGGAATATTTACACAATGGACTATTACACAGCTGTTAGAAAAACGACATTATGAAATTTGCAGGCAAATGGATGGAACTAGAAAAAAAATTGTCCCGAGTGAAGTAACCCAGACCCAGAAAGACAAACATGGTATATACTCATTTATATGTGGATATTAGCTGTAAAGTAAAGGATAATCATGTTACAATCACCAGACACAGAGAGGCTAAGTAACAAGGAGGGCTCAAGGAGAGACAAATGGATTTCCCTGGAAAGGGGAAATAGAATAGCTATCAAGACTGTACTGGGGCAGGTAGGGATGAGAACAGGAGGGATCAGGTGGGGAGCTAGGAATCTACGAGGGTGACCCTAGTTAAGATTCCTAGTAATGAGGGATATGGAGCCTGAACCAGCCATCTTCTGCAACCAGGCAAGGCTTCCAGTGGAGGGACTGGAAAACCGACCTATCCACAAAACCTTCGCCCTATAATTTGTCCTGCCTGCAAGACGTGTTGGGGAGATGTGGTGCAGAACTTGTAGGAATGGTCAGCCAATGACTGGTCCAGCATAAGACCCGTGCCATGAGAGGGAGTCCATCCTGACAATGACTGCAGGCCCAGGAACCAGAGGCTGGACAGCCCAGAGACCTAGAACAGAGCCAACCATGATAGGTTAAAAAAAAAAAAATCACTGAAATGATTGCTAATGATTCTCTGCTATACTGTAGACCCAAGCCTAGCACAGTCATCATCAGAGAGGCTTCTCCAGCAACTGATGGGAGCAGATGCAGAGACCCCAGCCAATCATCATTAGGCAGAGCTTGGGGAATCCTGCAAGAAGGGGGGAAGGATTGTAGGAGCCAGAGGGACCAAGGACACCACAAGAAAACCCACAGAATCATCTGACTGTGTGCACAGGGGCTCACAGAGACTGAGCCGACAGCCAGGGAACCTGCGTGGGTCTGATCAAGGCTCTGTGTATGTATGTTTTGGTTGTGTAGTTTTGTCTTCTTGTGGGACTCCTAACAGTGGGAGTGGGGACTGCCTCTGATTCTATTGCTTGCTTTGGGGACCCTTTCCCTCCTGAATTGCCTCGTCCAGCCTTAATAGTTCAGCCTTAATAGGACAGGACTTAATAGGACAGCCTAGTCTCACTGCAACTTGATATGCCACGTTTGGGGGATAGGAGGCTGGCTCTTTTCTGAGTGGAAACAGAGGAAGAGTGGATCTGAGGGAGACAGGAGGTGGGGGTGAGGGACTGGGAGGGGCTACTGCAGTTGGGAAGTTATATCTGAGGGAAGAATAATTTTAATTTTTTTAAATTTAAGAAGGGAAAAAATTGTATGTCATTCATATAATCTCTCTCCTTCCCACATACGCACCCCAGCACACAAGTGAAGATTATCCACGGATTTCTTATCTAAAGTGGCAACGAGATGCTGCCACACGGAATAAAACAGATGAGGGGCCATATTTTCCTTAGCTGCTGTGGTTCTAATGAAACACCATGACCCAAAGTAACATGGGAAGGAAAGGGTTTATTTGGCTTATGTATCCAGGTAACAGCCCATCACGGAGGAAGTCAGACAGGAACTCAAGCAGGACAGTAACCTGGATGCAGGAGTTGATGCCAAGGCCATAGAAGAGTGCCACTTCCTGGCTTGGTCCCCATGGCTTGCCCAATCTGCTTTCCTGTAGAACCCAGGATCACCAGCCCAGGGATGGCACTGCCCGCAATCAGCTGGGCCCTCCCACGTCAATCACTAATTAAGAAAATGCTCTCCAGGCTTGCCTGCAGCCTGATCTCAGGAA
Organism: Chionomys nivalis; assembly: GCF_950005125.1. Lineage (NCBI taxonomy): Eukaryota > Metazoa > Chordata > Mammalia > Rodentia > Cricetidae > Chionomys > Chionomys nivalis. The sequence continues at coordinate 65,666,736 of NC_080098.1, read as the reverse complement.
CGCGTTTCTGAGGTTCCCGCTTCTCAGAGGAGCACAGCTTGGGTCAAGTTGACATGAAGCTCCCCAGCATAACACTAATATGTAAATAGCAATTTAAAAATAGAATAAACAATTAAATAATGGGGCAGGTGGGGTCAGCCTCACCAAGGAGTTTTGCAGTATAAGGAATTCGCAAAACACACACTCACTAGGTCACCAGCTGCTCGGAGGAGAAAAGCACACATGCCTAGTCTCAGAGCAACTCCCCCGAGGTATTCATTAATTACAAAGGGGAAAGCAATTTTACCAGTTCTCACGCTAACTTTAATATTTCTTATGTATCAATACCGTCTCTGAATTAGGTACCATGATGAAGGCTACATAACACATGTGCCAGCCTGTGCCCGACAGGGACCCCTGGCAAAGTCTCCGGATCACACAGAAATCGTCTGACACTATCACATCAAGAGACTGTCTACAAAATAGTTCACCTGTGCTTTTCTGGAGCTCCAGGGTCATGGAAGACAAGGGAAGATGAGATGCTGCAGTTGAGGTTAAAGAGTTCCATGCAGTGCCATCCTGGGTTGGATCCCAGAGCAGATCAAGAGCATGCTGGGTATGTTAGTGCTTCTGAGGAGATAGCAAAATATCTGGTGCTGGGAGCTTTGTAAAGCAAGAGTTGTTCAGTTTATAGCTCGGGAGGCAGAAAGTTCAAACTGCATTGTACGGCCTGGGGCAACGTTCTTTCTGCCCACACTAATGGTGATAGGTGGCAGCAGCTTCTTGGAGGGTATGCATTCAGAGAGAGAGATTGTTCAGTGAGAGAGAAACCCAGACAGACAGACACACACACACACACACACCCTGAAACAACACACATGCACACGCTGTTTGGTTTCAGTTTTGTCCTTCTTTGTAACCCAGGCTAGCCTCAAGTGCCTGCTTTTGCCTCAGCCTCCTGACTGCTAGCATTATAGGCATGCGCTGCCCTGCCTGGCTCATCATATTCTTTCACAACCACAGATAAACAGAATTAATGAAGTCTGGAAGTTTACTTCAGTCTCTCCAAGGGTAGAGCCTGCAGAGACCCAACAACTTCCTGCTAGGCCCCATCTCTTAAAGACTCCAGCATCTCTACCCCACCCTAGGGCTCTGGCTTCAGCCACTGAACCCTTATGAGACAAGCCTCAGTCATGTCCAATTCACAGAGGTGAGGAGCTGGGAGAGTCTGTGTTTTAGCTACCAACATTGTGTTCTCTCTCAATGTCACCAGATAAAAAGTGAAACAGTCATTCAGATTCATTTTGCTTTCAACTTTTGTACAAGACCCCAAATTTATCAAAGTGAAAATTTAACACAAATTAAGACATCTGGGCCAGACATGCTCAGGCGAGCTCATACTAAGAGCCTGAATTTTAATGTCCTCCATCCCCCTGCTCCATCCCTCAGGATCACTCCCAGAGCCAGCTAGAGCTGATGAGCGCAGAACCACTTGCCCTGCCACTTCTGGACAAATTCGGGCTAGTGTTTGCTCTGGGGCCTTAGAGACACGTGGTTACTGGGTCTTATTAAACGCTGAGGGTAGTGTGTGCTCACAGTGACAGGTCAAGGAGCAAACACACACGAGGAAACGCACAGTGCCTGATTCACCCTCCCACAGTCCATGCCCACCCAGAGGTAGTCACACTGGCCTCCCTGTGCTCTGCATAAGTCACACATGGAGCACACTACCGAGGTTTCCCTCCTGCCCAGGAAGTGCTGGCCTCCCAAAGTCCTGTTCTGAGACTGGCTTTTTCACCTGGGCGTTTTTGGGTGTAGACATGCGATTCTACCTGTTGTATGACACACTCTCACTGTGACTGGGTCACAGTCACCAACAGCACTAGCAATATCCTTAATCAATTGCTGAAGAGGGGTTCCTGAAAGGACGGGTGGCCAAGTAAGTCTGTACGCATGCTCACCCTAATAAACGCCCTCATGTCCCTCATCTGTGACTACTTGAGCAATCATGTTGCCACAATAGACAAAAAAATCAAAACCTTTTCCTCAAACCCTCATCAGCCTTCCCTCCTTCAGTGAACAGTTTTGCCCAATTAAAATGTTTCTTTGGATGTATAATCATTTGAAAATAAAATCAAATTGTAATGGGAGCTTCATTATATAAGTAGATGCTAACTGTTCATCACCAGACTAAACATGCACGGGGTGTAGGATCCACAGTGGTCACTATAGCAACTATGTTACTATTTATCAGTAACCCACAACACCATTCTGCAATCTCAAAAGCACACAGTAAAACTGTCCAGATGAAAATTTTATTGGTCAACTTTTCTATTAGTGTGCTGTCTAGCTTTAGGTCAATTTGACATAGGTTAGGGTCATCAGAGAGGAAGAAGCCTCCATTACAAAGATGCCTCCATGAGATCCAGCTTTAGACAAGCCTGTAGGGCATTTCCTTAAGTCATGTGGGATGGCATAGGTGGTGCCATCCTTGGGCTGGTGGTCTTGCTTCTCTAAGAAAGCAGACAAAGCAAACCATAGGAAGCAAGCCAGTAAGCAGCATCCCTCCATGGTCTCTGCATCAGCTCCTGCCTCCAGGTTCCTGCCCTGCTTGATCTCCTGCTCTGACTTCCTTTGATGATGAACAGTGATGTGGAAGTGTAGGCCAAGTGAGCCTTTTCCTCCACCACTTGCTTTGGTCATGGCGTTCATCACAGCAACAGCAACCCTAACAAGGACAGCTAGCATACATAAATTGTGCAAAATAATAGGTTTGCTACCCATCCACATTTTCTATGGACTGGGACTCGTCCTTAGCTGCCTGATCTGCTTGGTGACTTCCTGGTCTATTCAATTTAGTTACAATGGCTTTATATTAGACAACACAGACAACCCAGTCATAAAGTAAGATTAAAGTTTTCTTGTCAATTATTATATATTCCTTTTTTCTTCACAAAATTTAAGATAACATCCCAGTTCAAATAAAACCCATTAGAATTATACTGATAATGTAAGATTGAATAATAGTCAACATGCTAGCACTGCAGAAATGGCTCAGGGGTTAGGAGCACTGGCTGTTCTTCTAGAAGTCCTGAGCTCAATTCCCAGCACCCACATGGTGGCTCACAACCATCTGTAATGAGATCTGGTGCCCTCTTCTGGCCTTCATGGATACATGCAGACAGAACATTATATACATAATAAATAAATATTTTTAAAAAATACAGAGATGGAGTTTAAAAAGTCAATATGCTAAACATACAAATGATGCATAAAGTAAAATTTAGTTATAAGGTATTTGCATATGTTTCTCTAAAAGTTATATTTAATATTGCCTCTATGTATCTAATATTTAATATGCTTCTCCATACATGGAGTATCTTTCTCTTTATTCAGAAATCAATTTACATCCTACATAAAGGTTTTTTTTAGGTATATTTTAAACTTTTCGTAAAACTAGTTTTGTTTAGGGATTTTGACCTGAGAGATATTTTACCTCCTCTCCATGAAAAATCTAGACACTGCTTAAAAGGTGAAAGCGTCATTCCTTTCTGTGCACATTTCCCCAAATGTGATAGAAATATTAAGACTGGCCTGGCTGGCCTGGAACTTGCTATGTAGACCATGCTGGTCTTGAACTCACAGAGATCCATCTACCTCTGCCTCCCAAGTGTTGAGATTAATGGTGTGCACCACCAGGCTTGGACCAAAATAAGGTATTCTAAAAACCAATAAGCTCAACCTCATTCATCAGGACGACGCAAATGAGAACCATAGCGAGGGCCCTCAACCACCCACAAGTATCCCTATATGCCGAACAGAAAGGCAGTAACAGTGCTGGCAGGGATGCAGAGCCACTGTGACCTTCCACGAACATTAAAACAAGAAAGTGTGGCCAACTTGGGAAATGACATGGCAGTTCCCTGATAAGTTAAAGTTCCCTTCCAACCAAGAACCCCCTTAATACACGTGTTCAGAGAAAAAGAAAAGCATGAACCCACAGTGATTTATATTAGCAAACGTCCCCAGCAGAATTATTGGTAATCGCCACAATTATTTAGTTACTTACAATGACTCAAAAGTAAACACAATCAAAGTTTACGCCAACTGACAGTGGTTCATTCACGTGACACATCCCACAGGACACTACTTAGAAATGAACAGAAATGCTGATGCGTACCGCACACAGGGAGCCCGAAAGCACTGCACTTCCTCAGAGAGGCTGCACACACACACAGACACACACAAACACACACACAGACACACACATGCTACCTACCTGTTATGAACTTCTCAGACTAAGCCTGGGGCCAGAACTACACTAGTGAGCATGCAGGACTTGAACTGGGCTTAAGAGAGAATGCTAAGAGAATGAAGCCATTTCTTTTGCAGGGACAGAAATGCTCAGAAGGTATCTCTACTGCTTGTACTCACTTTTTGGGAACCCATCATCTTTGAATGGATACCTTGCTCAGCCTAGACATAGTAGGGAGGCCCTTGGACCTTCCCCAAAGCAATGTGCCTTACCCTCTCTGTAGAGTGGATGGGGTAAGGGGGGGGGGTACGTGGAAGGGATGGGAGGAGGGGATGGGAGGAGAGGAAGGAGTGGGAACTTGGATTGGTATGTATAATGAAAAAAGATTGTTTTCTTTAAAAAAAAATAATAATTAAGAAAAAATTCTAATAAAATAAAAGAAACTATTGACCAGACCAAGACCAACTATTATATAAAGAAAGAAATCATTCTGATAAAAAGATGTCAAAGGTAAGTATTTTTATCAATCCATATGCATTTGAGCACAACATCAAGGCATAAATTAGTTTGTGTTATCTGTTTTAAAATAACTTACATTGTTTTATAGACTGTTTTCAAGAGAAAATTTTGTTCATTTTCCCCCAAAGTTATGTTTTCGTCCTGGAAATGGCTGTGTGAAAAAAAAATCTCCCCATATGTTAAATACAGCATTTAAGATCTTAGTTCTTTGCTGAAAGATGGTTGTAATTTCATTATACTACTTTCCAATTAGGCAGATTCAAGTTAATCATAAAAGTGAAAAAATAAAAAAAAAAAAACAATGTTCAGAGGGTAGCAATGGTTGTGCAGACTCATGAACACACCAGAAACTACAGAGCTGTTTGCTGTAAATGGATAATTTGTACGTTATCTATGTTGGCAAGATCATCTCAAAAAACGGGCAAAAGACACAAGAAGCTGCAGTTCCAGGGGTGCAACAGGAGCCCCAGCACATGGGGCAGAGGTGTGATAGTGCTCATCTCATGGCAGAGGGAAGACAGAAAAAGAAGAGGAGAAGAGATCTAAAAAGAGAAGGCCCTACGATCCCCTTCAAGGGTACTTAATCAGTAACCAAAGGAGACCTTTCACTGGGCCCTACTTCCTAAGGATGCCAGCAACTCCCACCAGTATAACTGCTGAGACAAAACTTATACTCATGGGAGAGACATCTGAATCAAAAGTTCAGCATTTGGGGCTCATTTTCACCAAACATTTTTCCTCTACCTGTGAGCACTAATGGACGACACTTCTGACTCTGTTCTGATTGGTGGAGCCATCTGGCTAGCGGGCTGGGAGTACCGTGATACACGCTGCTTCCAGGCAAATGAGGTCCTCGCTGGTCCTCCATCCCACTCCCTGCTGAGGGTGCCATGTACAGCAGCAGCTGTTCCATCAACACTGTGACATAGGGACTGTCACAATGAACAAAGTCTCCTTGGCAACACTGCGAATATACAGTGTGACCTCGAAAAGCACCTATGATCTCAAGCAACGCAAACTCTGTCACTGATGTGTCCTTAGCATCCTGACTCGCTGACAAACCAATACAGGACAGTGTTTAACTTGAAACTCTGCACTGGGAGATGTGCAGGGGACAAAAGTGCCAGCACACACCACAGTTACTAGCACAAATGACCAGAGGGTGAGGCAAATTTACAGGACAAGGAGGGAAGCTCTCTAGAGCAGCAGTTCTCAAACTGTGGGTCACAACCTCTCTGGATTGCCTAAGACCATCCGCATATCAGATATTTACATTATGATTCATAACAGTAGCAAAATTGCAGCTATAAAGTAGCAACGAAATAATTTTGTTTGGGGGGTCACCATAGCATGAAAAGCTGTATTCAAGGGGCACAGTATTAGGAAGGCTGAAGACCGCTGCTTTTGAGGGAGGGCCCACCAGTGAGTTGAGGAGGAGGAAAAGAACATCCATCTAACACAAAAGGTGATGGAGGCCAAGCAGGAGTCTGCGCAGATGGCCACATGCCGTGAACAGCGGGAGGTCACCTGATGGGGTGGGAAGCATCTTCTCAGAGGTGACATCTAACCTCAACAGCCAGCCATAGGCTAGTGACACTACCCTGGGGAGGGGTGGCTGGATGGTTAAATGGATGGGCGGCAACAAAGCCAGAAAGAAGGGGACTGTGAAGATTTGGGGCTAAGAAGGGGCGGGGCTGTACATTTTTCCATTCTGCACTCAGAACAGGAAGCAAAACATGGATGCAGGAGCCAAGCTGGGTGTGGCCAGCTTAGGAGATGACAGGTTGAGACTCTTGAAGTCTCAGAGAGAGCCTCCAGGACCAGAAATAGGTAGAGTTGACACTTCTGGGGATACAAGACAGAGTGCTGAAAAAGTAGGGTCCCTATCCCCAGAGTCACCATATAGAGCTGGATGAAGTTCAAGAAAGAACTGGGGAATGAGGCTGAGACCTTAGTGTTCAGGAGCAGGAAGTCACAGTTTGTTCATCCCAAGAGAGAGAAAGAGAAACCAGACAGAAGCAGAGAGAATGGAAGGAAAGCAAGCAGTCACAACAGGCCTCACGGGATAGACAGGCCCCTCAGAACTGTATTTGAGGGCAGGAAGGATTGCTCAGTGGTTAAGAGCACTGGCTGCTCCTGCGGAGGACCTGGGTTTCTTAGCACCCACAGAAAGGTTCACAACATCTGTAACTCCAGTTCCAGGAATCTGACTCCTCTTCTGACCCCTGTGGGCACCAACCATGGACATGATGCCCAGACACACATGTGTGCAAAACACTCATACACTGCACATGATGCCCAGACACACATGTGTGCAAAACACTCATATACTGCACATGATGCACAGACACACGTGTGTAAAACACTCATACACTGCACATGATGTACAGACACACATGTGCGCAACAAAACACTAATACACTACACATGATATACAGACACATGTGTGCAACAAAACACTCATATACTGCACATGATATACAAACACATGTGTGCAAAACACTCATATACTGCACATGATGTACAAACACATGTGTGCAAAACTTATACACTAAAATAATTTTTAAAAAATTTAGCCATATTTTGATACAACAGGACAAATTCAAGATCCAGAGATAGAAAATGTGTAAAAAAAGAGCATAATTTATATGTTCTACTTTTAAAATGTTGCTCCATTTAAAAATGTATTTATTTACTTATTTTTGCAATGCTGGAATTGAATCTATGGCCTCCTGCATGCTACACAAGCACCCTACCACTAAGTTATGCTCCAAGCTCCATTTAATTTTTAAAAGCATCGGTCACATCAATTTCCTAGCCTACTCATTGTTCCCAAGCCTTGAATTAGAAAACCACAAGTGTTGCAGGCAGCCCAAGCCAGTTCCACAGCCATTCAGGCTCAATGACCCCCACACACCGCAACCCTGTTCTAGCACAGGTGAGCCTAATACTGGGCCACATTCTGGGTTGAGTCTGATGGACCAACATGGGGAAATGCAGACAGCTAGAATTCTTAGGAACCAAGGCTAGATGTGAAGGGCAGCTGCTTTATCAGGACCGTTACTCTTCCTCCCACTGAAATTCTGCATCCTATATCCTAAAAATATATCCTCCCATAACCCACCCTGAGAGCCAGGGGCAGAGCTCCTCCCATCCTGGAGGACCCTTCCCCTAACCTCAGCCCAGGCAGGGAGAGGAGGCAGCTTGGGTCAAATGTCATCACATATGAAGCAGAACAAAACAAAACCAGAAAGAGAGGTGTCTCTAAACACAGCGTCATCGTGAGTCTGTCGTCTTCAGAGAAGCCCTTCTGCCACTCCAAAATATGCCAGCTGTGCTAAGGCTCATTTTGAGCAGAAGCCAATGAAGCATGGTGAGTGCAGAGTGGTCCTCTGCCCTCCCACATGTGGAGAGGAAAGTCATAAATGTCCCTTTGCAGAGGTGATACTATCTGCAGGATGGCACCGCAGGTGCAGGCTCCATTCTGCACAAACAGGCCTTGCTCCACGAACCTCACCTTCCAGTAGCTTCCCTTACACCCTCACTACAGTTCTCTTCCCGTTATGGCCCAGCTCCCTTCCCTTTGCCTGCTCAGTGCCCCAGCATGTTCGATTCTGTTAAAATGGCACAGAAGGCCTGGGCCTCACTGTCTCTTAGCGGTTTCACTTCTTCTGTGTTATCTTACAACAAATCAAAGTATTAATATATTCTTCATAAAATTTGTACTAATTTTTCTGTGGTTTTATCTTTCATTAGTTTATTTTGGAGGGCCACAGACAGAACCTAGAAGAGAAGACATAATTTCTTGTCTCTATGCCCCAGACACTGTTGTCTGGCCTGAATCTGTAACTTACTTGCTTGCTTGCTTGATTGTTTAATTAACAGAGTCTTACATAGCCCAAGCTGGCCTTGATCGTGTTATGTGGCCAAGGACAACCTTGGACTTCTAATCCACCGACCTCCACCTCCAATTGCTAGGATGATAGGCATGTGCCACCATAGTTGGCCTATACAGTGAGGGGAATGAACTCTGGGCTTCATGCATGCTAGGCAAGCATTCTACCAACTGAGCCACATCACAAACCTCTGGGACCTAGTCGAGCCTACAGAGTAAGACACATGATCTGGGCCTGGCCCAGGCAGTCGTGAGTGACTGTTCTTAACCTTAGCCAGCCTGGAAGACAAAGGCGGTAAATTATGGCCCTGGGCTGTCTCTAGCCCACTACCTGTTTCTGTAAATATAGTTTCCTTACAACATAACCACACCTCTTTGTTCTGGGGCTACCTATGCATGACAAGGGTGGAGTTGGGAATTTGCTTTGCAAAGCCTGAAGTCTTTGTAGAAAAGTTTGATAAGTTCTCATTTTAAAAATCCCTCTCTCTGATAGAGAGGCCCTGAAGCTAGCTACAAGGACCACTGTTGTGGTTCACACCTTAACTCCCACAAACAGGGGCTTTGTTGAGGCCTACTGTCTTTTACCTGTCAATGGATCCAGAGACCAGTAGAGCAGCCAGCTGGGCTAGGACACCCACAGAACAGGGACAGTGATACTCAAAAGTGACTTATTAGGTAGCAGCAGATAACTGGGTCCTACTTCCCAACACACACACTCATACACACGCACACACACTCATACACACACACACACACACACATGCACACATGCACCCTCATACTCTGAGCATCCCTGATGCCAGGGGTCTCTAACGGGCTCCGCTGGTCTCTGACACGGTCAGAGTGCACCACAGCACAACATGTTAGCTCGTTTTTCTAGAGAAATGCCGCCAGTCATCCCGAAACTGCCGTCAACCACAGACTTCTGTTTCCTTCACCTTGGATGTCCCCTTCCTCTCCGCAGCACCGTGACCACATTGTGCTCTGTGGGTTTGGCCTTTTTAGTGACTCTTACCACGAAGACGTACGAGGATGCTACGGTCCCCCAGGGTGGGAAGTTCTTAGCCTTTGGCAAGCTGGCCGGCCACCTGGGAGTTCCTTCAGGTCCGCAGAACCTGGCTCTGGATTCCCAGGCTGTCTTTTTAAAGGAAAGTGGCATCGCGAAAACAGATCCATCTTCCAGTTGTGTGGAGCAGTGTGAACCAAGGTCAGCAGCTCAGTGATTTTTCTCATTGGAAAGCCACAACTACATCATTCCTCTGGGACAGCAAAAATTTGGACAAATTCTGTTCACACTCCCTCTGGCACAGTAGCAGGGCCTCAGGCCCTGTGCAGTGGGCGTTCCTAGGCATTCCTGCGGAGGCCACAGTTACTGGGGTGCAGCCTTCTTCCATCAAGGGGCCCCTCCCCCCCAATAAGGAGCCCATGCCCTAGTGCCTGAAGTGTGTCGTGTTAAATGGCAAAAAGGACCCTGCCAGTGTCACAGGACTGAAAACTTTGTAATCGGGAACTTGCCAGTGTGACCGGTTTGATGTCAGACTACCACAGCACGTCACACACACAAATTCCCAGGAAAGGATGGAGCCTGGTCTGTTTGGCCTTCTTGGCCTTCTATACTAGAATGACGTAAGTTGGAGGAACTTGAGGGCAACAGCAGCGTGTGGTGCAGAGTTTGAGAAGCTGAGAAGGCCTAAATCAAGGTGTTAGCAGAGTTTACATCAGGAAATGCCACTCTGACTCCAGGAAATGCTTGTTGCTGTGTCTCCACTGGTGGGGAGAGGGGCAGCTCCCTAAGGTCTCTTTCATAGGAACACAAAACCCATTAGTGAGTGAGGTGCCACCGGTATGACCTTATGACCTCTCAAAGGCTTCCTAACCCCCAGGGTTAAGATCTCAGCACACAAGTGCCAGAGCAGTGGCTCGGGAGGTGAAGTCCTGGATCCCGGAGCATGAGGACCCGAGTTTGTATCCCCAGCACCACTGTGAAAAGCCAGGCGTGGCAGCATGAGTCTATAATCTTGGCACTAGGGAGTCAGAGGTAGCCAGACCCCTGGAACTCACTGCCAGCTAGTCTGGTCAAATGGATGAGTTCCAGTTTTGGGGAGAAATTCTGCATCACAAACCAAGGTAGAGAGTAATTGAGGAGGACATTTGACACTGGTTTCTGGCCTCCACAGTAGGACACACTCCACCCCAACACACACACACACACACACACACACACACACACACACCATGTGATGAACCCAGATACTCACCACACATATAAGCATACAAATTTAAGAAAACCACATTCAGCCAATAGCAGGGTTTCAGAGAACCTGGAAATGTGGCCATCTACCCTAATTTGAAGACTCTTTACAACAAGAGAAGCTGAGACCGGCCCTAAAGCAGGGAAAGGTTACCTTTGGTGGGGGCTAAGGACACTTCCGCACATGCCAACCAGACCTGCACAGCTTGCTCAGAATCTCTGAGTGGGAGCGAAATCTCCTGCCCTCATCAGACCTTAGGCGTAACCTACAGGGTCTCAACCATTGCCCTCTCCCTCGAAGGAGGCCCAGCCTGCAATGGCGATGTGGGAAGCACCCTTGATTCTTGTGCTCATGAGGTTGTCTCCAAAGAGTAATGTAGAAGGAAACAAAATAAAGCGCTAGACAGAGTACTCGGCAAGGTAAGGTCATGCCCCTGAAATGTGCCCACCCACATTGAACTGCTTACCATGCCATTCACTGTTCCAGAAGTTTCCATGCTATTCTGAGTATAAACATCCCATGACTGATGGGGTGGCTTGCCATTGTGTAAAGACACAGCCCTTTTTTGTAGTCTGAGTGTTGACCCCTATGTCCTAGAGACGTTCATCAGACCACCAAAGACGATGTCAGAGTCACTCAGGTCTGCTCTGCTCATGCCCAACCCCATGAAGAGGTCACATTTCTCCTCTCCCCCGCCCCAAGCCCCAATCTTGTTCTTCCATTCGCTGCCTGCCACACGTCTGTCACCTTCACTGCCCTCCAGCAGGCTCCACTTCACAGTGTGTCTGCTTTCCCAACTTTCTGTTGCCCCAAGAGCATGGGCAGGACACAGTACCATGGAGAACAAAGCGAGCAGAGCACTGGTCCCTCCCGCCTGGTGTGTTCCCTGGGGTCACCTGGCAGGCCTCACACCAACAGGCCTGTTTTACTTAGGTTTTCCTTTGCTGCAACAAGAACACCAGGACCAAAAAGCAAGTTGGGGAGGAAAGGATTTATTTGGCTTACACTTCAGTGTTGCTGTTCATCACTGAAGGAAGCCAGGACAGGAACTCAAACAGGGCAGGATCCTGGAGGCAGCAGCTGATGCAGAAACCACAGAGGGTACTGTTTACTGCCTTGCTTCTCCTGGCTTGCTCAGTCTTTTTTCTAGAACCCAGGACCACCACCCACCAAGGTCTGGGCCCTCCCCTATTGATCAATAATTGAGAAAATGCCTTACAGCTGGATCTCATGGAGACATTTCCTCAACTGAGGCTCCCTCCTCTCTGATGACTCTAGTTTATGTCAAGTTGACACACAAAACCAGCCAGTACAACTCACTCCTTGTCAGCTTGACACACAAACACTTCACTATTAAGCTACAACCCTTCCTTTCTTATGCAACCCTAAGATCTCGCATTTAAAAACACAAATAAATTTAGAGTCTTTACAAATTCAAACACATTAAAATTTCAGTCACTGTAAAATAGCCAATCTCTTTTAAAATCCAACGTCTTTTACAATTCAAAGTCTCTCAACTGTGGGCTCCAGTAAAATACTTTACTTCAAAAGGGAAGAATCAGGGCACGGTCACAATCAAATCAAAGCAAAACCAAATTTCGACAATCCAATGGCTGGGATTCACTCACCATCTTCTGAACTCCTCCAAAGGGTTGGGTCACTTCTCCGGCTCTGCCCTCTGCAGCACACACGGCTGTCTTCTAGGCTCTGGCTGGCTCCACTCTATCACAGCAGCTGTTCCTGGTGGTCATCCCATGTCCTGGCATCTTCAAAAGGCTGGGGTCTTCTGCTGCAACCGGGCTGTGCTTTCACCAATAGCCTCTCCTAGGCTCTCTTCCTGGTGCCAAGCCACATCTTTGCATGACCCCTCAGTCCTGGGCTTTCATCTGTGACTGAGGCTGTACTTACCAATGGCCTCTCCAGGCCTCTCAAAGTACCAATCCTCAGCTGCTCTCCATGACTCCGTCATGCCTTCAAAACCAGTACCACCTAGGTAACTCTTACACGTTACCAAGTCCAGCTGCCAGCATGAGGGACAACCTTGGCCGCCTCTGGAACACAGCTTTTTTGTGCTCTCGGGAAACACTTCCCAGATTTCACCTCGGCGATGCTGGTCTCTCAGTCACCACTAATTTCTTAGTTCTAGCAACCAGCATCAAGTTGCCCAGCAAAGCAAAATTTCACTTCAGCAGTTCCAGTGTCTTGTTCATCACAGCTGAGTCTTCAGCCCCAGCTAACCAGAACCACAGGATCTTAATTCAAAATAACAAAAGGCTTTAAAGTTCTTTAAAGTTCCCTCTGAAACTTCACAAGCCAGGCCTCCGTCCTCTGCACTGCCCTCAACATTCTTATCTTCCAAACCCCTAAAGAACATCCCACTGGAACTCTTAATACTCGATGGTTCTCCCAGCCCCAAGTTCCAAAGTCCTTCCACAGTCCTCCCCTAAACATGGTCAGGTCTGTCACAGCAACACCCCCACTGTGCTGGTATCAATTTGTCTTAGTCAGGGTTTCTTATCGCTGCAACAAAACACTAGGACCAAAAGTAAGCTGGGGAGGAAAGGGTGTATTTGGCTTACACTTCAGCATCACTGTCCATCATTGAAGGAAGCCAGGACAGGAACTCAAACAGGGCAGGATCCTGGAGACAGAAGCTGATGCAGAGATCGCAGAGGGTGCTTACTGCCTTGCTCCTCCTGGCTTACTCAGCCTGCTTTCTTCTGGAACCCAGGACCACTACCCATGGTGGGCTGGGCCCTGCCCTATTAATCACTAATTGAGAAAATGCCTTACTTATAGCTGGATCTCATGGAGGCATTTCCTCAGCTGATGCTCTTTCCTCTCTGATGACCCTAGCTTGAGTCAAGTTGATACCCCAAACCAGCCAGTGCAAGGCTTAACACTGACCCTACTTTCCCATGGGCAGAGACAGAGTCTTCATGTAGGGAGTGACAAGAACTTTAGAAGCACATTGCTATAAAGTGTCTAAATAGAGAGAGACCCTCACAGAGAACACTTTACACAGGAGCCCATTAACTACAGCGTGCTGCTTGTGGGTTTGAAAATACCTTTCCAGCAAGCCCCTTCCTCTTAATACCAGCCCCCGCTCGTTTTAGAGTAAGGCCCAAATCTGGCCACAGAGCAAGCCTGAGTCGGAATCCTTGTCACAGCTTCCAGAAGCTTCTCAGAATTTCAGAGAATGTAGAGGAAAGTGCCCCCAAGTTCCTAGATGAAATAATGGAGCTTGAGCTGGCAGCTCCCCAGAAAATGAATCCCTGGCTGACTCTGGCAGGACACACAGGGCTCATGGTTGGGGAACTCAAGTAAAGAGCCCCCATGTAGATGAAGGTTCTCACCCCCACTGAACTGTGACACACACCCCAGGAATCCCTAAAAGCACCCATATCTGAGAAAATTCAGTGGATATAGTGCCTGTCCTATATGCACAAGGACCTAAGTTAAAAAGTCCCGAAAGTCAGGGCATGGCTGCACATATCTGTAATCTCAACACGGGGTGGGAAGGGATTGCAGAAACAGGCCAATCCCTAGAACTCGTTGGCAATGCAGCTGAATTGGTGAGCCTCAGGTGCAGCGAGAGAACTTACCTCGATAAACAGAGAAAGCAGGAAAGCAATACAAGAAAGACATCCAACACCTGCCTTGGGCCTCCACACACATGTGAACTCATGTGCATGTGGGCACACACCCAGCCACGCTAACAAGTATACACCACATACTACACATAACAGTGAACACACACAAAGACTCCATACCTTCCTCATCTCAAAAGCTCCATCGGAAAGTTCCGGAATGACTGCCACTGCCACATCCGGCACTGCCAGATGACCACACAATGCACCTGTGCTGAAGATGCCTGAAACGTGATCGCTGTCAAAGCTGACGCGGGTATGAATTGCTTGGGCATCTTGTTAAAATGTGGATTCTGGTACAGGAAGTCTGGACAGGTAATGTTCTGAATTGTCAGAGACATCCTGTGATGGTGACCTGCAGGAAACAGCCTGTGTTCACAGATATGTCTTCCAAGATCTGTGCCACCTCTGCCCCCGAACCTAAAGGGGGGGGGAGAGAGAGAGAGAGATAGAGAGAGAGAGAGAGAGAGAGAGAGAGAGAGAGAGAGAGAGAGAGAGAATACTTTCCTTGGATAGTACTGGAAAACTGCACAAGAGGACAAAGTCCAGCGGCTCTGTCCATGTGGTGGCTATGGCTGCCCATCTTTTATACCGACAGGGTGGCCCCACCATGGCACCAACAGGGATAAAAGTGTTGAAACCAGCGAAGGTGTAAGGCCAAGTCCATGGTGCCCAGGGGATTCTCCTCCACTGTGAGGCACCTGCCATCCACACCCATGTCAGTGATCTGTGTCCCTTGTCACAGTCTAGAGGCCACCAGGTCATTAAAAGGGAGATGTCCCCAAGGCTCCGCTGCCCCGAGACTCTGTAGGCACTGAGTGGTTGCTGGGGAGTGAGAGGCATTTTCTTCAGTAGTACAGTGTGTGTTTAATGACTGTGATTGTTGTTTAAACTCTACAGAGGTGCACTCTGAATTTTCAGAGAGACCTAATGCATGCCTCTCAGATTTTAACACGCACCCTTACCACTCGAGACTCGAGGATCAAGCAAATCAAAGACATACTCAGCCTCTGGAGGTCTGGGACAGGTCCAAGTACTGCATTTCCAACAAGCTTTTGGATGAAATGCCTGCTACTGGCCACAGGCCACGCTCTAAGTGGCTAGAAGGTAGGACAAAATTGCCTGAATTCTTGAAGGGGCCTGGAAAGTCGAGAGCTTGGACTGGGAGCACAGCTCAGGGAGCGGAGTGCCTGTTGTGGAGATTGGTTACTGTCTCACTGCTGCAACCAGACATGTGACAAAAGCCACAGTTCCAGAGCCCAGTCCCTTGTGACAGAAGCCATAGTGGCAGGAGCATGAGATGTCACAATGTGTCCACAGTCAGGGAGCACAGAGTCATGGAAACTGGTACCCATGCTTTCTCCTTCTTACTCAGTCCAGGGTCCCAGTCCCTTGAACAGTACTGCCCACATTTAGGTGAGTCTTCCCGCATCCACAAACCTAACCTGAGTAATAGGCAATTCTAAATCCTATGAAACTGATAAAAAATTAACCATCACACCGTGCAAACACGAGGACCTGAGCTTAACTTCCAGAACCATGGAGAAAAGAAAGCCAGGCATGATCCTCTGCTTTAGTGCCAGCACCAGGAAGTCAGCCTAGGAGCATCAGCAAGCTCCAGGCCACTAAGAGATTTTGTCTCTCAAAAAAAAAAAAAAAAAAAAAAAAAATGAAGCCAGGACAGTGGTGCATAGTTTTAATCCCAGGACTAGGAGGCAGACGTAGGCAGTATCTCTGTGAGTTGGGGGCCAGCCTGGTCTACAAAATGAAACCTTATTTCAAAATAAACAAATAAATAAGCAAATGGCTGTCCTGAGAAACAACCTTCTCTGGCCTCTCCATGCACCTGCACCTATGTGTACCCACCCACACTTGTGTGTTCACACATAGACACGTACATGCGCACACACACAGAGAGAGAGAGAGAGACAGAGAAAGAGACAGAGAGAGAGAGGCGGGGAGCTTATTCACAACCCAAAGAAAAGCTAAAAAGATTGAGGACCCAGTGAAGTGGCTCCAAGGGTACAGGAGTTTATTGTTATGCCTAATGACCTGAAGACCTGAACTGATCCCTGGAACCCACAAGGTTAGAAGAGGGAACTGACCCTTGCAAGTTGTCCTCTGCCTCCCCACGCCCACGCCAGGGCACACAAACATGACAGCATATACACAGAGACGCACATAATGAATTTTTGAAAATTAAATAACTCTCATTTTCCTAGGAACCAGCAATAAAAATGGGAAGGGACAAAAATTTATGACTGAGATTATGTTTTCAAAGCCATGTATTCACTTCTTATCGTTCCATAACAAATAATAAACGTCTATTGCACATAGCAAACCCTACTGCTTCAACAACACCCATGTGCTATCTCACAGTTCTGTGGGTCAGAAGTCCAAGTGGCTCAATTAGCTTCTCTGCCTAAAGTGCCACAAGGCCAAAGTCAAGAGCTTATATTTGGTGGCTCAGGGAGAAAAGTCACATCCAGCCCCTTCACACTGATGACCAGATTCAGACCCTTAAATCCTTTTCTCACTGGCTGTGGGCCAGAGAGTGTTTTCAGTTCCTTAAGGTCATTCAGGGTCAGGTCCTTGCCCCATCTCCACCTCAAAGCTAGCCACAGGTGTCCCCTTTCAAATCTCTGTTATGTCCCTCTCTGTTACCAGGCAGAAGAGACTCAGCTTTTGAAAGACTAATGGCAGGAACTGGAGAGATGATGGCTCAGTGTGCAAAGTACTTGCTGTGCAAGCATGAAGATCCAAGTTCAAATCCCCAGGACCCACGTAAAGCTGAGTACAGTGGTGCATATCTATAATCCCCGCGTTCCTATAGCAAGAAGGGAGTCAGTGACAAGAATGCTCAAAAGGTCATGGGCTAGCTAGCCTGGTGCTCACAACAGTGAACAGCAAAGATATTCTGTCCAACATGGTAGAAGATAAAGATGAGGACCAACATTCAAGGCTATCCTCTGATCTTACACATGTAGCGTGGTGCCTGCATGGGCATGTTCAGGCACATTAACACACACACACACACACACACACACATACACCCAGTGATTTTGTCCTCTGAGCTCATGCCTGTAGCATGGTGCCTGCATAGGCACATTCACTCCAGCACACACACATGCACATCCAGTGATTTGTTCCATCTTCTGCAAACATTCAGAGCCAGACACCTAACAACCTCGTGGTACCTCATCCCAAATTGAAGGTCTCAAAAAAAAAAAAAAAAAAAAAAAAAAAAACAAAGTCTACTGCTTCACAAGGTAACAAAATGCCCTATCTATCCAGATATGGACCCAATACGAATGGCCCACCATGCAAGACCAAATAGCTCCCCACTCAGCTATGATATAAACTGCTCCCGTCCTCTCTGCTACACACACCCCTGCCCCCGGGACAATAAATTCTCCCCCCTCATCTGCTGTGTCCTGGTCACGTGTTGTTGCCCACGTCACCGGCCTTCTTTCCCTGAGCTGCCTCACGTGGCACGGCTAATTATCTGAGTTCCCTCAGATGATCGCCCAGTTTTAGGCTCACCGGTGTCTTCCTTTGTTTTTTGGTTTTTTTTTTTTTTCTATTGCCATGATGAACACTACAGTCCAAAGCAATTTGGAGAGAAGAGGGTTTACTTCAGCTTACACTTCCAGGTCACTTTGAATGAGGTCAGGGCGGAACTCAAGGCAGGAACTGGAGCAGAAACCATGGGGGAACACCGCTGATCGGTTCACCTCTAGTTCCTGCTCAGCCACCTTTACTCACACAGCCCAGCAGCACCTGCCTGGGGATGGCAACCCAAGACACTTCACATTCACTATGTGGCTGTGGCTGGCCTTGAACTCCTGAACCTCTGTCTCTGCCTCTGCCTTGCTGTGCTGGCATCACAGGCCTATGCCACCATACCTACAGATTTCATTTCTGTTTATTCCTGAGTAATATTCCTCTACGTAGACATGCCAGGAAGTAATTATCTGTCTACCTCCTGGTGGGTGTGGAGGGCATTTCCAATCTGGGACTATTGGGAAAGAAGCAACTTTTGAGGATTCATCCACGGGTCTTCATATAAACATATGTTCTGTTTATTTTTGGCAAAGACCAAGGAGTGGAAAAACTGGGTCATCTAATAGATATGCACGCTCAGCTCTAAGAAGCTGCCATGAATAGTTTTCTAGTGCCTGTAGCCTTTGTAGTCCCACCAGGAGGCCTTGCTGCTGCTGGCGTGTATCCCCACCCCAGTGAAGTGCAGGGACAAGCTCACTGTAACTCTGTCTGCTGGCCCCGGGCGACTGGCAGCATCAGGCATCTCCTGTGTCTCTGATGGCCATATATAGATCTTTGATGAACTGCCTGTTCAGATAATTTGTCCACTTGCAAATGGTCATGGTTTTTAATTTTGCGTTTTGTGCCCGTTGCATACAGTTGCTGCAGGTGACTTGGTCAGACAACAGCACCGCTAACACTTGTACCATCCTTCCAATCTCTCTTTTGTGTTCTTAGTTGGTTCTTTTTTCAAACATCATCTCCCTAGGGAGCCCAGGAAGGTCTGTTACTCCAGATCTGCAGCCACAGTATCCCAAGTACTGCCTGAAATCTCAGGCTTGCACAAGACCACACACGCAACTTTTTAAAAAAAATATTTACTTCTATTTTTTATGAGTATGAATGTTTTGCCTAATATATGATGGAGGAGGGTCATATGTCTATCTGTTGCTTTCATTGGTTCTCTCCTAGGAGTTTTCCAACTGTGATCATTATTTTGAGTGAATTTGAATTTAGTTGATACTTCCCCCATTCCCCCACTTTAGTTATTCAGTGGTGGGGAGGAGCTGATCTGGAGACCCTAGCTGGTTTGGACCCTCTGTCTGTGATGTCCAGTGGACTCACATCCCCACCCTCCCATTCTCACAGCGTCATGTGATTACCATAATTTTGAAAGAAGCCTGCCATCGAGTGGTGCCAGCATCTTAAAGTTGCTTTGACTGATACCAACCTTTGGTTTTCACCAGTAACTTAGAATGAACTTCTCAGTGTCTACACAAAAGCTTGCTGAAATATTCTTCAAGTTTTCATGGGATCTCCCATTTACTTTGAGAAGAACAGCCTATGTCTTTGTACTGTTTTGCCTTCCCACAAAGTGAGAGTCAGAACACATTCCCCCAAAGTATACAGGCCTTTCAAAAAGCCTTCCATAGACAGCATTGTCCTGTAGATTTCTCATTCGTTCCCTTAAATACATGTTGAAGCATTTCACTTGGGATTATTGTAATTGGAACTTTTCTCATTTTCTAATTATTTTCTGCTCGTTTGTAAATATGCAGTTAATTTTTATATCCTGAAAAACAAGCTAGTGGAGATTTGATGTTTTCTACGTAAATAAATAATAACTATGTTTATTTAGAGAGCCTGGCTTCTTTTTCCGTGGGTGTTCGCCTTTTAGCCTTTTACAGCCTTTTTGTTGTAGCTAAATTCTCAGTGTAATGATGATGGGGGTATGGGGGAATGGGGGTCCTGGGGGCCTACTCCTGTTCCTGATCACAGACAGCTCCATATTTCAACAGGAAGTGTCCTGTTAGAGCTAGTTTGTCCATAGCCACCACTGTCAGATGGAAGGGGCTCTTGCTTACTTTGCTGTAAAATCAGTACCACCATCACAGTGAGGCTAACTCTCCTCTGCCTCTCCTCTCTCTCTCTCTCTCTCTCTCTCTCTCTCTCTCTCTCTCTCTCTCTCTCTCTCTCTCTCTCTCTCTCTCTCTCACCAACCTGACAGGTAATTAGGAAAAATGCCAGTCAGCCAGAGTGGACTGTGTGTCAGCTGTGAGCCTGGCTGCTGCGGCAACACCACTGCGTGGGCTTCTCGTGAGAAGCCCACTGAGACAAACCAAGCGCTATGACAGAACTCTGAAAAGACTTCCAACTTTTGATGTCTCACAAAGGGACTCTGCTTCCAGCTACTAACAGGGTAGGGAGGAAGCTCAGCAGGTGGCAGAGTGCTCACTTTAGAAGCATAATCACCTGAATTCAATTCCCAGAACCAACGTTTTGCAAAAGGCAGGCATGGCGGCTCATGCTTATAACCCCAGGGCTGGGGAGGTGGGGATAGGTGAATCTCTGGGGCTCTGATGGTCAGCGAGCATGGCCTACTCTCAAGCTTGAGATCAGTGGCAGACCTGCCTCAAAGATAAGGAAGGTGGGTGGTGCCCAAGGAACAGTATCTTACATTAACCTCTGTTCTCCATTTACAGATGCACAGAAGTGTGGGCACACGTGCATGCATATACATACACACCACATACACACTTGTACACACACAAATGCACACACAGAAAGAGAAATCACACAACTAGAAAGCAAACATTTGAAAATAATTACCAAGCTAAATCTAACTTTAAAAATAAGAAAAATGAGTAAAATTGTAACTGATCAAGAAAAATGGCAACAGAACACAAAGAGAAACCTCAGGAGTCAGGGACCAGTTCTAAATTCAGATGTCACAGATATTACGGATGATAAGCTCATTTTTTATTGTGCTAATCAATCTGGCAACTTAATAAAAGCAGCCAGTTCCCAGCAGGGTGTAATTTCCAAAGACGACACAGGACTGAAAGGAACGTCTGAAGATCTCCCTGTTCCGTGCAGGAGTGGAGTCTGTTGCCAGAAGCCTTCAGCCAAGGGGACTCCAGCCCCAGAGTTCTTCACAAGAACTCCACCAAATCTTAAAAGAAGCTGTGAAGCCGTCAGGACACAAACTGTTCTAGGAAGCGAGACACGGAACTCGGCCCACTGTTTTATGGGATCAGCTTAACCTCACACCGAAACAGAACAGCACATGGCCAGACAAGCAGACCTTGCCAGAGCCTCCGCTAATGGGTTAACACTCTCCCAAGAGCCTGGAGCATTCCGTCCAGCAGCTACCATACTGGACAGACTCACCCACGCCAGCGGGAATGGACGGCTGAGATTGCCAGCTCCTTCGGGACAAACTTCACTCCATGCTGTGTTTCAAGAGCCTGCTGCATTTGTTGGCGAATTCATTTTTTTTTTTCAGAAAGAAAGAAAAAATAAATAAACTAAACTAAACCAGGGTAAAAGAAACCTAGAAAATCAAATTGCTTGTTTGGCAGAAACCCAGAGGCAGTAAATAGGATCTGGGAGAAACCGTGTTGGAGGAGGAATCTGTGGAAGGGATGAGAAAGAAATGGGGCCCAGTCACTTGCCCTGGTGTAGTGGGAGGACCCTGCACTGGTGAACACGGGGACTCTGAGGAAGGCCTTGCCCTGTGTGTTTCAAAAGAAGCTCTCCTCAGAGACCTTCCTGTTCAAAGTCTCTGTGATATTGAATATCTTTAATGACTAAGAATCAGGGATCCAGGTGAGAATGCAGTTCAGTGGTAGACTTGCCAGGAGGCAGGAGGTGCTAGGTTCAGATCATAGCACCAAGAGTCAGGGGAGCGGGAGGAGGGAAGGAAGGAAGGATAAATTACCCAAGGATAAACCAGTGTGTTACCCAAGGATAGATTAATATATTACCCAAGGATAGATCAGTGTATTACCCAAGGATAGGTCAGTGTATTACCCAAGGATAGGTCAGTGTATTACCCAAGGATAGGTCAGTGTATTACCCAGAGGATAGAAATCAGTTCCAGGGCCCTGACCACAGGGACATTCCCAGGACACCTGGTGCCCAGGGCCCCTGAAAATCTCCAGTAGAAGCCCTTCAATCTCGGCACACGACACCTGTTAGAACAGCACAGACAGGCCTTGGTGGCTCAGGCACAGGGTGAGAGGCGCACAGAGAGAGAGGCTGGCAGTTTGACAGTCTCTGCTGTTTAGAGGAAGAAGGCAATGGCTGCTGATGTCTGGAATGTGAACCGACCTAGAGAGCATGTTGTGCTGGCAGGCAGCCTGTGCCAGGGTGGTCTGTGCACCTGACACCTGCAAGCAGACCCAGACACTGTTATGTAGAGAAGTTGAGAGGCACGCTCAGAACACAGATGCAGCTGGACATTCCTGCTGCGTCAAAATGGCGGTAGAATTTTGGTAAAATCCGTGTCTACTGTGTTACGCAAAAGCATTGGTCCAAGACAGATGGTGAGAAAGAAGGAAAAGGAGAAAGGGAAGAAAGAGAAGGAGGAGGAAAAGAGCCAGAGGGGAAGACTAGAAAAAAATAGTTCTTCCGTGTCAATGTAGCACAGTCCCAGCGCAGCAGGTCCATAGTGAACCTCAGGTTTAGCATCTTCAAATGTGTTTTTGTTTTGTGTTGTTTTTGACTTTTCTCTTTTCTTTCTTTTCTTTTCTTTTAGACAGTCTCATTACTTTGCCCAGACTTCTGCACTTAAGCAAGCCCCCTGCCACAGTCTCTACTCCTGCCACCCATAGCTGGGGTTTTAGCTGTGCACTTTTCCTGACAGTGACCAGCACTAGACTGTGCAGTGTAACTGGGAATAGAGCTTGTAGCTCAGTCCAGGATGCAAGAAGCCCTGGGTAGGATCCTCAGCACCAAATATACCAGGTGTGGTGGTGCACATCTGTAATCCCAGCACTCAGGAGGCAGGCAGAAAGAGCAGAGGTGGTGCACATCTGTAATCCCAGCACTCAGGAGGCAGGCAGAAGGAGCAGAGGTGGTGCACATCTGTAATCCCAGCACTCAGGAGGCGGGTGGAAGGAGCAGAGGCACGAGGGACATATCTCTGCTCAGATCTCACCAGCCTTCCTGAAACATTTTTCTTTTCTGAGTCAGCCTAAAGCTAGGCCTTTATGTGGTTATTCATAGGTGCAAACCAGAAATGATCTCTTTAGAGCTACTGGGAGCCCCAGCATCCAGTGGTCACGTACTCACAGTGATGGATTAATTCCTGTTTCCTTTAGAGGTAACAGGCTGTAAGCTACCTTGAACCATTATTGCCATTGCTCTGAACCACACCGATGCCACTGTCCCTCCCTTGGCAAAGAAAATTAAAACCCGGTGACCTTCCACATTGGGTATGATTTCACAGTAAGCCCCTCCCGTGGCCATTCATGCATGTCTCTGAAGCTGTGTGGTCTGAGAGATGAGTGTGGTTGTTACTGGACTTGTTCAGGTCAGCGCCTGGGCCCTGCCAGTCCTAACAACACAGACCATTAGTCCTTAATGTGCCAACTCAAGAGACTGGTAACAGTGCAAAGTGGGGGCAGGAGATATAGTCACTGAGGCGACACTGGGAAGAGAAACGAAGGTATTTCCATGACAACTCCCCTGCCCCCTGGTTCATCTTCAGGGTCCTGGCAGGAGGGTTTAAATAAAAGGCAGGAGCTGTGCATAGCTTCACAGTCCTGATCTAAGTATGGTCCTGTCCACCCTCATTGCCCAGTCTGTCCTGCACGGTGCTTAGAACTGGGGGCTGTCTTTCCAGGAGCCAAGTTCCTCTGGCTGGCACCAAGCCTGTCTTCTCCTTCCTCCAGTAGGAGATGCCTGGGGAGATTCCAGTTCCTTAGCGACATCATGTTAGGAGTTTGATAGCTCAGAGAGGAATTCAAATCTGTCTGGTTTAGAAAATCTCCCGTTCCTGTCGGTGGCTATTCAGCTGGGTGGATTTGGGAATGGGCGAGCTTAGCTCAGACATGAAAAGGTCCCACTGACTAGGTCTCAAGAGGGTGTGAACTTCAAGCTGAGGAGCCATCCACCAGTCCAGGACAGTCAGCGGGGGTGTTGGCGGTGGCTGCTTCTGTCTGGACAGCTCTAGAAACTCTTAACCCATCCCATTCCATTCTGTCCACAGTGCCCTGTGCTCATCAGCCTGGGCCACTTGTGCCTGTGACAGAGCAGGGCAAGCTGTCCAGGGAGTGAACTGTGAAGGGGCCAGCCATGTGGGCATAAATTCACGGGCACCCAGAGGTACAGTAAGTCCCCCTGCCACCTCCCTCTCCCCAGCAAGCTAGCCACATCGTGCATGTGCATTCGCAGGCAGCCAGAAGTGCAGCCACTCTGCTTTCCCACTGAGTCTGCCATTTGCCTCTGCTTGGTACTCAGCCACAGTATAGGGGTGGTTGCTAAGGCAAGCCAGCCCACAGAGGACCTTGCCTGTGGGTGACAAGGGTACCTTGTGTGTGTCCCAGAAGTTCTGGACTCTTTCCAAGGCTGACAGTCATCTGAGATTAACTTAGGGCTATTCCAGAGCTACCCTGAAGTCAACATTACCTCTATAAAGTGACTCAGATCAGTCAAGCATGTGCAGGTGTAAGACAAGCCACCAAGTGGGGACAAGCAGCCACGAGGCAGCTCTTTGGGGCACCTCATACTCCCCACTGCCCTCTGGGCTCTGTCCCTCCCTCCAAAGCAGGGAACCTTCATGACTCGGAGCAGTGCTCTGACACCAGGCAGGGAGTGTGGTCCCCGCAGGACAGCAGCTGGGAAAGACAGGGACAGGAAGAGCCAGCAAGGTGATTGGACTCACACACTTCTCAAGGGATCATGAGCAAGAACCCTTAGGGCAGACGAATGGCAAATGAGGAAGGAGAAAGAGGGCAAATTAGAGGACTAGAAGCCCAGACCATGGCATGAGAGGTTTCTGACGTGGTGTTCACGAGGGACACAGGGATGGACTACTGTGGGAAAAGGGCTCTTAGAAGGGTTTCAACACCATGGAGAGATAAACAACATGCAGGGACTCTGAGAAGTGTTCAGGCCCAGTGCCAAAGACAGACAGTGTGGTGGGGGGTCTCTGAAGCAAAGTCATGACCTAGCAGGGCTGAAGTCCATTATGTTGGCTCTCCGAGGTTGGGGATGGTTCCACCACAAGGTTCTACAGCCAGGCTCTCTGATTCCCAGGCAGGAGGCAAGGAAAGGGGTGGGAGCAGGATGTGTGCCCATCAATACCACCTTTGACACGAATGCTCTTGCCAGGTGAGAAACCCTGGCATGGGCCGTCGGTTTGCTAGAGAGTGCCAGACTGTGTCTGTAGGGGGTCTGCTGGTATCCGTGACAGGGGGAAGCTGCTGTGGCCCACACAGCAGTCAGGTCTGGATTCTACCATTACATGGCACCACCAACAGAGGAGCCCAGGAAGACAGGGCCATGCTGGGAAATGCCACCCTACTGGCCTCTGTTTCACTCCCACCCCTGTCCACTCATACTATCTCCCTCCCAGGTCACGTCCACTCTGCTGGTCTTTCTCCTCCTGGTTGCACTGGTAACCCAGCCCCACCATACTACCTACCCAGCCTCTGCATCCCACGAAAGCCATGGTCAGGCTCTCCCTTCCCTGGTGGAAGAGGCCTACACATATCCTAACTGAGCCAGCCTGGTGCCATTGGTTCCCACTGCTGCAGAGAGCATCCAGGGTAACTAAGACAAGCTGGGTCTCATTAAATAAGCCAGGTAGCTTGGAGAAGCCACAGAGGCCTTCTCCTGCTCCCCTGGAACTGGAGTTACATATGATTGTAAACTGCCACGTGGGTATTGGGAATGGGATCCTGGGCTTCTGGAGAGCAGTCGGTGCTTTAACCCATAGTGAGCCATCTCAGCAACACCATCAATGAATAAGTCAACTTTGAAGAATGTAAAACATAGACAGATGGGCAACATCAAACCAAGAAGTTCTTGGATCACAAAGGAAAGGATGGGGGTACAAAGTCAGCCCACGGAGTGAGAGGGAATACCTGCCAGCTACTCATCCAGTGAGGGACTGGGGATGAGGACGTCCAGAGCATTCATACCTGGGAGTGCTGCCAGCCGTGAGCTAGTGCTGAGTAGGGACAGCAGCCCCTGGAACCTCATGCCTGTCTATCACCGCCCCAAGGGCATGCCTCAATCTCCAGCGCAGTGCTCTCTTGTGGGACACCTTGCCCTGCATCAGCGTGTCAGACATGAGTCTGAATCCTTGGTGATTCAGGCATGATCCCAGCCTCTGCACATGACCACTGCCAGGCTAGGGGGACAGGGACGCGTGTGACTTGGCATCACTGAGCTGCTATTTAGAATACGGTCCTGAGACCTTGAAGACTTGCTTTCCCTCGGCCATGCCATCCCAGTCAGAGCACAATCAAACAGGAGCAGTCTAGGGATCCTTGGATCCAAGGATGATCTTGGAGGAAGCAGGCGGGTGTGTGGTGGGTCTGAGCTAGGGACACAGCTTCCAGTACTGATATGAGTGCTTGTCCCTCAAATCCCATCTCCCTATCTACATAAAAAGCCCTGGTTCTTTGGAGGCACTGCCTGCTGGTCCTGTACTGCGGCTCTATGGTCATGAGGAACGAACGCCATTACCATAGTCTCATCTGCCTGCCAGTTAATTCTATGTGGCCTCCATCAGAGCCCTGGGTGGGGCCCTGGTGGGGAACTCAGGTCTTCAGCCCTACCCCAGGGCTTTTGTAGAGCAACCTGCACTCCTATCCTACCCCCATTGATAGACAAGGCCTGATAGGGGCAATCTATCACACAAGCAAGAGATTTTTCAGTTCTGTTTATAGATAGAATATTAAATCCAAACCACATGAGTCCAGCATAGGTGGGTGCCTAATAAACAGTTTGGGAATGAAAGACTTAATACTTAATTATTTATGTTATAGACGACTTCAAAAATATTGGGCTGGAGAGATGGCTCAGTAGACAAAGTACTTGCTCTTCAAACATAACAACCAAAATTCATTCAGATCCCCAGAACCCATGTAAATGACAAGTTGGTATGGCAATTGCTTTTAAGTCTAATGTTTAGAAAGTGCAGACAAGGGAATTCTTGAAGCAAGTTGGCCAGCTAGACTAGCCAAATGAGCAAATTCCAGATTCAGTCTAGAGACCCCCACTACAATGAATGAGGTAGAGAGTGAGCAAGGAAGACTCTCAACATGACTGCTAGGCCCTAATGTGTACATACACATGCAAACATGCACACATACACACACACACACACCACATATACACATACACATGGAAAGATATTATAGTTTAGGGTTTGGGGATTCAACTCACGGGTAACAAGATTCCACAGTAGTGTTAGGTCCTGGGTTTGAATCCTAGCATCACAGAAAGAAAATACTTCAGCATGGAACAATATTATAGGTTTAAGTTCAAAACTCTTTTCTTTTTTTTTTAATTGATTTTTATTGAGCTCTACATTTTTCTCTGCTCCCCTCCCTGCCTCTCCCCTTCCCCCTTCACAAAACTCTTTTCTTACTTACCTAAGCATACAGATTTGGTAAGTTACACATTTGAGCAAACTAAGAATTGTGGGCATATGGGGTTTATTTTTGGTTTGGTTGACTTTGTTTGGTTGGGTGGTTTGGGGTCAGAAGAAAACAGGTTGGCTACAAGAAAAAGTATAAAGACCAACAAATACGTTGATACTGTTCACACGGTGTTTCTGCCTCTCACAAGAGAAATTAGACATCTTTGCATAAATAATAATTATGAAAGTGCACATTAAAACAAGAGAGCATTGTCAAGGGTCAGCTGGTGGACTCGAGCGTGGCATCTGCTCCTGCTCTGGGGACAGAGGTGCTTCCAGGAGGCATGCAAGCCAGCACGAGATCTAGAGTGCAATAGAAAATCAAAACTGCTTACCCAAGACAGTGCCAGCCCATGGCCAAGGAGTGACAGCGAAGTCTGAGAAAAACCAGAATGGCCATCGGGCCAGCAAGTTCTGGGAAGCCCCTGGGCAGGTGAGTAGCTCCATGACATGCTAAGGTGTGGCCTCTGCAGAGTATACACTGCTATGTTTATTCACAGGCATTGTGTGTGTGTGTGTGTGTGCAGATGTGCATTTTTCTACTCTTGCAAGCATAGAGAGGGCTCTGCACTACCTACCCTGGTGATGGGGGTATTGGCAGATGGAGACCCATCTGGCCAGAACACCAGGCAGCTCGCATATGCAGATGTATCTAATTCTCATGACATCCACCCCGTCGACCAGGAAACTGAGGCAGTTTTGGCCAAGTGACCCATTTGACTCCAAAGCCTTTTAACAATGCCTACAGCTCATGGTCAGAACTACTCATCCGATTCCACTGGCAGATTTAAAATACTGAGGGCCAGGAGGGCAAGTGTGGCTTAAGCCAGTGATCCCAGCATGTGGAAGGTGGAGTCTGAAGCCAACCTGGACTGCACACGGAGCTCTAGCCAAGGCTGAGCTACTCGTGAGCCTGTCATGGAACATGAGATTACAAAGAGCAGCACAAAGGCTGGGGAGGTCTCTTAGTCAATAAAGAGCTTGCCTTGCAAGCATGCGGACCTGAGTCTGAACCCACATACAGAGCCACTGTAGTGTGCCATGCAATGTAATCCCAGCACTGGGGAAGGAAGGAAATTCTTGGGGCTCACCGGCCAGTCAATTTAACCTACTCGGTGAGCCCCAAGGCTGGCAAGTTTCCTTGTCTCCAAAAACAAGGTGGGTGGCTCTCAAGGCAAGACAATGGGATTGACCTCCCGCCCCTACAATGTGTGTGCATGTGCACGCACGCACGTGCATACACACACACACACACACACACACGGCAGGAAGGGAAGCACACGGCTAAACATTTTAAGTGAAGGGATTCTAGGCATTCATTTGCTTTCTTTTTTGTATTTCTTCTTAAAGCAGTTTTATACTGAAGTTTCTAGTGCAATGATCAAAACCAGTCACGTCTCTTCCTTCTTGAGAACACAGCAAATCTTGGGCTTTCTCCTTTCTGTCCAGGTGAGGCGATGCCTATGGGCTCCATTAAGAGGCACGGTCCGCGTTACGGTGTAGTTACGCAATCAGCACGCTTCTCGGGAACTGCTGTGCACCTAAGCTCCTGATGCAATCCCTGGATCCCAGAGCCATCAAACACGACTTCAGAAAATAAAAGGGGTACACCCAGCCCACACCCTGATGCTGTAATTCATCATTAATTAGGGGAAAGAAAGAGAGAGCTGTCTGGTTTTATGATCTCAGCTTTTCCACCTGGAGAGTGAGCCCTAAGGATTCCATGTAGCTCTCTGCCAGGGCTGATTCGATCACAGGGGACTACAGACAGCTTCTTGGCTCTCATCTCCTAAGCCAGCCGCAGTGTCAGAGGTTAGACCAGAGTACCTGCTGGTTCAGTTCATTCTTTCAGTTTCAGATGTCTTGTTTAGTGGAGGGGGGTGCACATGCATGCGGGTTTGGTGATGCATTTGGAGTCTAGGGAAGGGTGTCAGGTGTCATTCTCTGTTGCTCTCCATCTTTTCCCTTGAAGACAGGGACTCTCATTGAATTGGAAACCTGAAGCCTTGGCAAGGCTGGCAGGCCAGTGAGCTCACAGATTCTTCCTATCTCCACCCTACCCCCTGCAATGCCACCCTGCCCCACAGCTATGCCAGACTCTGTCCGTGGGTCCTGGGAATTTGAACTCAGCTCCTCATTCTCGAGAGCACGTGCTTTTACCCACAGAGTCTTCTCCACACCCCCTGCTTGTGTGTTTAATTAGACACGCTACTTCCAGAAACGAATAAATGCACATTCCTTTGAGCGTGCGTATGTGTACCTGCATCTGTGTGCATAAGTGTGTGCTCGTGTATGTGATGGAAAGTGTGTGCATAAGTGTGGGGGTCAGAGGGCAGCCGTGAGTGTGGCTCCTCAGGTGCCACTCACCTTGTTTTTGGAGATGGGGTTATCCGATAACCCGGAACAGGCCAAATACGCTAAGCTGGCCTGCCAGCAGGCTCTAGGAGCCCCTCCCCTGCCTTCTCTGCCTTCCCTGCCTTCTTTGCCTTCTCAGGCCTGGTATCACAAGCATGCACTAGCAGGCCTGGCTTTCTCTGTGGGTTCTGGGGGGATTTAAAACTCAGGTCCTCGTGCTTTTCCATGGCAAGCATTTTACTGAGTAAGCTAGCTCCCCAGCCTGAATTTCTTTACTTTTAAATTTAACTTAACTAATTAATGTTTTTGAGGTAAGGTCTCACTGTGCTCTTGCTCTCGAATGTCAGAGCCAAAGATGCTCCTTCCGGTTCAGTCCCCTGAGTAGCTAAGGCAGGACATGCCGGAATCGTAGTTGTATGCAATTTTCTGCCTAGGGAACTTAGCTTGGTGGAGGCCTGGCCTCCCATCCTCCATGAGATTAACTTGATTGGGCTGAGAGACACTTAGCGGACTAGTAAAGTTTACCCCTGTGTTGTCTCTGAGGGTGTTCCCAAGATGAACGGATCTAATCAAGGGTTCAACAGTGGGCTTCAAAATTGGACCAAACAATCAGGAAGTTGTTGGGCAGTGGAGAGTGGGGCCTACTTGGAGAAACAGGTCGCTGGGGGCTGCTCTTTGAGGATCTTTCTTGTCCTAGTTCTCAGCTGTTGCTGGTCCATTCTGTGTCGGGGCCACCATGATGTGAGTAGCTCTGCTCTACGACACCCAGTCCTCCATGCTGGTGACACCTCTGATACCATGAGCCCAAACACATTTTCCTGTCCAGTAGCTTGTCACAGTGACGATAAAACTGACTTCTATACCCCTTAGGCTCTAACACAATCTGTGTCTTTCAGAAAGATGCTGACTGGGTGAGTGTCTCTGGGGATGTCCCCACCTCAGCAGCTGGCTCAAGGAGTTGAACTGTATGAGGTCACCAGCAGTCACAGACCTGCATGGAGGAGTCGCCTTTATTTAGGAACTGCCTACACAAGCTCTGAGAAATGGGGTGCCCTAGGAAACTCCCCAGGGCCGAAAGGTGGGAGGAGGATAATGAGTCTTAAGCAAGAAAAAGGAGGACAAACCACCCACTCTTCCCAGAAAGCGCAAAGCAGGAGTGTGGAGCGAGCGAAGGGCAGGGAGGCCCAATGGTCAAGAGTGGATGTGGGGCTTGGGTCTCCACTGACGCCCTGACACCTAAGAACCTGGAGGAACCAGGACAGATGAAAACCTGAACAAACCCAGCAGGAGTCCATGATGGCCTCTAGACGGCAGCTGGACCCTGGAAGACCGATTTCACTCCTCTGGAGGCTCAAGAGCATGGCATGCTAGGGCTCCAGCCTCGGACAAGCTGGGTTACATCTTCACGGGGCAGGACAGGGAGGGGCCGGGACTGGGTTTCATGTCCTCAGCCAATGCCACACACAACAGGGAAGCCCACACATACAGACCCACCTGATCCAAGCGACTGGACACTGAACCACTGGGAGCATGGAGAACTGTGGGTAAGGGTCTGCCATTACTTCAGATGAAGACCAGAACTGCCAATTGCTGACTCTGCCTTGATCTTGGCCAGCGACTCAAATGACAGTTCTCTGTAGGGACACCCATCCCCAGGACAGAGTAGACATGAGGCAGATGCACCCTGAGAATTAGCTAATGATAGAAGGACTTACAGCAGTGGTTCTCAACGTGTGGTTGTGACCCCTAAAGACTACTGGAAAACACAGATATTTAAATCATGATTCTTAACAGTAGCAAAATTACAGTTATGAAGTAGCACTGAAAATTATTTTATGGTGGAGGGGGTCACCACAACATGAGGAATTGTATTAAAGGGCCGCGGTCTTAGAAATCGTTGGTTTGCCTTGCTGCAAACCAATGTGTTTTTACAGGCTACCAGGCAGCCACCACACTGTGTCCAGACATGTCCCACTTAAACCTCACGAGCTCAGAATAATCCTCTCTCTCACAGTTTTGACCAATGCCATGTGGGAGATACAAACTTCTGGGCCTTTGAGTCAGAGCTTCAACATTCTTCCTCATGTTTCTAGGACCTCCAGACCACATGGAGGAGAGAGGAGTATAGAGGGAAAAGGAAGTGTGAAGGAAGGAAGTCATTTTGGATGTCACAGAGAGGTCAGGGGTAAATGTGGCCAGAGATAACTTTGCTCACAAGAACCATAGAAGAATAACTATCCATTTCATTCCTGCCTGAGCTGAGGGTTGCCCGCCCTGTAGACTCTATAGCGTACCATAGAGTGTACCACAGTGATGGCACGCTTGTGCCGTGAAACACGATGCTTCTGTTGATATAACAAAATACTTGGTCCAGACACGGACAAATTATTTTTCCATGGCTGGAAAATGTTGGTTTATTTTTAAAGAGGTTTGTTTAATGTACAGTTTTAGGGATGGAGAGCCCAGGCAGTATGGTGGCAGCTATGGGGGGGTCCCCCGACTGCATACATGTCTGTTAGACTAGGTGGCTTCACAGAAGGACCGTATGCAGGAGGACCGTATGGCACAGGAAGACAGAACACAAAGAGGAACCAGGTATCGTCCTTTATAACCACAAGCTCTTGAGAGGACAGACTTGGGATCCCTAGTCCTTCTCCTGCATGATGCTCTCAGTGACACACCAGGCCTCGCCTCTTAAAGAGTGATATGGCTTTTAACGCCAACATCTGGGGAAAACCTCTCAACATATGAACTCTTAGGAGGCATTCAGACCATCAAACCAGCATATCCAAGCCATAGCCTGTGGTCCACACGCATCCCAGAGGAGCTATGAATGCAGCCTATGTATGTGCTGTGGATGAGAATGTCATGTCACAATGTTAAAAAAAACTCAAAACAGTGTGTGTTACCTTTTCCCCCCCAAACCTCTCTCTACTGCCACACTATTTCTTAAGAGTCACATTCCTGAGGCAGGTCACCATCTCCTGTCCCAGGCACAGGTGGGGGAGCTGTCTGGCCCCTAAATCATGGGCTTTTTCAGGGTCAAAGGCAATTACAGCATCATTGGTCTGTCCACTCTGCTTTTCGGGTATTGTATCCTTATTCCTTATTTTTTTTTCTTCTAAGGAGAGCATATGTGTAGTCTAGATTTGTTGAGTGTCCTTTGATAAACTGTTCTAAAATATTTAAGGGCCTTGCATTCCATGATTTGCTTTAAGCCTGGGGTCACAAACACAAGCAGGAGGTGGCCACTGAAGTCCTTAGGGACTGAAAGAACCCAGAGCACCCTTAGCTTTCCAGGAACCTGGGGGCTCTTGTTGGTGGTTCCTTGGCTCTGTGTTGGAAAAGATGTGGGGTTGGAAGCCGTCTACCAATTCGGTCCCCACTCAGCCTTGGAAAAGCCCTCCTGGTGGAGAGCACCCACCTCCCACATCAGTGCTGTTCAGAAACAGCTTCAGTTCAAGTGATCCAGCAACTAATACGAAACCGTCAGAGAACCAGACAGTTTCCTGTGAAGAAAAAGGCAAGCGCCACCACACGTTCCGGCCTGACAGTCACTGAGGGCATCTGCTAGATGCAGTCCCCACTGCCAACGGGGTCCTCAATGGCTCTGCTCAGTGAAGCTGGTGGCCTCTGAGACGCTGGCCCTTTGGAGACCCATCCAGTCCCTGGCCTCTGCTTCTCTTCTGTCCCCAGAGATGTAACTCTGGCCAGACCAGGAGTGTGTGCCTGTGCACGTCACACACATGGCCTTTCCTTTCCTTTAATAGAACATGGGTGGGGTGGGCATAAAACAGGGAAAGAAGCCAAAGTCACAGCGGAGCAGAATCTCGTGTCCTGTAGGAGAGCCGTCTGTCTTGGGGAGGCACGGGCAGGAGCTGCCAGGGCTTGCTGCACATAGACTGAGTACATTCTCTGGGGACAGGGACATGACTCAGTTCAGGAACCTATAGCCACTCAACTCACTTCCAGTTTAAGGAGGCCTGGGCCACCCTCTTTCCTTTGAGAGCACGAGCCACCTGGGAACTTGGAATGGGTAGGCAACCTGGATGGTCAATTTAGTCTTCAAAGGGAGCCAGATCTCCATGCAGGGAGGTGCCGTCCTTGAGTCTCATATTGAAGAGGCCCCTCTCCAAGAGGAGATCAGGACTCAGGGTCCCCTGAGTGTCACAACCCCTTGTCATGCTGAGGCTGTTACACAGAAAACACTGCAGATGCGTCAGGCCAAGGGCGGTGGCCCTCTGTTCCTGATATCACACTCACAGCGGCAAAGCCTGCGTCAGGGGTCTCATGGTGTTGCTGGGGAACTGGTTCCACCATGTCTGGGGTATAAACATCCTCAGATGCTGCCTCCTTGCAGGCCTGGCCTGTGAGAGCCTCCCGAAGACCTTAAGTCATATGCAGATGGCCTGTAACACTTCAAAGGGTATCAATGCTGAGCTACTAAGTACTCTACTGTATCTCAGGAAGACACGACAGGACAAAAATCTACAGCGTTACTACAGCTAGAACTGTTTCCAAGCCCAGAGTGACTGGAACCAGCATCTGAAGGGTGGATTCTACCTTGCAGAGAAAGCTGAGACCTTCATGCATTCCCTCCAAACCCAGCGCACTAAGCTACGGTCCATTCAATGTACTGAACTCACTCACTTGGGGTCCCACCCGCTGGGCTGACATCACCTCTCAATTCAGTGTCCCCATCATGTCCAAATCCATGTCGACCTCTCCTCATCAAAGGCCCCTAAGGCTGGGCTAGCTGAGTGGAGGCTCCAGATCTCACGTCACACCTGAGTCCAGTGGACTGGCTCCTTGCCCATCCTCCCTTGGGCCAGATGCTTAGCCTGGCTCACTCACAGTGGCAAACAGTTGCTCCCTGGTATTTGGCAGAGCCGGTCTCCACAACTGAGTGTCTCTAGAACAGATGGTAATTTGTTGACACTCAAAGACGTAAGGGGACTCAATTACAGTCCCACTAAAAAAAGCTTTCTCTAAAATAAGAAAGTACACAGATTCCTCAATGTGTGGAAATCGCTGACAGCTTTGTCCGTCCCCCCCCCCACAGGAGTAAAAAAGAAGCTGACAGCTTATTTTTGCAGGCTCTGCTCATTCAAGTCTATTTTAAGATAATTTTCCTAAGTCAGTACACCAGAATAGCACTCGGTTTGAAAAATCACCATCTGTTGAGAGCACAGGGTAGGGTCTCAAAGGGTCTGGGCTAACATGTCTGACCTTCACAGGGCATCTGTCCCCTGGACAAGAACAAGAAGGCGTTTGGGAGCTCCCAAATTAGCGTTGAAAGAGTGTGCTAGAACACAGCATCAAAAAATTGTCATTAACTCTTGATATAAGGTATTTATAAACACACACACACACACACACACACACACACGCCCTTGACCTTTTAAAAAGCTGTTCAAACAACCCCTTGTATTTAAATAGTTTTCTTGTAAAAAGGCCATCCAACCTTATCTGGGTTGTTCAGATAAAAATTAGCCTATGGAAAAGAAAGCCTCCTCAGAACGCTATAAAAAGGCCCTTGCTCCACTCTTTTTTTCCGGTGACCGGGGCCCCTCCCTCCCTCTGGCCTCTGCGGTGACTCATGTTCTTCTCTGGAAGGCAGCAGGGCCCGAAACACAGCAGGAGGGCAGCGATTTGACTTATGAGTAACATTAGAAGAATCACTCTGTCCCCCCTGCAAGGTGGGGACTCTCTTGGGCTGGTCGCAGGCAGCATGGGGGTAGGAGGGTAGAGTAGCCGTGCGAGCACTTGGTGCCTGGCAAGTCTGCCTACCTGGCCGCAGGTCTAGGTCATTTTTAGCCTTCTCTAAACTTAGCTCCATCCACCCTCTTGAATAACCCGCATGTGAAATGCCATGTTTTTTCCTGTGGGTTAGAATGCTAATACACACAAGAGTGTATATTAAATTGCTAACGATGGGCATTTATTGCCTTACAGTCCCTGTGAGTGGCTCCTCAGGCAGCAAGGACAAGGAAACCTTTCCAGCAGGAGCCTCTGGAAACCCTTGGCACCTCGCAGTGACCTAGGGCCTTCTCAGCAGAAGCCTTCCTGTGTGTCCTGAGGTTCCAAGACCCCCTGAGCAAGGAATCACCCAGCTGGAGACTCTAGCTGCTGTGTTTGCCCTGTTTTCCAAAGCCATCTTGAAAGGAAATCATGTACATTCTACAATACACAGTTCACACGTACACGCATGTGCGCACACACACATTCCACATGTACCACACGCACATATGCAAAGGCACACATACATGAGCATGCACACACCCATCACACCCAACACACAACAACACAAAACAGACACCATACATGTGGGTAAGCATACCACACACAGACACAGACAGACAGACAGACACACACACACACACACACACACACACACACCCTTCCTTCTTGGGGCAACCAGGACAAGAATCATTCTCCAGTGAAAGTCTGAGAGCTTTGTGGTCCTCAGTGAAGCCGGCCTTTGCCAAGAGCACAGTCCATAGGCACGTGACTTCTCATGGGCACGTGACTTCTCATGGGCACATGTTCCTGGAAGCAACCTGGCATTTGCCACTGGCCTTTCAGAGTAGCCTGTTCATGGGTAGCCTCAGCTACCAGGGGCGTACATGGACAACCTCAGCTAAGGGGATTTGATCCTTACCCTACAGTCAAACATCTCAGCTGCGATAAGCGGGAATGCGGGTCTCTAGAGGGAGGTTCGAAAGTCAATGTATGACGTTATTGGCTTTCTGTGGGGCCGGCATGGCAAAGTCAGGTCCAGGCAGGTGGGAGCCCTCAGTGTTCACTTGCTGTGAAGCTGAGGTAAGTGTGCAGAGCTCTGGAGGAAGCAGGAAGCAGCTAGGGCCTTTTGACCGTTATGTTGCTCGGCCACTTCCCCACCTGTAAACCCCAAAGTTGAGAAACCAATCAGATCGCGACCAAGTCTGTTCTTAGAAGCAAAGCACTGAGGCCAGGGGCTTTGGGAAGGGGAGGTGGGCACTTCCTACTTCAGACAGCTTTCGGGTATGCAAACGGTTCAGAAGAAAGGGGGCCTTAAAGTGTCTTCCTCAGAAGTTTATTTAAGAAACAGGCCATGATATCAAACAAGAAGTTTGCTTGTGGGGTCAAATCAGCTTGGCCCAGAAAGTCCCAGAACGTCTTTCCAAGCCCTAAAAACCAGGCTTCTATTTTCCCCCAAAGAGCTCATAATGAGACTAAATAACACTGATATCAGAGAAAACACATAAAGTGGCCTAGAGCCGGGTAAATCAGAACTTTGCAAAACTCAAAAGTTCTTGAAACCCTGGGAGACAGTAAGTGTTGGGGAGTCATTCTATGGGCAGCAACAGGGATGATACCAGACAATGGTCAAGTGTTTTTCTGGGGTTCACAAGCTGCTCTCGGGGGCTCTGGACACACTGTGAGTGCAGACGTAAACAGAGAAACTCACACATTCCTGCTCAGAGATCTAGGAACCTAGATGGGCCCTGCCAGACTCCACTGTGCTGCTGATAGAACCACAGCTAAGGATGGTGGATGTCTCCCACACTGTCCTCCTGACCGAGGGCAGAGGCCTAACTAGAGCTGCCCATGACAGCATGTCACCCCCGGGCAAGGTCCATGTCATTTGCAGGTTTCTCCAGAGGGGTCACAATAGCACTCTCCCTGATGGGGAGGCTGGGAACGGGAAAGAGCCTTTCTTTCCAGGAGAACAGGGAAAACTGGGCTATAGATGCTAGGTCTAGGTATGCCCACTCCCCAGCCAGTCTATTTAAACCATGTGTGTGCACATCCCCGCCCACCAATGTTCTGGTTCAGGTGTTGACACCTCCACAGGTGTTGACACTGCCCATGAGGCTGACCCGCTTGTCCAACAGTGGCTGGAGCTCCTGGCTAGTCTAGCTTCTTGCTGGACCAAAGGCCTTTACACTCCCAGAGCCTCTCCTTTCCACTCCCCTCTGGCAGGGGCCATGAAAGCTTCTGGGTTCTGCTGTCAGTCAAGGCTACCCCTAGTACTCAACAGACAAAAGGGAGGCGAGTGGTGGGGCTGGGGACACCGCTCAGCCGATGAGGCGTGTGCAGGCCAGAGGACCTGGCATCCAGTCACCATTGACTCGGAGTTGTCGTCTATGGAACCAGAGAGTGAAGCCATACACTGGACACCAGGGACAACAGGAAACACAGGATGTCCCTCCAGCCCTGAGAGCCTGGCCCTACTGTCCCCATGATGCTGCCTCCTGTCCTTTCCTGCTGAGGGTTGCCGGTCAAGTGACATTCTTTGATCCAGGCCACTTTCTTTGAACTTGTGCCACTCACAACAAAGACTCCTGACACATCAGCGTGTCAGACCAGACTCCCCTGATAAGATTAAAAACCTGCCTCAGTGTGGCATTTACTTTTTTATTTTTATTTTTTTGGTTCCATGGACTCAGTAGCAACCACCACAGTAAGTTTCCACTGTCTGTGGAAACATGACAGGCCTTGCCTCGTGGCTCCGGAAATATTCGCCAAAGCCACTTACATTAGTCTTTAGCTCATCAGCCAGAGAGGCAGACCTGGGTTCTCTACAGCAAGCTGGAACCCAGAAAGGTGAAATCAAAACACTGCAGAAGAGAGAGAGTTCCCACAGGAAACCTCTCACACAGAGCTCCCACGTTTAAACAAGAAAGCCCTGAGTCGGTCTCTCTGTTTCAGTCAGAGGTTTTAAAAACATTCGTGAATCGTGCAGGAAGGGTAAAAAAGTCCAAAAATGCTTAGCTATTTCTGAAGTGCTTTATTTTGGAATTTCTGCTCTTTTCGAGCGGCGAGTGTCTGTGGGCGAGAATTATGTCACGAGTTAATCATCTCAGGAGATTGCAAACTCGGGGAAGGAGAAACTTGGGCGAATGGCCTTGCGGCTGTGGGCTGCATTGCATAACGGGCTCCTGCACACGCGTCCAGGACCAATGTGCAGGGCCGCACAATGCAGCCAGTGTCACATCCCCTGTTGACCTTTCCAAGACGGAATCACAACTACGCCCCGCCCCCCCAACACGCACGCTGCCAATCCTGAAGTTGGCTGTGAAAGGAAAGCAGAAATGTCAGTTCCCCCACAGTTCCCAAAGGAAGACTTTGAAGTCCCTGGCTGCTGGCAGCCTGGTGGCTTGCCTGCCTGTCTTACTCCAACCTGCTGTAAAAAGCTGTCCTTTAGCACCAAAGTAGAATGTTTTTCTGAAGTACTTCCTGGCATCTGTGATGGGAACAATAGGCACAGCCTCACAATGGAGTATTTTATACGTAAGGAAAGCAAAAGGTCAGAGATGGGGGGGGAGCCGGGGCTGTGCGCGTCACAGCTCTCCGTCCGTGTTTGATGCTGTTGAGCAACCACGCTGGCCGAGAAGCTGTTACTTAATCCTGCCAGTATTCTCCAGAAAGAACACTTGCGAAATACCGAAGACAAATATGCCGTAATTATTACATGCACAGGGAGCTTGTCAAGCATAAACTGTTAGTGTAGCATCAACACAGTCTCCCGTTCCACTGGAGCCGACCAGTAATTAGCACCAACAATGCACCGTGTGTGTGTGTGTGTGTGTGTGTGTGCGTGCGTGCGTGCGTGTGTGTGTGTGTGTGTGTGTGAGCGAGCAGCAGGGGCGGCGCTTGAGGCCTTGGTCTCCTTGATACTTCTGCTTGAAAATTCTTGAGAGCCAAGCACTAAGTGTGAATTCTAGAAGAAAATAAGATGACAGCTAATTCTCTGACACATCAGAAAGAAGGGGCCATCAAATGTCACCAAGTCTCTCCTTCCTTCTACCCTCCTTCCTACTCTTCCCTTTCTACATTTTGCCTCTCTCCTTCCTCCTTCCCTCCCTCTTCCTTCCTTCTTCGCACCCCTCCCTCTTTCCCCCTCCCC
This sequence comes from Chionomys nivalis, assembly GCF_950005125.1. Lineage (NCBI taxonomy): Eukaryota > Metazoa > Chordata > Mammalia > Rodentia > Cricetidae > Chionomys > Chionomys nivalis. The sequence goes on along the minus strand of NC_080098.1, from coordinate 65,626,738 downwards.
TTCCTTCTTCCCCTTTTTCTCTCCTCCCTTCCCTCCCCTCTTCTCCTGTGCCTCTCCCACCCCTTTTCTTCTGTAAAAAGGACCCTTGGATTTCATCACATCGACGCCTCTGCACTGGAAACCCTGCCCAAAGTCTGATTGGGTCACATCAAGGAGACTGGTCCTGTCATGATCTGAATCACCAAGTGTGGAGTATGAACTCAGTAGCCCCAAAGAATTGTTCCCAGAAAGGCAAAACATAACCAAGGTGGAGATTTCATAACCAGCTTTGGGTTTTCACTGAGCAATGTTCTACTTTATCTCAGCTTGCTCTGTTCCTGGTGTGTGCTCAGCCCCTGGGGCCAAATAAAGACACACACTTCACAGCCATCCAAACTTACCATAAGGCAGAGCTCCCGGATGGGCACTGAGCTCTTCTCCCTGTGTCCATCTTCAATCACTGCAAGAAAATACACAGAAAATCCCATTCTCTGACCACAACTAAACTTTGCGTGTGAGAGATAAGACATGCTCACATTTCATCTGAAATAATAATAATAGATCAATAAATGCCATATTTTTCCATCAGAAAGTTTCTCTGCACACTAAGTTGAATAAGAGCTGATACAGGGCTGGAGGCCTGGCTCAGTGGTTAAGAGCATATCTTGTTATTCCAGTGGACCAGATTTCAGTTCCCAGCACCCACATCAGGTAACTCACAACCACCAGTATAACTCCAGTTTCAGGGGATCTGATGCGTCTAGCCTTGCAGTGAACCTCACTCACGTGCTCACACCCTACCCCCACATACACATAATTAATAACAATAAAAATAAATATTTTTAAGGAGTGTATGGTATGCTGGGCTGCAGTGTAATCGGCTGCCTGAGGCCAGAACTGAGGTCGATAAGAAACTGGGAATTCAGAAAAGCTGCTGGAAAATGAGATGCTATGGACAATTCAGACATAGTCTCTGGTGTGGGATATCCTTTTATTGGTTAATGAATAAAGTTGCTTTGGTCTATGGCAGCAAAGAATATAGCTAGGTTGGAAGAGATATAGAGAGAGAGTAGGTGGAGTCAAGGAGACACCATGTAGCTGCTGAAGGAGACAGATGCCCAGAACCTTACCCGGGAAGCCACAGCCTTGTGGCAATACACAGATTAATATAGATAAGTTAATTTAAGGTACGAATTAGCCAGAAATATGCTTGAGCTATTGGCCAAACAGTGTTGTAATTACTATAGTTTCTGTGTGATTATTCAGGTCTAGGTGGCCAGGAAACAAATGAGTAGCCTCTGCCAACAGTCTCAGAAGTCAACGCCTGCCTCTTGGATCTGAGGACCATAGGCTCATAAAGGAGACAGAAGCTACAGCTCTTGGCTCCCACTGACCTGAAGGTTCTACAGAGGAAGAAATGGAGGCAAAGGCAGAATGATCTTGGTCAGCCCAAGAGTTGAAAGAGTGCCTCAGTATGCCATAGAGTCCCCTCACCATCCCCCACCCCAAGAGTTGGGTACTTGCTGGTTAAAGAATTTAAGGACACCTCAAGATCTGGGATACAGTTCAGTCAGTTAAGTCCCGGTTGGGCAAGCACAAGGACTTGATTCAATCCCCTGCACCCAGGCATGGTGGTGCACACTGTAACCCCAATGCTGAAGATGCAGATGCAGGAGGATCCTGGGGCTCACTGATAGGCCAACCTAGCCTACTTGATGAGTTGCAGCCTGGTGAGAAGCTCTGCCTCAAAAAATTAGATGGACAGCCTCTGATAAATGACACCAAGATCGACCTCTGTTTCCCAAACACTCCACACATACATGTGCATGTACATCTGCATGCCAATCTCTTCTCGTTGACTCTCAAGAGAAAAACACAGAACTAGGGAAGTTAGTAAGCAAACAGCAAGGGAACTGCCAGCCTTGCCAGTCTGCTGGGGGAGGCCCATGTCCACAGTCGCTATATTGTATTATTTCAAATGTTCTTTACTCAAAAAATATGTATATATGGAAAGAAAAATCTATGTAAGAATTATTAACACTCAGAAGAAACTACACCAGAGAAAGTCCGGGAGTTGAAGTTACTACTACATATACTACAAGTCTTTCAAATGAGCTACTCTATGTGCAAGGAGGCTGGAGAGGCAGCTCGTGGTTAAGATGGCTTGCTGCTCTTACAGAGGACCTGCGTTTTACCCTCAGTACCCACGTTGGCTGGCTCACAACTGCCTATAACTCCAGCTCCAGGGAATCTGGTGCCCTCTTTTCTGTGGGCACTGTGCGTGCACACACACACACACACAGTTTGTTTTTTAAATGTTTTTAAGTATGTGCAAAAATCTGGGAAAATGCGTGAGAATGACGTCTGATCAAACGAGGGAGATTGACACAGAGTAACTGGGGAAGAGGAATAACCAAAGAAGGTTCCTAAAACCAAAACTACAACCTGGTGGTGAGAAGCTCACGGCAAGGTCTCCAAAGCATCATTGTGGTGACGGCGACCGGAAGGGGAGTAAGCCTGAAGACTTCAGGAGAAGCAATCACATCTAAAGACAGACACCTTAGGAATCCCGTGGGGGCTTCCTGAATATGAGTGATGGGAGTCCTATGGGGTGGGTTAGAAACACATTTAGAAGATAATGGCCAAGTGGTCCAAAAGTTCAACAGCAGATTTAAACCCCAAAAGCTTGAAAAGCAGGCTTCAGGCAGAAACCCACATGGAGAAGCATCACAGTACACGTGTCATAAGGTGGGCGGCCTTCAGAGCAGCAGGGTTAGGCACAAGGGGTTTCAGACATGGTGACTGTCCCATTCCTAAGGAACCCCACTGGTCTACAGGCAGTGGGGCTGGCACACTCATAGGTCAGATGGGGAAAAGTGAGGCAGGCCTGCATTCCATTCCCAGCTACTTGAAGGGTGGCTAAGGAAGGAAGATGGTGCCTGGACTACAGAGGGAGTTCAAGGCCATGATGGGAGTGTCATTAAGATTTTATCACCAAGCAAAAAGAGGGCTCCAGAAACAGCTCAATGGTAGTGTACTGCCTGTATTATGAGGCTCTGGGTTTCATTTTCTGTGTGTGTGTGTGTGTGTGTGTGTGTGTGAGAGAGAGAGAGAGAGAGAGAGAGAGAGAGAGAGAGAGAGAGAGAGAGAAACACACAGAGAGAGAAACACACAGAGAGAGAAACAGAGAGAGAAAAAAACAGAGAAACAAAGAGAGACAGAGAGTCCAAATCATGTCTCGAGCACAGTGATAGTGCCAGGAAGCACAGCACACAGACAGAGGAAAGCCCATGTGGACACAAATGAGTGCAGTGTCCCCAGGCACACTCTGGGACACCACCAGCAAAGCAGCCCGAACCCTGTTAAGACAAGACCAGCGAACCAGTGCAGGTTCAGCTCCCCAAGAGCCCAGAATACTGAAATTCACTGGTGACAGGTGTGAACCAGAGCACAGAGAAGAGGAAAGCTGCTGGTCTGGGCACCGTGCCCAGGGGACATTCTCTGCAGAGGGCTGGGAACCTCTTGAGGGCCAATTCCTAGCAGGAACCTACCTCGGCAAGACAGAGGGAAGGCAGCTTGCACACAGCACACTGGATCTAATGAGCCTGACCCTAGATATACAGGCTCATCTCTAATAAGCGGAGCTGGCTGTAAAAGACAACTCAGAGGTTGGGCAACCTACATTCATACCGACACAAGGAATTAGTAATGGTATATCTCTCAGTAATTTTGTTTTTCATTTGCTTTCATTTTTATTTTAAATTCTCACCTGCATTTTTAATTGCTTTTAGTTTTATCTTGTTTGATTAGGTTTTATGACTGTCACCTCCATTATCTGTCTTACCTTTAACCTATATTCTTGTCTTCTCCTTCCTTGTTTCCTCCTTTTCCCCACTCCCTATTCTTTTTACTTCCTTTAAAAAAAATCCATTGCCAGGCTGTGGTGGCACACGCTTTTAATCCTAGCACTTTGGAGGCAGAGGCAAGTGAATCTTGGTGTTTGAGGCCAGTCTGGTCTACAAAGTGAGTTCCAGGACAGCCAGGGCTACACAAGGAAGTCCTGTCTCAAAAGAACAAATCAAAACAAAAAAAAATTTCATCTACTTATCCATTCATTTAATGTGTGTGTGCCTGAGTGTGTGTGTGTGTGTGTACTTGCACACATCATATTCAACTGCTGGGTGGGTTCTGGGACTAAACTCAGGTCCTCTGCAAGAGCATTAATCACTCTTGACCCCTGAGTTAGCTCTCCAGCCCTTCTTTTTACTCAATTATTCTTATCTTTTGCCTTAATAACCTTTTGACTCCATTTATCTTATGAGAACCCGAGTTCCTTTGTTTCCTAACATGATGGCATTGCCAGTCAAGTTTCTGTTTGCTTTATTACCAGGATTATTATCCAATCAGCGTTCCCGCTACAGCTATCTATGGGGTCATAATCCCAAGCGGAGACAACCTGCTAAGAAGACCCATACAAAAGAGAACAAATAAAAAGGGAGAGAAAAGAAAATGCAAAACCTGGCATGCATTCATTCCAACAGATGCATGGATCATACATGACACAGATACCAACACAGTGAAAGCAAGCTAGCAGCATAACATTCCAAAATCCAGCCACAGTTCCTCGTTAACCGAAACCACAGATCAGGAAGCAACCGAGACACCAGAAAAAGAATTCAAACTCCCAACAGGAGCTATGCTTAACTGTACAGATGATGTAGTTAGTACCTCCCTTTCTCTTGAGGAAGATGGACTGTGGTGGTCCTTGCACAGACAATGCTCCCAGCAAGACTCCTGGGCTCCCAGCATTCAGTTAGTTGCTGGCAGGGCTTCACACAAGTTTTATACAAATCATTGCTGGAGCTACACACATCCCATGTGACCTCCCCAGCAGAAAGATCCTTGGATGTTGCCTTTCTCCCACAGCCTTTGTCCTGAGCCCCCTCCAGTGCTGCTGGGCACACGCACCTCAGGATGGACCATTGCCTTGAGTGTGGCAGTGAGCATGCGCTGCAGCTCCAGGTGTCCAGAGCTGAAGGTACCCTTGTGGGCATCCAACATGGGTAGTTTTGCCTTTCTTCATTTCAAAGCACCTTTGTTATTCTTTTTAAGGATCAAGTTTATCCTGTGTTAGTAAATTTATAATTTTCCTTTTCTCAAATTTTTCAAATTTCATCTCATTGTAGTTGGTAAGCAAACTTTGAATGGACTCCAGCCTTTCTTGAGGATTCTTGCTTTCTAGCCAATGTATGTTCTGTCCTGGAGAATGCATGAAGGACACATGCCCCGTTCTGCTGTTACTGGGTGGGCGCTCAGCAGGCATCTATAGAGCCGGGCTGGTTTTTGAGAGTGAGGTATTGACGCCTGGGCTCTTATTGTTAGCCTTACTAATACAACAGTTAAGAGTTGCCTAGTGCCCTCTCCATCAGCCGGTGGTCTTTCCATATGTTTTGGAGTTTTGCTTTTAGATGTATCCATGCTGATGTCATTCCACCCATTCTGCCTTTGGAAAGGGACCCTAACTGCTGACAGTCACTCACGTTAGCGTGGGACTCATTCCTGCCATTTGCTGTTGTGCATCTAAATGTCACAGCTGTGACTACCATTTCCTCCTCTTCCTCTCAGTCTCTTGTCTTTCTTCCTCTTCTTGTCTTCTCTTCTTTCTTCTCCTTTTCCTTTGTTCTCTCTCCCCTCTGCTCTTCTCATTATTCCTTTTTTCTCCCCTTCTTTCTTGTCCCCATTTCTGGTCTGTGTTTTTCTACTACAACACTTGATTCCTTTGTCATGTCTTTTGCTATAATACTTGATTTGTTAATGAGCTTTCTGGAAATTACAATTACTATTTCAGTTTATGAAACCTATTTTGGATCGATGCCAACTTAATTTCAACCATCTATACAGGTTCTGCTTGTAGGCAGCTTGGTTGTCCTCCCTTCCCTCTGTGCTCCACTGTTACACAATTAAGTCCCTGTGTATCACGAAGCCATCAGAACAGCTGCTTAACGACTGCTTTATGACATCATCTTTCAATTCTGAGTAGAGCAAAGGGAGTTACACGGGAAGAATAGGCTCACACCGCCTTTTATGCATTTGCACCTTAGCTGGTGCTCGTGTTTTTCACGTGAGTGAGCTAGTCTCGTCTTTTCACTCCACCCTGAAGACCTCATTTGATTCTTTCTCAATAGCACAGCCCACTTCTGAGACATGCTGTGATCGCTTCTCTTGGAATCCCTTACATTTTCCTTGAGTTTCAATTCTTTAAAAATAACGTAAGTGCTGAAGAGATGGCTCAGAAGTTAAAAGCACTGGTTGTTCTTCCAGAGGACCCAGGTTCAATTCCCAGCTTCTATACGGCAGCTCACAGCTTTCGGTATCTCCAGTTCCAGGGGATCCAATGTGATTTTTTTGGCCTCTGTGGGCACCAGGCATGCATGTAGTGCACAGACATACATGAAGACAAAACACTCATAAATAATTTTTTTTAAAAAAAAAAAACATGTGCCTTTGTTGTACAAAGCAGTGGGTTTCATATTATTTTGCTCAAACATACCATGTACTCTGGCATTATTTATCCATTACCTCACCCTGTCCTTTCTCCCTGCTTCCACTACTACTCTTCCTTTTCCCAAGCAATTCTCCTTCCACTTGCACTGTGCAAGTGTGTGTGTGTGTGTGTGTGTGTGTGTGTGTGTGTGTGTAAAATTTGAAGTATATGAAGGAAAACAGTATTGGTCTTTCCAAACCTGGCTTGTTTAGATCAGTACAGTAATCTCCTCTCCAACCCATTGCCTTGCAAATGACATGCTTTCATTTTGCTTGTGTGTGAGCAGTCTTGGATGGAGATCACACTTCCTGAGGTTGCCGCCATAGCATGGCTGCTGAGATCTGCTCTGATTTTTTGAGGAGTACCTGTTCATTTCAACTGGCCTTTATTGGTTAGCTTATTTGGTTCTTTTTATGCTCTTCATGTTAACCAGCAGGTGCACAGCAAATGGTCTCTGTTCTGCTGTCTGTCACACACCTACCAATGCTTCCTGGTCCAGATGATTTTAATTCCACGCAATCCCAGTTGTCTACTCTAGCTGTGACTTTCTGAGCTGTCTTGGTCCCCTTCCCTGTCCCTGAGATAAAAGCAGCCATATGAAGAAAAGGTTTACTCTGGTTCACAGTTCAAGGGCTCAGTCAGTTACAACCTGAAAGTCAAGGTGATGACAAATTCTTTTCCAATCAGGAATGAAATATGCATAGCCCACTTTCTCTACTCGTCCTCAATACTATGTTTGGAGTCCTAGCCAGAACCTGTTTGGGGCACAAGGGAAACACCCTGTAACTGGGTCAGGACCACAGTTATACAACTCTGAATCTACTTAAAACAAACATTCAATTGTACTTGCAGGAGGTGACTTTTGTCAAATATGAGATTTTCAAAAGAGAACCCCAACTGAGATGGGTTTTCCTCCACCTTGAACTCCATGGCATGGTAGGTGGGAGTAGACTGTGGATACATGTGAAGGGTTCAAGCCCAGGAGGCTCAGGGTTGGGTACCCTGTGCTAGGTCTGTTGAGCAATGCCACACACACTTGGTACCCATCTTCCATCTGTAGTAGACCACAGAGATGGAGAAGTGGGGCTGCAGTAGAGCCAACACTTCTTTTTCTTAGCACCTCGACCCTTATGCCTGGAGAATTTCAAGCACTAGTTAAAGTTCTAAACTTATTCAATTTTTCAGGAAATCCAAGAGACACGCCTGTCTGTATACAGGATGCTCACGTGGGCATACAGAAACCACAGTCACGGGGAGTGACGTGAGCACAGAGGGCTGTGTCGCTACATCACAACTGCTCTTGGGGGACTGGTGTCAATGATGGGTCAGGATAAACACCCCACACCCATCAATTCTCAACAGCAGATTAACAATCCCAGGCCACACACTACACACTACAAAAAAGACCAGATTTAAAAAAAAAAAGCAAGTAATTCCATCTATGGGACATTTCAAACAGAGCCAGCCACCACGGGCTACTAAGAATAAACACCCTGGGGCTGGAGATGAGGGTTAGTAGGTGCGGTGCTTGCCTTGTGTTCCCAACCCCTGGATTTGAGCCCCAGTGCCACATAAACCAAATGTGTCCATTCCAGCACTGGGGAGATCAAGGCAGGAGGATCAGAAGTTCAAGGCTATCCTCCAACACATAGCCCGTTCAAGGACAGCACGGGCAATGTGTGATCCTGTCCCTCAAACAAGAATATAACACCATATCACATCTGTCCATTATCAGAATTACCTCCTGTCACATTAAATGTCATTGTCACTGCCTATCTCTTACAATATGTCATATGAATCTCGTAGTTACATTTTGATGCATTCAAACGATGGTCCTCTCAATGAGCAAGTTCTAGGCTTTGTGAAACGCATTTTTATCAGCTTAAAAAAGAACTGTTACTCAATGAGGGAGAGGCTGCTCAGAATTGGACTTATCTTACTTGCCCAAACACTTTACTTTCTGCGGACTGCACAAAAGATTGATTCAACCCGTTCCGAGGCTGAAAGCGAAAGTGAATCATTATTTTTGAGAAGGTCAAGAGGGTGCAGCTGCCAACTTTTAAATGTCTCTAGAACCTTCTGGGTGAATATCACCACCAATGCCCTCGGTCCTCAGCTGTCACCTGCTGCCACGGGGCTGCTGCTTTTCCTGGGAGGTGAAGACGCTTGCTCTAAGATGGGTCCTGCTGCTGCTGTGGTGGGCAGAGCCTAAGGTGATCTAGACATTTCAGGGGCTGACATGCTTGAAGCTGTCTTGGCAGCAAGATTCAGTAGTGGAGACTCAGGCAGGAGACCTGGCTGCTCTCAGCCCAGCCAGACTCCTACTACAGTGGCCTACTAGACAAAGGAAAAAAATGTGAAAGCCAGTGGCTGATGAGAAAATTCAGTGCTTTCTCCAAGGTAATCCATATGCCCAGGCCCCAAACTGGTACTGTAGAGGTGCCATACATGTACGTGTGTGTATAGGAGCATGCATGACTATGCAGGTCTGTGTTCAGGTATGTCTATGCACATGGAGGCCAGTGGACACACCTGACCACTGTTGCAGAGGCACTGTCTGCCCTTCTTGTTTCGTGAGACAGGGTTGCTCGCTGACCTGGAACCCATCAAAAATGCCAGCCTGGCTGGCCAGTGAGGCCCAAGGATCACCCCATCCCTGACTCCCCAACACTGGGGTTGAAAGCATGCCACCACATCCAGCTTTTTTCATGTGGGTTCTAGCACCTGAACTCCAATCCTCTTTACCCGCTGGGCTACTGAGGCCATGATGGTGCCAGTTCTTGCACCAATACTCCCTGCATCAGGGACAATCCAGTGGAGCACAGTGGCCAATCAGACCCCTCCTGGGCCATACTATTTTCCTCACTTCTATGGCCTGATTGCCTTCTACCTGAGGCCAGTATCTATCACAAAGGCAGAGCTTCATACCTTATCCATATTGCCCTTATCCATGTTGAGGCAACAGGCTGGGGCACTCCACAAGAGTTGGCCCCTATCTCCCCCCTAATATAGCTGGCCTGTCTGGGACAGTCCACTTCCTGTTTGCAGGGCGGCATGGATGGGTATCTCAAGCTGCTTCTCCTGCTGCCTTCAAGTCTCGTCTCTAGTGACTGTAAGGCTGTCATGTAGTAACTTCCTCCCACCCTGACAGCCTCTAAAGTCCCCCTGGGAAACAGAAGCACAGTGGAGTGTGGTGACAGCTGCCAGGGTCCCCAAACTGGCTATGGCTGTGAAGCCCACCTCCTTGCCACACTCCTCAAGAAGGAACCTTGTCTGAATCAGCCACCCTGAGCACTTGTGATCAAGGCTGACATGCCTCATTTCTCCACCCTGGATGCTGTGCCCAGTTCCAGTGGTGGCTCGGGGCATGGTGAGAGGCCAGGCCAGGTCACTTGGCTTCACAGTGGAGGCGAAACACTCACCAGCACCCTCCACACCTCCCAAGGTACTCGGCTGTCATTAAGCACCAGGGTCCTGCACAGATCCCCAGCACACATTCCACTCCTGACCTTGTCCATTAAACTAGAACCGGAAAACATTTCAGAGGCCTTGGGGGGGGGGGGGACTAGGGAGAGCATACGTGCAGCACCTGGGCCAGGGGAATGCCAAGGAGCGTCAACTCTGCTGCCTGCCTGTATCACCATCCGATAAGCACACCTCCGTTATCTCGCCAAGTCATGAGATGACTGAACAATCAGGGCGAAGGACACGTGTCCCTGTGTAGACAGCACACGCAGAGCAGCCATAGTATGGTTCTGTTATCCGGCTGGCTGCAAGTACAAAGAGCCGAGTCATCAGTTCTGGCTTCAATCCCTGACTCAATGCGCTGGTCTCCTCTGGGCACCATAGGAGGCCCAGAGTAAGAGTCCTTAGAGAGAAAGCAGTGTCTGAAAAGCTCTGGGCAGCTTCCTAATTCAGTCATTACCATGACATGTCAACAAACCTACATGAAGCACCTTATTTGAGGTGCTGCAAGCTGAACCCAGGGCTGCGTGCCTGCTAAAGGGTGCACTCGACCACTCAGCCACACTGTCTGCCCAATGCTGTTTTTATGTTAGGATTTTACAAACAACAGCCATGCTGGTTCCTGTGAGCAGTTGTCCTCAGGGATGTGTCACTGACAGTAAGGGTCCTCTTATCACCCACCTCTTCTAAATGTGGACGAGCAAGGGACAGGGTGGTCTCTCCACGGCGTCTGTGTGCACTGTTTCTGGAGTACCCCACGTTCCCTGTCAGGTCCACAGCGTTTTCCTGTTGTCCTGAAAATTTAGAAAATTATCAACCACAGCTGTCTGAGTGAGGTTTGAGTGATGTTCTCAAGCAGGGGAGGTGAGTTCGGAACTTTCTAGAAGGGAGGGGCTGTGGCAACATAGGGATGGGAATCTGTAAGAACTTCAGGGCTCGCAACACTGATATTTTGAGCAAAGGGTTGAAACAACCCTCCTTCTTGCCCCCCAATCACAATCTATTAACTAATGTAAAACAGCTCTTAAGTTTTCAGATTATCACCTACTAACTTTCTGATACTTTCTTTTGTGACACATCTGCCACAGTTATTTTTAATACACTATGAGAAAATCTGAATTGATTTTTTTTGATACAGCCCAATAAACACAGACACACTTGTCAGTTAATATTTAACTAGGCCAGCAGACAAATAGTGCACTTATTATTTAAAACTGGGATCTTTGAACTCCAAATGAGAGCCAATGGAGAGTATGTCACCAAAGTGGACATGCAAGTCAACTGAGGGATAGCGCCACAGCCAGCCACCCAAAGGGACCGTTTTCTCAAAGCACTGTGCCCAAGAACTGACACCTCACCTCTGGAAAGCATCGCTTCCTGTTGCTGCTGGGAAAATGACTCCACCTTTAAAGATGCATTTGATGGAAAAAAGAGGGTGAGTCGACTGGTGGAGAAAATGGACCTAGAGATGACCCTTTAACGTCAAAGACAGATGCAACCACAGAAAATCAGAGCTTCTAGCTTTGTTTTTTTTTTCAAGATATTGTTTCTTTGTGTAGCCCTGGCTGTCCTGGAACGAACTCAGTAGACTAGGCTAGCCTTGAACTACTAACAGAGATCTGCCTGACTCTGCCTCCCAAGTGCTGGGATTAAATGATTCTAGCTTTTATAAAAAAGAGTTTCTAGCTTTTTTTATTTTTCTTTATTTTGTTTTAAAGTGTGCTAGAGATGGCTTGGGGGTGAAGAGCACTTGCTGCTCTTGCAGAGGACCTGGGTTCAGTCCCTGACACCCACACTGAGGGGCTCACAGCTGCAGGCAAATCCAGCTAAGCAGAGTGCTTGCTGCTCGTCCAGAAAACCTGAGTTTGGTTCCCAGCACTAACAACATTAGGTGGCTCATAAATGGCTTAATTCCAGCTCCAGGGGATCCTGCACCCTCTTCTGGCCACCGTGGGCACCTGCATATACATGCACACACATATTTTTAGACAGAGTCTCACTGTGTAGCCTGTCACAAAATCCCCTATGTAGACCAGACTGCCCTCAAACCCTAGGGAGATTTGCCTGTCTCTGCCTCCCAAATAATGGGGTTAAAGGCATGTACTATCATGCCAGGCCCATAAGATATATATATATATATATGTATGTATGTATGTATATATGTATATATGTATATATATGATTTATTATTTCTGATTCTATGTGCATGCATGAGTGTGTACATGGGTGAGGGTTATGTACAAGTGTCAGTGCCTGTAGAGACACTGAATCTCCTCGAAGCTCTACACTAGGTGGCTCGTCTTCTACAGGTTTAGTTCTTCAGAACCTGCAGGTCTCACACCGAGATGAAGTGAAATGCTTTTGTTGCTTCTGTTTCTTGGACAACCACGACTGGTGCCCTCATTCCTTCTGTGCTACAGGCTGGAATATCAGCAGGAGAAAGTGCAGGTAAGGCGAAACCCCAGAGCCAGTATCCTACTCCTGCTCACTCCCCATCTAACGCCACAACAGGTCTTCGCTTCCAGCCTCACACCTCGTTAGGAAATCAATGTGACTAACCAGCAAGTGCAGTCTAGCTACAGATCCACACCCTTTCCCATCAGCAGCACCACTTCCAGCCCAGGCAGAATACAAGTGACAGTTTTTAGCATGCTCAGCAGCTTCCTCGGTAAACAAGTAGGGACACCAGACACGATCCCCCGAGGGCCAGGTGTACACACCAGACACGATCCCCAGAGAGCCGAGCTCCTCAGCTGGCTAGCTGAGCTACCTAATGGGTAGGTGTGCAGATCTGTAGCCTCAGGATAAAGATGTGAGCGCAAGGGAAGAGGCGGGATGCATACATGCTGCAGGACACAAGGTCCACTGCAGTCTCCAGCAAGCACCAAGTTCTGTCTGAGCACAGCAAGGCTCAGTCTTGCAAACCCCTACAGAGGATACTGTGGCTAAGCCAAGCAGAGCCACCTGATGGCCGACCCCTCACTCACCTCCTGTTCTGGGACCGTGTCACATGGTTCCATGACAAAATCAGCACAGAAACGTTACTCTGGAATCCAGCACGCAGCAATTGGTTTTGAAACGCTGCGCAAGGGGCAAGAGGCAGATTCTCAAATCATCTTCATTGGCTTTATTGACACTGGGGAGTTTCACTCAGAATGTCCACCCAGGTCCTCAGGTGGCAAAGGACATGTACATAACTAGTCAGCAACTGTATTTGGTATAACTTCACATTTTTGGTATACAGAAATAGTTTTATTTTCTTGATGCAGCACAGTAGACGTACAATCAATTATTCCCTAGAGAACGCAATATAAATTATTCACATTAAAAAATTAATGACAGAAAGCTGATATGCGGGAAATATTAAAAACATAGACCTAATTCGAATGTGTTTTGAGCACAGATACGGCTAGCTTTATAAATCTGAATAAATACGACATGGCGCACAGTGGCTCGAGCACAGATGGGCCTGCTCCAGGCGTAGTGAGAACCAACCCACTCTCGACTTTGGTCGCTGAGGAGCTGATCGAAAGAGTCTCCAGCACTACAGGGCTTCTCAGGCTTTTCCCCCTATTCTCCTTTATAGCGAGGGGGTCTTTTCTCCTTAAAAGCAAGAAGACCTTCCAGTCTGTCTTTCGTTGAGATGGTCTAGGAAAGACGAAACATGAAACACTAAAATCTACAAACACACAGTGCATCAAAGCATTAACTACGAAAGCCACCAGCAGGTGCTGGGAAGGTCACTTGTCCTTTGAACAAATTTCCTAAGTGTGTGGCAAACTATTTTTAATCCAAACATTTTTTTTCCATTTCAAATATGCTTAAAAAGTGAAGTGTTTTGTTTTTAGAGGTAAACCAATGAAAAGCTCAGCACAGAGACCCCTGGGCTCCCTCTACCACCAGCTCCAACAGCCCGTGTCAAAGCACATGGCCACTATCTCCTGAACAGTCAGTGCGCTTGCGTGTTCTGGGAGTCTGACAGAGGCACGACGTCACCTGCTCATCACCACAGTGTACAGAGAGTGACTTAGCTGCCCCAAACATTCTTTGTTCTCCACATATTTGACTGCAGCTTGTCAGACAGCTCTTCCAGGATGTCACTGGACTGTCAGGAATGACTCAGGACCCAGTCCTTTTGGACTGGACCCTTTCACGGAGCGCCATGAATTCAAGGCTCCTTTACACTATTTTCTTGCTTGACAGGTAGAACAGGCTTGAGTGAAGGACATTCATTCATTCATTCATTCTTGAGAAAGGGTCTCACTACATAGTGGAGGCTACCTTCAAAGTCCCAAGGTGTGGCACACCAGCCTTGAACTTTGTTGGATTTGAATCACGTGCACTAAGCCTGACTATGAAGGACAGACATCTTCACTGTTTCTAAATTAGTAACTATGAATAAAGTTTAGCGGCAGGTTCTGGGGCAGAGATGCTTTCACCTTATCTGGGCAAACATCCAAGGACACAGCTGCTGGGCAACATGGTAGAAGATACTCAGGCTTACCTCAAACTGCCATCCATGCTGGGGTCACAGAACGCCTGGGCAACCATGGTCAGTGCCCACTGTCCTGAGGTTTGGTCATTTAACACACACTGCAGTCTTCAGTTTCCAAATGACAGGTACTTCCAGCATAGTCTCATACGGCTGTGTGCCATCTGCCCATCTACTGCAGCAAGGGAACTATTCGGACCTCCTTCTGTTCTTTTATTTATTCATCTATTCAGATCTCTTGTCCTATCTGTCTGTCTGTCTGTCTATCTATCTAAGGTGTGAGCATTCTGCCTACATGTGCACCTGCAGGCCAGAAGAGGGCATCCATTCCATTACAGATGGTTGTGAGCCACCATGTGGTTGCTGGGAATTGAACTCAGGACCTCTGGAGCAGCAGTCTGTTAACCACTGAGCCATCTCTCCAGTCCCTCTTGTCCATTCTTAAAGAGGCTTTCACTACCTTATTGTGCAGCCTTCAGAGTTCCTGCTGTGTCTTAGATGTGAGACCTTCATCGGATCCGTGTTTTGGAAAGACTTCCCTTCCAGCACAGCCCTTGTTGACCTGGAATTCATGTCTGTCTCTGCCTATGAAGTGCTGACATAAAGGTATGTTCCACCACACACTGCAGGACTCCTCCTGCCCTCCAACACGGACAGCTAATGATGTAGATCATGGTTTCTGCTACCAGTGCTTACCAGTTTTCTCCTCTAGAGCCTGTGTTTATTTTATTAAATGTTTTGACTACTGAGATACTAGCCATTATTTCCCTTGTAGCTGGTGTGCAGGGTCAGTGTGATCTTGCTGTGACTTCTGAGCAGGGGTTCCATTGTTGCTGACGTGTAGAATTAGTGTGATCTTGCTGACTTCTGAGCAGGGGTTCCATTGTTGCTGGCGTGCAGGGTCAGTGCGATCTTGCTGACTTCTGAGCAGGGTTTCCATTGTTGCTGGTGTGCAGGGTTAGTGTGATCCTGACTTCTGAGCAGGGTTTCCATTGTTGCTGGTGGGCAGGGTTAGTGTGATCCTGACTTCTGAGCAGGGTTTCCACTGCGGATCTTTGGAATTTCCTCAGCTACGTCAGCAGTTTTGTTTCTACCTTTCCAACTCTGTCTTCTTGCATTAGCCTGGCTCCTAAGCCGGAGCTGAAAGGAAGTGAGTGGACGCCACCACCTTGACCCTGACAGAGAGGGACCACGTCAGCACAGGGTCTGCTCTGCTCACACTTTATTGAGAGCTTTGGTGGTGAATAAGGACTAGAACCTGACAAAGACTTTTGCTTTGGGGGAGGGGTTCGTTCATACGATCACATAGTTTTCTTTTTCAGTGAAGACCGTAGGCTCAAAATCCCAGAAATAGCCAACAAACTACAAAGACCTTCAGCGCGTGGCAGGGCATCCCTGCAAAATCTCAGATGTATCCACCCCCAAAGATAGGAATGCACACAGAAACAGAACCCTTGGAATTATCATGGCCTGATTGTATGGCCATGTGACATACCTGAGCATAGCAGGCTTCTTCTATGGCTAACCCCGTTACTAAGTCGACCTAAGGACAAAAATGTATTTTAGCAGAATAAGGAAGATTCAATATAATCTCAAACAATCTAAAATAACAGAATCCTTCAATATAGCACAACTGTCCTCTAGTATGTACAACTTGAGACCTCCAACTCAGCTCCTGAAGTCACAGCCTGACTCCACCATCTGAAGTTGTACAACTCGAGAAAGCTGTTGACCTCTCTCTGCTTCAGAGGCATGTCTGACAAGGACCTGGCTGCACTACTCCCTACTGAAGAGGGACAGTGAGGGTTAAACAACGACTTGCACACTCACGTACGCATGCACACACGCACGCACATGAGCTCCAAAGTTTATAGAATCTGCACTGTCCACTGTTCCTCCAGCCCAGGACCCCTCCTTGTGGTCATGTTCCCAGTGTGACTCACAAACACCTCAGACCAGCCTGGGCTCAGTGCTTCTCCCTGCACACACTGAGAGGTTCCAGGTAGAGAGGGATACTCGGCAGAGCTGGGTGGCTCTCCTTGAATGACTGATGGAAGAATGATCTGGCTAAGGAGCCTGTTTCCCCAGGGACTGGTTGAGGACCCCACTAAAGCAATGTCAAAAAGAACAAGGCTGCCATGAGCTACCAGGACATCAGAACTTTGTATCCATGGCCCTGAAAGGAATCCCAGCAGCTTCAGTCAATATGACATCAGCTCTATTCCAGAGTGTAGGAAATAACCCGATGTCTAAGCTGATTCCGAGGAGCAGCCTCCTTCCTGTGCAGCACCAGAAACACTCACCTCCATCCCTTGATTAATCGCTAGCTTGGCCACTCTCATTGCAACAGGCCCCTGAAATTCAAAGTCAAGAAACAAGTTTTAATTAAAACTTATGCAAATTATACAGAATACCTAAGTATAATTCCCATATTCTCAATGCAGGATCCACAGATCAGCTAACTAACAACAACCGAAATGGGAGACAGAAACTGATTTTCTGAGCTTCTTGGACTTCAGAGTGGCTGTCACTGGTCACACTGAGCCTTGATGGCAGCAGGAGGCGTGTGCTTTAAATGTCCAGCACTCTTCGGTTACTGTCCTTCCACGGGAAGCAGAGGGGAGTGTGGGGAGTCTGCCTGGCTCGGCACCACACTACAGTGGTAGAGCCTGAAGCTCAGGCTGGAGATGAGCTGGACTGTCAAGTGGGGCCCTGTGTTGTCACTGATGTATTCGCTATCTCTTCCTGCCACATGGAGAGTCCACAGGGATCGACCCGGGTGTCCTCTCAGCATAGACAGCTAACCTCAGTGATGGTGGGCTGACACAGCTATGTCCCCCTCAGGTATGTCGGGTTAAGGAGGGAAGAACTAAATGCCCTCTCTGAGAAGACAGTGACACTCACATGCTGTGGAAGCTTAGCTGCCATCACTACCCTAGAGACAGTCACACTCTGCAAACAGAACTGAGGTCTTTGATCTTGGTTTACATCTATCTACAGGAGGTGAGTGTCAATTTGATGCTAGATTTTGTATTGAATGGTCTTTTTAGATTAACACACAATGTAGTAGGGCCAAGGAGAGGGCTCAGTGGGTAACATGCTTACTGGGAGTTCAGATCTTCAACGCACATGACGGGCAGGTTGGTGTGGCAGCCATCCTGTAATCCCAGAATTAGGGGAGGCAGAAACAGGAAGAGAGCACCCTGACTGGACCAACAAGCTGGATTCCATAGCTCAGGGCCAGAGAAAGAGACCCCTCCTCAATATGTAGATGGAAAACGATGGAGGAAGACCCCAACTGCAAGCCTGACCTCCACGGGAGTGCGCGCATGCGGTCTCCTGACCTCCATGGGAGTGTGCGCATGTGGTCTCCTGACCTCCACGGGAGTGTGCGCATGCGGTCTCCTGACTCAGCGGGAGTGTGCACATGCGGTCTCCTGACTCAGCGGGAGTGTGCACATGCGGTCTCCTGACTCAGCGGGAGTGTGCACATGCGGTCTCCTGACTCAGCGGGAGTGTGCACATGCGGTCTCCTGACTCAGTGGGAGTGTGCACATGCGGTCTCCTGACTCAGCGGGAGTATGCACATGTGGTCTCCTGACTCTGCGGGAGTGTGTACATGCAGTCTCCTGATGCAGCGGGAGGCATGGCCATCCTACATGCTTTAATGGGAGGTAGCAGCCCGCCCATCACGGTCTCTACAGAGATGACTCAAGTTAGAGTATAAGTTGGTAAACGAGCTAAAACAACTTGCTAGGAAGTTACGCTGTGTGTGTGTGGTGCGCATGCATGCCATGTGTCTGTCTCCCGTGCAACCCTTGGACTACCTTCAAATCTTATTTTAATTGCTTTACTTGAGACAGGACAGCTCGTGAGATGGGCACTACACTATTCCCAAATGTTATGGAGTGATCTCAAATGGACACAGGTGCTCTCACTGGTACCTGAGGTAGAAACTCTCTCGCCAGGTCCAGTGCCTTCCTGTAGGCAGCATCCCCTTCCTGGTTCTGTTCTAACACGTGGCTGATCAAGCCTACAGCTTTGGCTTCTTGACCATCAAGAACTCGTGCAGAGAAGATGAGTTCCTTGGCCAAGGACATCCCGATGGCACGCGGTAATCTCTGTGTCCCTCCTGAAAGATGGAAGAGAGACAGAGACAATGGCATGTGATGATCTGAAAGAATTCCTTCCAGAGATACCTCTGTGCTTCAAGAAAGACTCCAGTGTAATGAGTTACCCAACTGCTAACGCCGAAGCACGTAAGAATGCGTGTCACGGAATGGTCTGGGCACCAGGACACAGCTGGTCTGGCAAGGATAGGCCCTCCTCCCAGTCACTGGCCTAAGCAGACAGCAGCAGACAAGCAGGGCTACCAGGAATCCACCCACCAGAAACAGTTCCATTGATCTTCCACTCCAGCCTGGGAGGAATTTTCCAAACTCTGACAAGAGCAGTTCACAAACTTGAGAGTCCTCAGTGGTGTGTCAACTATAAGCTAATTCTAACTCAGCAGAAATGAAAGCAGCTATGAGGAAGCTGGCTGTGTCTGTCTACACCAATTCACTGCAGCATCTTCTGGGGAAAGGATGGGAAGAGAAGCCAGATGCCCTGGGGTCAATTGCAGGTGCTTGTGAGCTGCCCGAATGAGTGCTGGGAACTGAACCTAGGTCGTCTTCTAGAACAGTAAGGGCCCTTAACACCGAGTCATCTCTCCGGTTCCAACCAACAACTTTTTAATCCTTGAAAAGCATCCCTAACTTGCAGATTTTAACCTACTGGACACTTGACAACACTAAGAATTTCCTACTGAGTCTGAAGCCAAGCCCGCTGGGATGGTGGGAACCCATGGGCTCTGGTGAGGTTCTGATCCGAGGTCATGCAGTACTTTTGCTCTGTGGTGCTGACAATGTGGGGCAGCCATGACTTCACATGCATGTTCCGAAGATTCTCTTAAATATTTTGCATAGGTTGAGGCTCCGCCTCCAGGGTGCGCACTGACTAATGAGTGACCATTCAGCACGTCCACGTGATCTCAGCAGATCTTCAACCTTCCCACTGCACACTTTACTAAATGCAGTTCTGCAGCAAGACATACATTTTACCATCTTGATTTAACTGCTTCTTGAAGCGAAAAGTCAAAAACAAAAATTTGAGGGGCTAATTTTCTCAAGGGTGCACAAAGATGACAAACAGCTTCTATAAGGTCAGAAACCAGATTCTCGCCAAGGTTTTTCCTTTGCTATCATCCATACCTTGTATCTTCCAATCTCTACATTAGATCAGGGGTCCAAAATTGCTGCTGAAGCCTTGCCATCATGTCTGCAAACATGTAGTGGGCAGAAAGAAGGGGGGAAAGGCAAGAAGAACTCTACTTATTGGAGACCTTAATTAAGCACTGGTCAACGGCATCTATGTGACTATTCACTGGCGAGAGCTGGGTCATACAAAGCTATGGGGGCTCAGAAATGAGACTCTCCTTGCTGTGTGTCTCGCAGCACGAGGTATTAAACTGGACCTCTGTTTCTAGGAGAGTGGAAGTTAGCAGACAATCGGCAGTCACAAACTAAATGGGCAAAACAGACTTAATCCTGTCAATAATATTTCATATTTACATGTTATTTGAATAGGACGAAAGTACACTAGAAATGTCAAACCTGGTTTGCAATTTCTGTTATTTAATCTAATGGAAGGCATCCAAAAAAATAAAAAACTTAGAAAATAGCCTTCTGAGGGTATGCTACATAGAACAGGCAGAGGTTCAGCAGGGGCTCAGGCAGAGCAAACTTCTGCCAGAGGAGAAATACAAGGCTGAGTGTAGGAGGCAGCAGACAGATACAGCTTCCCTTAAGAAAGCTCTGACATTCATAATCGATTATAGCATAACATGTAAACAACTGAACATAATTTGGAGCCATCCCGTACAAAACGTCAACTGTAGAAAGCATCAAGCTTGGTCTGGCTTGTTTGTCCTTCGTTTCTCCACCCTCTTGACTTCATAGAAGAAGAACCCACACTAACAAAGGGGGACCCTTAGCACACAGACTTCAAGCTGAAAGCTACACAGGCCATAGCAAGGAATTTTACCTACAGGATTAGCAGTGACCGTTGGCCCCAGGAGCTCCTTATAAATCCCTTCTCAAATCCCTTCTCTTAAATAGAGAGCTCCACACTGCAGTAAATGCCATTACATGAAACAGATGCTGAGAGCTGTGTCAGAGGCTTTGAGCCAAGCCTTCTCAGTAGACCAGGGCCCACTGCTCACACAAATCACTTTCTCCCCTTTACAGTATGTTGACTGGTGTGAACACACATGTCACAATAACGCAGAAACCATAGGAATAGCTAGCCTTCAATGTGATCATTGTTTAGAGTGTTGTAATACTTTCAACTCCCCCATGCTCTTGGCATGTTGTAAAGCAATGGGGGCAGGGAGGCCACGATCAGAACATATGAGGAGAAAAATCAGCTGGCTAAACCACAGCAGAACATCCTGAACCACACAGGGAGAGCTCTGCCAGGCTCTCACTAATGCCTCATTTAGCAAAAACTAGAATGCTAAAGGACTGAACAGGAAGACACAGGTTAGACATTCAATTATTTTCACAAGGTCAATTAAGCAACCAGCAGCAAATTAGAACACTTGATACAGGCTTTACAGTTTGGAGTTAGTTATTAAAAGCCTTTCTACCAGGGCCCTATACACTGTGAGTGGAAGACAAGCTAAAGCTTACCTCAGCACAAACAAAATGATGCTTTTTAAATGTCTCGATATGCTTGCTTTCTCTAACAAAAAGAATTTGTTCAGACATCACTGTATGTCTTAACTTCTCTTTCTGTGGTTCTGGGGCTCTAATCCAGATCCTTGTTAACTGTGGTAAGAGCCCTGCCTCAGAGCTACACCCCTAGCCCTAATCAGCCCCATGTCTCTTTAACATTTTAAAAGTACGCCACTGCAGACCAGTAACAGTCTTCCTTTTAAAAGCTATGGGAAGAGAGCCAAAGAGCACTCTGGCCAGTTCCAGCCACTACCAGCAGCACAGCCACCCTCTGTACCATGTGCAGTCTGCAGGCTGAACTTCAAGGGGGTCTTGGAGCACCCAGAGACCAAATGACTACCTCACAATGGCTGCTTCCCACACAGCCGAGTGGACTCTGCAGGTCTCAAGTAATCAGAGAGCTTGCCAGCAGGCTCCCACCATTAACATACCACCAGCCATCAACACACCACCTGCCATCAACACAATACCCGCCATCAACACACCATCCTCCATCAACACACAACCCACCATCAACACAACACCCGCCATCAACACACCATCCTCCATCAACACACAACCCACCATCAACACACCATCCTCTGTCAACACACAACCCACCATCAACACAACACCCACCATCAACACACCATCCTCCATCAACACACAACCCACCATCAAAACATCACCCACCATCAACACACCATCCTCCATCAATGCACCATCTTCCATCAACAAACTACCCACCAGCAACACACTGTCAGCAACACACTATCCGCCATCAACACACCATCCAAAGTCGTGATTCTCTGGAGAGCAGCAACCCAGAGAAGAGGCTGCGGGAAAGAGGGAGTAACTGAACCCTGCAGCACTACATGGTACCTGCTAGATCACTCAAGCAGCCCATGCCACCATATACTCTGTGACCATGTCTACTCTCCCGTGTGACACTCCTCCATTTCACTCCCTAGTCATAGAAACAACATGTTACAGATGATCACAAACACCAAAGGCTGGGTCTCTTTCTGTGATGACTACCTATTCTACCTAAAAGAACAGGTGTTTTGTGTGTGTGTGTGTGTGTGTGTAACATGACACAGTTGTCCTGCTAGAGGAATACACACTTAAAGGAGCCCCCGAGAGAGATACTCAGTGCTGGAAATGCAGCTTTTAACTGACAGTGAGGACCATAGTTGACCCCCAGCATGAGCTGTCATATAGTCAGGCCACTCCATGAGCTGTGTGTGTGTGTGTGTGTACACGAACCTATGTAAATGGACATACAGAGGCCAGATAATCCCCTGGAGCTGGAGTTACAGGTGACTGTGACTCCTCTGAAAGAACAGTAAGCTATCACTCTTAACCTCTGAGCCATGTCTCCACTGCCATCCCCCAATACACACACACACACACACACACACACACTTCTTACATCTCAAATGTTGAAAAGCAATTATGCAACAGTATTTCCAAACTCAGCTTGGTGGTGACAGTGTCTTCACTAAGTTCTTTACCAAGAAAAGGTTTCCTCATCCCTATGACCTGATGAGGGGGCTGTGGCAGTCAGCGAGCCAGCATTGCAAAGGACTCCATTAATCAAAACAATGGCTTTCATCTCACAGGTTCTGCAGGTCCAGAGCCCAGGAGGCCTTTGCTGTAGGCTTCCCCTGCCTCTGCCTAACATTCTGTCCTGCAGCAGTGAGCCAAGTGAGAGGGCTGACTCCTGGCGTGGCGTGACTCAATGGAGTGATTAAACAGAGACAAGACATGGAGGGGAGGCCACAGTCTTAACCTCTCTGAGGGGTGTCCACTCGGAGTGAACCGCAGTGGCAGATCGTCCGCGGGAACAGTGCAGACCATGCAACACACCCTGTGCATCACTTCCTCCCCTTTCTCTAGAAAGCCTTCCAAGCACCTCCCAGAAGTTTACAATCATCTTCATCCTTTGCAGGCTGAGGAGAGGGAAACAGAGCATGCTCAGGAGTCATTTTTAAAAACAACGAAGAAGAAGGAGCGGGGAGAGAGTAGCATAGAAGACGCTGCTGTCGGACAGCTCTTAGAGAGGACGCACATGGTAGGTGCCCATGACAACGAGTCAAGGATGAGGTGCACACACATGAAGAGCGGGGGCTTTCACTCAGTGAGGGGCCTGAGGGTTTAAGAAGACACAGTGGAGCACCCCTGGTAGCAGACACGTACTTTGCCTCAAACCCAACTACTACACACTTCCTTCTCACATATGTGGGGCGTTGCCATCGACCAGCAAAATATTATTGAAAAAGAAGAACATGGGAAAACATTTAATGTTTCCAAAATACAACCAAACAATGACTCAGAGATGAAGACATGAAAAGTTTTATTTTTCCTAACAAAACTAGGTCACACGGTGAAAACCGCAAGATTCTAGTACAGCAGGATTGTCATGAACACACAACCAGCATCCACTGAGAGCTGCATACACACCACAGCATAATACAATATCTGCAAGACTCCCAGGAGACCACACTGTTAATATGTTATGAATGAAACTGGCAACCTGGGCTCACAGAGCTGCAGTGACCAAACCATGCACGTGCACACACACATACACACACACAGGCTCATGAGTGGATGGTGGCAGACAGCTCACCTGCCTTCCCTCACCAGCAGAGGCCAGAGCCTCACAACTGCCCGCCCTATTCTCTTTTGATGGACAAAGGTTCTGTGATTCTAATGAAAAGAGGACATGAAGCTGGCTGTGTCATCTGGAGCCAGCAGTTGACAGCGGCAGAAAGCTTTGAGAGAACAGCAGTGCTCAGCTCAGCCAGCAAGGGCTGCTGCAGGGAAGAAGAGGAGTCGCCTGTGCCTCGGGGGGGGGGGAGGGGGGCATGGTTTCCACCCACTCTGCAATGGATACATCTCCCACTGTCTGTGGGTTTAGGGCCTGGCCATTGTTACAGCATCTCTATGAACTCTGAGGTTGTGTGCGTGGGACCTGTCCCAAGTGGAATTGCCCACTGCTTTGTGTTTTTTAAAGACAGAAAAACAAACAGCAAAATGAGCAAATTTAAGCAAGTAAGATGTTCGAGAGTCCACTGAGAAAAGCAGTGAGAATTACTGGTCACTGGGGAACCCACTGGCACTCTGCAACTGCTTTACATTAAGAAAGGATGAATACTCTCTGGGGGCATTGCCCAGAACGATGAGGCAACTCTAAGTTATTGGAAAAAATTATTTTTGTAAACCATAACCAACTACTGGTCAGTTTTTCAAAACTCTGAGTCATAGCTCAAGACAAAACAGAAAAGCAAGACAAATAACATAAAAACAAGATATACCACAAATTGCCTCAGTCTTCATCCAAACCAGCAAGAAGAACCATGCACAGCACAACCCAGTGTCAGTTTACTGTGCCTACCCTTCAGGCAGCACTGCTAAAAGGAAGCCACCACTGCTTGCTCATGGCACTATACCCCGCCCCCAATCCACGGATTCCCTTTCTGAGGTTCAGTTCCCCAAGATGTGTGCAGTTTAGTGGAAAACTCAGAAGTAGTTCATGGATTTAGACTGCTGCAGCTTGGGGACAACTGCTCCGTGCTGCCCTGCTTAGGACGTGACCTCCTCTTCTTCGGTGTGCTTGAGATGGGAACACTACTGCCCCACGGCAGCTGGGGACAGTCTACACCACTGACAGGGTTCCCCTGCACCTGTTTATACCATCAGTGCCTCCACAGGTATGTACCCAGAGGGAAGGCAGTGGACAGGACTGACCTGCTGTTTCATGCATATGCTGGGGATCTAAGAACGCAGCCCCGCCAAGGGGCAACAGGTGTATTAGCAGTACCATTACTGTATACTGGTCAAAGCTGTCATAATAAAATGTCGGGGAACCCCACAGCACTGCCTACTCACAGCCTTCCTTCTTAGAGACCGCTCATAGACAGTTGAGCCCCAATTTTGGGGGCAGATTTTGCACTGTGATATTTCAAACTATTTTAAAGTACAGTTGCAAGTTAACCTGTCTAATGCTGACACACTTCATGCTACCCGTATCTCACAACCAGCTCCTCAACTACACTGCCAAGTGTATGAGTGACAAGCCTACATACAGACAGAGCAGTACCATCCCTGTCACAGTACCAGCCTGTCTTCAGAGTGCTATACCCCCTGGGGGTGGGGGTGCACTGCCCAGGAGGACACTAAGAGGACTACTGGAACACAGTTGACACTGTCACTGCTTCCATGTGGGAACATGACTATCTGCTACCATTGTGACACATACAGCTGAGGGGGCAGCGATGGATTTACGGTGTGTGTGTGTGTGTGTGTGTGTGTGTGTGTGTGTGTGATTAGCCCACACTGTCAGTATTTTAAACAAAACCCTCACACTGACGGTAAACTTACAATGTATGTAAACTGCCGATACCTGCAGGGAATTTAGGTCATAGCTAATTCCTCTCCATTCTCTTCAAAGTCTGTGAGGAAAAAAATCTAGTTGAAAAGGTGTGGGGGTGTGTGAATCAGTGTGGGCAGACCACCCTCAAGAGGAAAAAGTAAAGCCAACAGAGACAGCACAGGACACATGTTTAAGCCAGGACACAGCAAGCTGGGGTTCCAAAACCCAGCCCCTCCCTCGCCTTGTTGGGTGGTTCCCACTGTGGAGATGAGTACTTTGCTTTTTACCTAAGAAGAGGAAAAGCTGGAAGAAAGCAGAAAATATTACAGTTGCCTGGTCAAAGGATAAAAGAAAAATGACATGATAATCTCAAAAGATGCAGAGGGCTTTCCACAAAGTTCACTTTCCCTTCACGATAAAAGCCTTGAAGAAAACAGGAAAAGAAGGACCATTCCCCTACCATAACCAACCTAGAGCCAGTGCTAAAATGAAAGGGGAACCAAGGATGGGACAAAGGTGACTACTTAGTAGGCCAGAGCAATAAGCAAGAGAAAGAAACAGGAGGGACCTGAAGGGGAAAGGAACAGTCACAGTATCCCCATTTGGGATGACACAATCTTACATAAGACCATAGGAGCACCAGGGAACTCTTTCATCTTGTGAGCATGTTCAGTGAAATGGCAAGAAGCAAAGCCAGCCTAAAGAAATCATTAGTCTTTCTGCATATCTGTGACAAACAAGGTGAGAAAGCCATCCTGTGGATAACAGCTCTTAAGTGAATGAATGAAGCACACAAATAAAATACAGAGAAATAGACTTAACCAGTAAGATGGAAGATTTCTGTAAGAAAAACTTTAAGATATGAAAGAAGACAGTGTAGGTGGAAAGACTTCCCACGCACGCAGATCAGCGAGATCAATGGAGTCAAAGCGGCAACGCTACAGAAAACAACCTAGAGCCGATTCTTCACAGGAAACAACCCTAAACTCACACATAAGCACAAGAGATTCAGAAGAGCCAAAACAATCCTGAGTAGAAAAAGCAACAGCGGAGGTATCACCATCACTTATCTCAAATTATACGAGTCACAGTGACAAGCACAGCGTGATAATGGACATGCAGACCAACAAGACCCCACCGAGGACCCATGTTGAAGCCCACACATCTGTAGCCATCTGACTTTTGACAAAGGTGCCAAAAGTATAACTGGAGGAAGAAAAGCCTCTTCCACAAAATGCTGGGGAAGATGAACATCCAAATACAGAAAATCACACTAGATCCCTCTCACACCGAATCGAAATCCACTGATAATGGGGGTAAAGGCCTGAAATTGGAAAGTTGCTAGAAGACTCTCAGGACACAGAAAGGCAAGGGCTTCCTGAACAGGACTCGACAGCTGGGAAGTAAGAGCAAGAACTGACAGTGGGGCTACATCACACTGAAAAATCTCGGGACAGCACAGAAAAAGAACGACAGAATGGGAGACGGTGGGCGTGTACACAGAATGTAAAAAGAACGTCAACTGTAACCCAAGAACCTCAAGTAATCCGACCAATAAGGGCCAACTGAAATGAATATAGGCATGTCTTGAGAAAGTTGAGCTCAATTGGCCAACAAATATGCATGGAAATGTTCAATGCCCTTAGCTATGGGGTAATGACCTCTCAGAAGAGACTCTACCAAAACAAAATCAAAAGTCAAAGAGAGCACACTGCAGTGGGCACTAAACCAGTGCAGCCAGCAGAGAAGCAGTATGGGGCATCTGCAGGGAACTAAAACTGTCTCCGCCCTCTGGCCCAGCTGCACCATTCTATCACCCACGGGAGTCAAGGAATAGACAAGAGACACCTGCACATCTGTGCCACTGCAGTACCAGTCAGGACAGCCACGCTACGGAGTCAGCCGAGGTGCCAGTCAGCAGATGGCCTGCAATACACATGAACTGAAGTACCCCAGCCATAAGAATGGAACTGTGGCATCTGCCACAAAGTGGGTAGAGCTGGAAATGTTACATTAAGTAAAATGAAGAAAAATGTTGCATACTTGTCCCCTCCCCCCATGACTAAGGTGGGAAACATGTAGAGGGGGAACTACTTAAGAAGAGGAAGCGGACTAGTAGGAAGGGGGAGGGCGGACAAGAGGGAAATGAATGTAAGAGCAAAGCACACAACACACATCCCTAACACACCAGAATCCTGAAACTCAAACTCCCGAAAGCAAAACTAGCAGGCTAAAAATGTAAAGAGGGCAATGCCTGAAATAGACACTAAAACGTCAGTCTGGCTAGAAAAGAGATGTGTGCAGTACACAAACTCACAACACCCTGCTCACATGTCAGATCGCTACCTAAGGTCGGAGGAAGGGGCAAGCAGGATCGTCACAGTCCTCAGAACACCCACCCTTAGTGACAAGCAAGGCTATTCCAGTCTTGGGGAACCTACTGAACGGCACACTGTGACATAGTGTGTGAAGCTTTTCCTTGTGACAATATTTTAATAACAAAGAAAGGAAAACAAGCCCATGCATACCAAGAGGAAGTGGTGGATGGACACAGCACTGGAGAAGAAAACGAAGATGACGTTCATGCAATGTAAGTAGCTGTGGGAGACACTCACAGACCAGATGCTGCCACACTGCTCAGGTGTAGGCAGGCGTTCAACTTAAGAAAATTCCACAGTGCCTCCTAAATTGTGCCTATCGTTTCACAGGAAGATGTCCTACTCCAGCAGCAGAGCCCGTCGCTGTGGGCGCGGAGCTCAGGCCTGGCTGTGCTGAGTCCGCATGCCCAGGACTGCTGAGGGTCAGTGTCTCTCCACGCTCTTATCTGCTGCCCTTCCACTTCTTAGGGAAATCTGTTCAAATCTCTTGACTCTTTCTTCAACTGGTTTCTTTAATTTTCAAGGAAATCTCAAACCTCTTGGCTCTTTTCTTCAACTGGTTTCTTTAGTTTCCCTTCTATTGAGCTCCAAAGGTTCTTTACATACTGCAGGCACGAAACTCCTCCGTCAGTCATGCCCTAATAGTGCACACACTCCCCCACCCCACCTTATCAGAGTCTTCTGACAACAGACAGTTTTCATTTCGATGGATCTGGCTGTTGTCCTGCAAGTCATGGCAAGAAGGGTTTCAGGACCCCTGGGGTTAGATGCGCACACAGTCTCAAGACCCTCATGTAAACATACAGCATATGCAAATGTATGCTAATCCTCCTGCACAAGCACAAGCCCTTTCTAGATAATTACATAACATAAACACTATGCTGGAGGGATGTACTGCTTGTGGAAAATGACAAGAAGGCAGTCTGCACGCGCTCACAACAAAGTCTCCAAATGTTTTTGGCTCAAGGTTGGATGTACATGTGGATGACGAAGGCTGGGATGCAGAAAGTCACATTTCTGCATTCTTTTCAAATGAATAATGCTTTGGTGCCTGAGAATTCAGAAATCTTACTTTCTAACTCAAGAGCTACGACCTACAGGTTGAGAACGGCTGCTCTCGATCAAATGCTGAAGGTCAGAGAACTGTCCTGGGTTTGCTCTCTTGGGGGCACATCTATAGATGGAAGCATCCAGACTGTGGCCGTCCCAGCACACAACAGATTCTAAGAACTGAACTTGGGTACTCACACTGATGGCAAACATACTATAGACTGATCCCAGTCACCACCCATTGGCTATTTGGTACTGCCTAACTGTAGGATGGACCACTACTGCAAACAGAAACAACCTGGTAATGCATGTAGTCTCCCTAAAAAAAGTTCACCTGTCCCGCGACTAATGGACAACAACCAGCAGCCGAGAAGCCATTGTTTTCTATTTTCTGAAAAATAGCCATGGAGTCTGCCAGCTTATTAAAAAAGATAAGTTTCCAGGTTTTTAATACGTAGCTGTCCTAGCTAGTGTGACATCACCTTGATACAAGCTAGAGTCATCTGAAAGGAGGGAACCTCAATTAAGAAAATTCCTACAAAAAACATTTTCTTAATCAATGACTAATGGGGGAGGGCCCAGCCCACTGTGGGTGGTGCTGTCCACGAGCTGATGGTCATGAGTTCTCTAAGAAAGCAGGCTGAGCAAAGCCATGGGAGCAAGTCAGTAAGCAGCACCCCTCCATGGCCTCTGCATCAACTCCTGACTCCAGGTTCCTGCCCTGCTTGAGTTCCTGTCCTGACTTCCTTTGATGATAAACAGTGATGTGGAAGTGTAAACCAAATAAACCCTTTCCTCCCCAAGTTCCTTTGGTCACGATGTTCATCACAGCATAGTCACCCTGACTAAGGCAACAGAGGCTCATGGTGTCTTCTATTCCATCTGTCCTTCCTATTGTAATCTAAATCAGTACCACGTTGCCCAGGCTACTCTCAAACTCCTGGGCTCAAGTCATGCTCCAACCTTAGCTTCTGAAATTAACCAAGCTCCTAACACTGCCACCATGTCCTGCTGGTGATAGTCCCCATCTGATGACAGCAGATAGACAGTCAGCCCCAAGATAAGCCTAACAGGCTGCACATGATGATGACATGTGTGACCCCAGTACCCAGAGACTGTTCACTCTAGCACAGAGAGAGACGGGCTCCCTGTGATAGAGAACGTGCATACCTCTGGCTTCTGCGAAGGCAGAAAGGCTAGCTAGAAAGAAGTCACTCCAGAATCCCTGAGCAACTTCCTCATATAAGGCAAGCCTGTGAGGTCACTAAGATGCATGGAGTTCCTCTCCTTTGCCTGGACGCCAGGTGCAGCAGCAGTGCTCCCCGCCCCATAGGTGACCCCTAACATCTGGAGTGTCCTGGCATAGTCAAGTGGTAAGCTCTTCTAAGTTTTGCTAACTTGCAGCCCATCCTGCTCAGCAAGAGACTGCCTCATGTTCCCATCTGTTCTTCAAGCAGAAGCTGCCTGTGCAAGCACACCCTCTGCTTTGCATTTTCCATGAGGACTCGGGAAGGAATCACCTGTGGGGTCTGCACTATTTACAGAGGAGCTGGGCTTCTGAGGAGAGCCACTGGAGAGTGGTAAATACAAGTCAATCATGGATGATCAAGTATTCATTACAGAAGCCAGAGGTGTGGCTTCTCAAAGAGCCTGTAAAAGAAAAAGGGAAAGGGGGCCAAATGTGGAGTACATGCCAGCACAGAAGGCCTCTGCTTTGTCCTGACTCCTGAGCCTGCTCTCTGGCTCCCTGACCATCCTATGGCCACTGTGCAATCCACTCAGGACAGAGGGACTTTCCATTTACTCCTGAGCATGCTCACTGTCTCCCTGATAACCTTATGGCTTCTGTACATTCCACTCAGGACCGAACAAATTCTTACACAGAACAAGCAATGGATGGTTCCCACTGGCCCCTAAGTGCTGTGACTATATGTAGTTCACCCTTCATGATCACAGGCTCTGCACTCAGACTCCAGCCACCAGAGGTGGAAAATATTACTGAACACAAATGGACATTTGTCTGTCCCTACTCTGAATGATGCAGCCTACCAGGCAGCTACCTGCACAACGTAAGTACTCCAGCAACTAGAGGTGATCTAAAGTACAGGGTGGGCGCACACAGGCCACATGCAAATATGCTCTTTACTGTGGACTGTGAGGTGCTCAGGCTGTAGTCTCCACAGGGGAGGGCTGTCCTGCGAGCACCCTCCAGCAAATGCTGTGGAGCAGACAACTACTGTGTGGTGAATGGGTAGGCCGTGTTTCTGCTCCAGTTTCTTCTTCAGCATCCTCTGTGGTAAAATGGCTCTTTAAGTCTAGTTGAGCTACCAAAGATTTAAGGGAACCTACGCACCTACCTATCAATCTCTCTTATCTTCCTTTGAGTCATTTTTAACAATGCTCATCTATGTGTAAGGAACAAGGACACAGAAATAACAACCTTAAAAAAGAGGCTATGGGGAAGGACGAATACCCAGTTATGTGTATCAGGCGCTTACATACATGTCCAACAGCCACATGGACCCATGACCCATACCAAGTCTAGGGCCCGGCAGCAGGCACAGTGAGATGAAGGCTCACCCATCACCACCGTGCTAACCCTTCTGTCTAAGGATGACATGGTCATGAAGTTGTCCTGCACAGATTTAACCCACAGAACTGAGGATACAATGGGGACAACTGGGTAGCCAATGTCCACCTGGAGACAAAAAGAAGTCCCTCTGAAGACCACACCACTGAGTACTGGGTGTGGGTACAGCACGTGTGTTGACTAAATCAAAACAACAGTGTCACAGACTGTGCTGGGGACGGGACCTTTTCAGACTGAGGTATCACAACCATCTCAGTTTGCATTCTCACCCCTGGACTGTAGTCGCTCATATACAGTACAGAGGTGGATGTAATGGAATAGGCAAAACTGCCTATTTCATTATAGTTATTACTATTGTTTTCTTGGTTTGTTTTTTAATTTTTTTCCTTTAAATCTAATGTACGGAATTTGTCTATAGCTCACTGGCAGAACAGTGTCTAGCATGTACAAAGCCCTAGATTGTTGCGGGAGGTCCTTCCGCTCCTCCAGCCAACAGCCGCTGAGATACCAGCCCATTGGGGCGTGGTCTCTCTCTCCCTTTAAAAAAGCAGCCACTTCCCTCCTCGCGCTCTTACTTCCTGCTCCACTTCCGGCGACTAGACTCCCTTCCTGATTGCGCAGAGGGCAGTTGTCTGGGACGGTGATCTGTAAGTTTTTTCCCCTTTAAATAAATAACCATTATATTAATCATAATTCCAAACTAGCATGGGATTGTTTGTGACTTACGCCTTCGCCTTCATCTGGCGCCCAACATTTGGTTTTAGGACTCCTACTTCCCCTGCTCAGCTGCCTGTTCGGCCGCAGCCTGTGCCTTGTGGCCTGTGCCTTGTGCGTGGAGCCGGCAGTTTAACATAAATCATCACGCAGTGGCTTTTCTTGCTGCAGTCCTTTGTATTTTCCCTTTAGATGCCTCAGATTGACTTCAAGTCCCCACGCAGCCTATCGTTTGCCTCCCCACGTGGATTTAAACTCCACAGGCCCGCGTAGTCTCTGCCCACGTGGTTTGCTCTTTTCTGAGTCATTTTCAAATCTTCCACTAGATTCCATCCTGGCCCCATAGACAGACAGACGGGCAGAAACAGACAATCAGACAGTTTAAATATATGATTTTCAAAAGGTATAAATGGGATACATTACTTTTTAGAAAATAATTTATCATGCAATTTTTTAAAAAAATTATTTTATCATTCTGAATATGTGTGATGTGTGACTAGTATTTATGTAGTCACGTGGGTATGAAAAGTACACGTATAGGCTGGCACCAGGTGTCTTCTTCTATCACTATGCATCCTGTGTTGATATGGAGTCTCTTACTGAGGCTGGACACCAGAGAAGCTGGCCTGATCTCATGCCTCTGCCCGGGCTGAGATTACAGGTGTGTGCTGTCACACACCTGAAGAGCAAGCACTCTAATGACAGAGCCATCATCCTGGCCCCTTGTGGGAATTGTCCAGTTAGGGTCATTCTAACAAACATGGACCCTTCCACCTCAGAAGAGCCACTGCTTAAGGGAAACTGGCAAAACTAACTCGGCAATTCAGTCTCATGTTTAATAGGACACACCAAGGGGCTGGAGAGTGTGTGCGGCTCCTGTAGAGGACCCGGGTATGGCTCTTGTCACACATCAGGCAGCTCACAACTACAAGGAACTCCAGCTCCAGCAGATCTGATACCCTCTTCTGGCTCCGTGGGCACCTGTACACGTGTGTGTATGAGCACACGCATACAAAATTTACCATGAATATTTGAAAAGAGATGCAAAATTGGAATTCTACACAATGTACACAAAGTGGGCAAATAACTGGAGTGGATTAGACGTTCTGGTTTCAGGTAACCATCTCATCCTAAGTCCACAGGATCTACTACAGAAACCAAGCCTGTGCAGAACTCCTCGGTCTGTTCAGTGTGCAGACACAGTCCTCAGAGCACCTACAAAAACAGGAAGCAGGTTATGGTGTGCGACCGAAACCTCGTCAGAGGGCTGGAGACGGCTCCGTGTTTAAGAGTGTGTGCTGCTCTTGCAGAGGACCAGGTCGGGTTCCCATCACACACATCATGCAGCTCATACACTTTGACTCCAGTTCCAGGGCATCCAACACAGTCTACTGCTGTGGAATAATCCTTTTGTACACTGTGAAGATTTGTCACTTGGATTGGTTTAATAAAAAGCTGAACAGCCAATAATCAGGCAGGATTTGGGGGATAGAGAGGATGTTGGGGAGAAGAGCAGAGATGTGCAGTTGCCAGCCAGATGGAGAGGAGAGGAAGCAGCATGGTTAGTACACAGTAAAGGTAATAAAGACACTAGACAAAAAGTACATTGCTAAAAATCAGTTAAGTTGTAAGAGCTACTTAGTAATAAGCCTAAGCTACCAGTTGAGCTTATATAATTAATAAATAGTCTCCATGTGGTTATTTGGGAGCTGACAGGCAGGACAGAAAAATCGTCCAACAGTCTAACTTCCAAGGGCACTTGAACACATGTAATATACATAAAAAGTCACACAACATAAAAATTATTTTTAATCTAAAACAAATAAACCCCTCAAGGAAAGATACAAGCTTAGGCTATTATTCCAGGAAACCAAGGTCACACTGGGTGTTAGTCAAGTCTGTCAGGCCCCTAATACAGACAAGTGCCTCTCTGCTCCTACTGCATGTTGGGGATCTCACTTCTGTGGCTACATGGTCCTCAGAATTCCAGCGCCGCCCGCCCCACTTAGGAAGCTTACAGGCAGGAGCCTCACAAGCTGAGGCAAAAATTTCTCCCTGACATGTGTCTCCTGTGAAGGAACTGTTCAAACCTTTTCAATCAGCTCATTAAGATTGCCTAGGCATATCACCTCTGTGGGTATTCCATGTCCATTGGCCTCAGAATAGAGTTCAGAATTGCCCTCCTCTGCTGCAAACACCAGTTTTGGTTTTGTTTGTTTTTCAAGACAAGGTTTCTCTGTGTAACCCTGGCTGTCCTGGACTCACTCTGTAGACGACACTGGCCTCAAAAGATCCACTTGCCTTGATACTGCCTCCCAGGTGTGCACCACCATAGCCCGGCTATTTTCTTTCTTTCTTTCTTTCTTTCTTTCTTTCTTTCTTTCTTTCTTTCTTTCTTTCTTTCTTTTTTTTTAATGGAAAGACATCTCACACACGTTTTTTTTAAAAAATGTGCATTAGTGTTTGGCCTGCTTTTATGTCTGTGTGAGGGAGTTGGACTGGAACTTGGGTTATAGTTCTGAATTGCCATATGGGTGCTGGGAATTGAAACCAGGTCCTATGAAAGATTAGCCAGTGATCTTAACCATTGAGCCATCACTCCAGCCCCTACCAATCACATCTTAATGATAGAGAATAAGCAAAACTCGAGTAGACAAACTAGAAATGTGTTAGAAAAAATTAACATAAGAAGCTAAGAAAGAGGAAAAATAATTGCATTTCTAACTAATTAAAATGGTAATAGAACCTGTGTCCTTTCAGGTATAAAGATTCATCCATTAATAAATCAGCAGAAAGAATGCTGTAAATGTGCTGTCTTGAGCACAAAGGTCTACTACTACAGATCCTGCAAAGGCAAGCTGCAAATGTCCAATGACCCCCACATACACACCAGTTAACATAGTACCAGCAGTTGCCCCTGACTGCAGCCGCCCTGCCAGCAGCCTGCATCAACCCTCACGGCAGACTGCATACTGGCATTTTATCCTTGGACCAATACACACAGTGGGGCTAAAGGCAACTTCCAAACAGAAGATCTGTGTTCAAAACATTTTCAAATGCAGCTTTGATCACAACTTTAAAACTTCAGCACCTGCAATGCAACTGTGCAGGGACCAGTGACATCAAGGTGCTTCGCCAGTTCACCCTCAGCAGCTTGGCATGTGGGGTCTGAGCTTCGCCCTAAAAAACTCAGCTGGTAACTCAGCCGCAGGCACTCACAGAACAGGCTGATTAAGGTAACGACAAGCACAGTAATGGACGCACACGTCTAAAACAGAAGGAAGATAGAAACCAGTCCGAGGACATGCATGCATCTGTCCTGATGCAGTCTCTCTGATTAAGGAA
This sequence comes from Chionomys nivalis, assembly GCF_950005125.1. Classification (NCBI taxonomy): domain Eukaryota; kingdom Metazoa; phylum Chordata; class Mammalia; order Rodentia; family Cricetidae; genus Chionomys; species Chionomys nivalis. Next base: position 65,591,051 of record NC_080098.1, on the reverse strand, counting down.
GTGCGCCCTGTGCACACACACTCTTAAAGCAAGGATATTCAGATCTCCCCTGTGAGCTTAATGGAGCCATAAAAGGACATTTTTATTTCAATCAAATGCTAACTTGGCACATAGTGAAGTTATATCATTTAGTAATGACCTTTCTTATTTAAAACCAAGTATAATATACATTAGCTATGGAAATGTCATTTTCTTTCTCACACTGGAAAACCAGCCACTTGCTCGGGAAATGGTGTACACCGATGTGGCTATTAGGGGACCAGCTCTAAGTGCTGGCATTTATCTTCCATTTTACAGGAATTGAATTTAATCAAATTTAAATAATATTGTATAAACATCTTACTTCAGTTTTGTCTTATCTTATAAACAACAAAGATTGATCATTTGTAGTACTTACAAGTGTTTGAAATTGCTTTCGGTTGCTCTATTAAATCAGTCAGTGAGGCTTAGACTGTAAACCAAATGTACATCTGCCCAGACTGCAGCAATCACACAGTTTGTTAAGTGCATAAATGATGCTTCGTGAGGTTTGTCTAAAACAGCACATTGACACAAACCATGACAACTTTAGGAAAACAAGCAGGTAACATGGTTGCCCCCACACAGTAAAGCACAGAAGTGTGCTCTCAATCCCAGACAGACACAAGTGAGCCACCCTACCCGCCCCCACCTAGAACTGGCTGTAGGGTACTCCTGACTTGTAACACGTGAACTCATTTGTGGGGCTGAAGGTAACGTTTCCCCATCAGGTTCACACTGTGTCGCAGGGCCATTCAATGCTGTGGGAAGCCCAGAAAGCTGCTGGTATTGTGCTGTGTGATCGGCTCCCCGGGCTATGCCAGGGGAGCTTCCCAGAGCTGCTGCTCTAAGAAGGAAAAGCCAGGATCAGGACAGCAGCAGCCTCTGCCACAGGGGACAGGGTTGAGGCAGATAGCACTATGGAGGGAGACAAGGAGTCCCCACCACAGAGAAGAGGGGGAGCTCCCACCTCACAGTGCTGCCCCAGGAGCTACAGCAGGGCCACACCCCACTCTGCACCCCCTTCGGCCAGAGCAGCAGCTGAGGAGGAGCTTGGGCAACTTGTGTGTAGTTGGCATTTGCGGAGGGGGGGGGTGCCAACCAGCTCCCAAATAATGACAGGGAGACTTATTAATTATGAATGCTCGGCCTTAGCTTAGGCTTGTCCCACTAGCTCTTTTTTTTTTTTTTTTTTTTTTTTTGGTTTTTCGAGACAGGGTTTCTCTGTGGTTTTGGAGCCTGTCCTGGAACTAGCTCTTGTAGACCAGGCTGGTCTTGAACTCACAGAGATCCGCCTGCCTCTGCCTCCCGAGTGCTGGGATTAAAGGCGTGCGCCACCACCGCCCGGCTCCCACTAGCTCTTCTAATTAATTTAACCTGCTTCTAGTCATCTATATTTTGCTCCGAGGCCTTTTACCTTCCTTTCATTCTGCATGTCCTATTTTCCTGCTTCATGTCTGGCTGGTTGGCCCCTGGCATCTCCCTGTTGTCTCTTTCTCCTCTGCCTAAATTCATCCTCCTACTTACTCTCCCTGCCTGAAGTTCCGCCTGTAACTCTTCACTCACTCCGGGCTGTTCAGCTGTTTGTTAGACCAATCAGGTCCCTTAGGAAGGTGAGGTAAAACAGCAACACATCTTCACATAATTAAACACATGCAGCACATCTTTGCACAGTTAAACAAATATTCCACAACATTTGTGGCAAATGTTGGGATCACTGAACCATTCATTCATTCTTTTTGGTTAACATGTTCAGTGTTAAGTGTTGTGAATGCCACATTATTTATTGGATTTGATGATTTCTGAACATTTCAGAATTCCACATGTTTTCAGAATTATGGTATGTGTGTGTGTGTGCGTGCGTGTGTCTTTCTTTGTTTTTGGCAGGAAGGCAATGAAGACCCTGTACAGTGTGCTGGGTACGTTCCACACCCTTGAGGCTCTCTTCACAAAGAAGCTGTCATAGCCTGGGGTCTTCTCTGTGAGAAAACCCTTAACCATAATTGAAATTTCATTTTAAAAGTGCGGGCATTCTGCTTTCTGCTTCTCGGTTTGGTACCTGTGCCCTACAAACAGTGGGCACAAACTCCACAGCACAAGCCAGTACCTGTACCCTGCAAGGTGGCTTGGCTCCCCCGACAGTCTTCAGCCCTGGAGCTGTGAGGAGGTGGCTGCCTTCCCATCCTCACACGGGCAATCTCTCTCTCCCAATGTAGTCACCTTTTCTGTTTTAACAGACCCGCCGTTGGGTTATTAATTTTCCTGCCATTTCCATAGTGTGTTCCACTTAGCGCCCTCCCAAAGGCAGGGGTAACTGAGAACCTTTCTCACTGTTTCTCCCTTTCTTGACCTGACTGCTTCCCTAACAAAGGTTTTGCAAAGCTGTCCTCCCCTGTAAGCACCGTTTAACTGTTACCCCAAAACAGTTCACTCTTTCCATTTCATTCACTTCGAAGTATTTTTTACATTTCTCTAGTAAAGGCTTCTCTGGCTCAGAGATGACTAATAAATGTTTTCATTTCCAGGAATCTAGGGCTGTGTCATATTGTTTTCTGTCACTGATTCTGTTGGAGTCAGAGTAGATATTCTGCATGATTTCAATTCTAAATCGTGGGTAACTCCTGGCTCATCACTGGGTTTTGATGACTATCTCACGTGTGTGAGTGGGGGTGTCGTGACGGCAGCTCAAGTTTCCTAGGTCTGCAAGGGTTATCTTGCTTTAGCAACTACAGAGTCACCAACTTAAGAGGAGTGTGTCCTCCCTCTCTCTAGTCTTTTAAACAGTCTCACTGTGTTTACCAGGCTGGCTTTAAACTCACAGCAACCCTCCCCCGCCCCATTCTCTTTTTTCACTTTGTATATTCTCAAGTTTTGTTATAGCCGCCTGAGCACAGGCTTGTTTGTGTCTTCCTGACAAATTTGCTCTGTTGTTAAGAAATGTCGCCCTTCGTCCCTGGGAGCACCCTTGCTCTCCGCTGTTATGGAATGTCATCAGTCCTTCGTCCCAGGAGCACCCTTGTTCTCTGCCGTTATGGAATGTTGTCCTTCATCCCTGGGAGCACCCCTGCTCTCTATTGTTAAGAAATGTCTTTCATCCCAGGAGCACCTTGTTCTCTGCCGTTATGGAAAGTTGTCAGTCCTTCGTCCCTGGGAGCACCCACATTCTCTGGGAGCACCCTTGTTCTCTGGGAGCACCCTTGTTCTCTGGTGCTATGGAAAGTTGTCCTTTGTTGCCACTCCAGCTTCCCTGTGTCAGCAGCCGGCACACACACTTCCACTCTCTTCTGTAGCCTGTCCTGCCTTGCCGGGAGAGCACCCCTTAGAAACAGCTCACAAAGGCGCTGTTTCACCACCAGTCTGATGATCTCTTCCTCTGAACTGCATTCTGTAGGAAACTCACATTAGTGAAACGCAGTCTTGCTTATGCATCCAGTTTTTAGTTGTCATCTGTTCATCCCGCTTTCCATTCCACTCTGCCTTCGCTGCCTGCTTATCAACAACTATATGGTATTGCTTTGCTGTTGGTTGTTTTGTTTTACTTTTGTTTGTTTTTCTAGTCTATCTGCAATGTCTTTCTCAGTGGGTTTTGTGGAAAAACATAGCTGACAGAAAATGATATGTTTATATTTTAAATCTTCCAGTGACACTACCCGAATACGTTATGTACACTGTAAGTTTTTAGAAAGGAAAACATCAGTTTCCACCCATTTTGGAAAACTCTGCCCCGCATTCCCTTTCATGACTTTCACTGTCAGCTATGACTCCGGTTCTGTCAGGCCTGGATCGGATGATCCGCAGCTCAGAGGCTCTGTCCACTGGTTCTTTCTGGTCTTCTCCCTGACATTTGCTTCAGAGAGTCTCTTTCTGTGCTTTCAAATTCACCAAGCTTTTCTTCAGCAGTATCTCATTTGCTTTTAATTTTGTCCTCCAAGTTTTCTGCTTTAAAGACTGCTCCATGTGGCTCTGTCTTCTAACTCCCCCTCCTCCCACCATGCTTACCTTCTGCTCCTAAACCCTTGAGTTTTTGAGACCAGCCCATGATGATTCTCTACCTTTATCAAAGGTCATATTTCCCCAGTTTACTGGTTGTATGACCATTGGCTTTCTTTCTGTTGTGATAAAAATTCTGACCAAAGCAACGTGGAGAGGAAAGGATTCATGTGGCCTACTCTTCCAGGTCACAGTCCATCATTGAGGGGAATTAAGGGCAGGAGTTTGGAGAAAAACCGCAGAGGAACAAATGTGCTTGCTGGCTTTCCAAAGGCCATCTAGCTCCAAGGACCTCCTGTCCAGGAAATGGCACTGTCCATGAAATGCTGCTGCCACAGTGGGCTGGGCCCTGCTCCATCAACTAACAATCGAGACAATCCCTCAAAGACATGCTCATAGGCTAATCAAGGCTAGCCCAATTTGGGCAGTTCCTCAACTAGAATCCCCTTCCTAGGGGACTCTAGGCTGTGCCAAGTTTGATAGGCAAAGCTAACTGGGGCAGACGATATTATGATTTTGCTATGTGCTGGGTTATGCTATATTCCCTTAATGCAATTTGTACAGTATACCACAGGCAGTTAAATTCTTTGTTGAGCATGTGGAACCTCCATATTTTAAGGTTTGATGGAACAAAGAGAGCCCTTGCCTTGACCCATTGGCTCTCCACTTCACCCAGTATGTTTAACACACAGGCTTCTTCAGCCACTTCAGACCTGGTTCACTCTGGAGAAGTCAGGTACTTTGCTTGGACTTGTACACGTTAACATACAGCAACACGTCCTAGATTCAGCAGCAAAGTCAAGGTCACCCTGGTTTAAATTTCTGGAGCTTCTCTGTGTGCACGTAGTATACAGAAAGGTCCCGGGATTTCCCAAATAATACCCTCCAGTCTGCCGCACACTTCCGGTCACACATCTAATGCACTCTGGCCGGCTGCACAAAGCTGCAAGGATTTTAGGGCTTTCTATTGGATCACAGGCCTGTAATATTTGTATCTAGTATCTGAAAATAGCTGTTTTATAAATTCGCCCAATTTCCTAGGCATTTAAGTTATAAAGGCAAACTTGGTCTATTAATTCAAAGTGGTTAGGAATAGGACAAAACTGAGGCTCTGAAATACACTAGAATATGGGGGTGTTTTTCTCTGTTGAAGAATGAAAAATGACTATTATCAGTCAGTAGTAGCTCAGGGAACTCAGCAAAAGGCTCAGCTGAGGCAGTAAACAGAGAAGAGCACGCACGTCTACCACCCACTCCATTCACACTGCTCAATCGGCACTGGGTTCTCTGAACATAAGCATCAAAACATCAGTGCATAGCATCTTCTCTGAACACAATCTCCAGGGGTGCATCGAGACATTGGGGCTTAGCATCTTCAATGTTTGTCTTAAAGAGCCACCTGCCCATCTGAAATGTACATTAGTTATACCTGAGATAATTTTAGCCAAATATTCTTTCTAATATCATACTTTAATGTAGGTTAGGTTATGAAGAAGTACCTGAGAGTGGCAAAAGAATTTAAAGAGGTGCAAAGCCCTGACTTGGCTGCTGTTATCCCCCATTCCCTTTATACTCACTCACTGGAAAGCAGTATTTCCATGGATGAGAATATGACCCCAACATGTTCCCCAGGGTGGATCAGCACACAGAAACAACCTAACTGCTCCAGTCAGTGAAACTACAGCACAGCTGCCCAAGCCAGCACTGTTCACAGCATGGGGCACCTTCCACTTCCTCCAACCTTCAAAGCTCTCCACTGAAGACCAGAATAGCAGCTCAGACTATGACAGCATCATTAATGAGAGCGCTAACTTGCTCCAGACTATGCCCTCAGTGACTAGCCAGCTGTTTTCACAAATGAGTCTCAGCCAGGATGAAGGAGCAAAGAAACTATGTTCATAGTCACATGACAAAAGTTTGGAGGAAGGTACACAAGATTCACTAACATTTAAAAAATAAAACTCATGAATATCATGGCAACAAGCTAGCTTTCCTGGGTGCAGGAAACATCCTTCAGTGCTTCTGATTGAGGTTCCATTGTGCTGTTCCTAGCTGGCTCCTCTACCAACCCTCAGGGTAGGAAGAGACAACGGCTCTGAGTCAACTCCAAGTAACCAATAACATTTATCTGATGCATGGAATGTAGAGTGAACGGTCCGAGCCCATTTCCTACCAATCCTCAAGCTCAAAATTTCACCAATCTCCACTCTGGACAATTCCTCTCTGCTGCTTCTGCCTAAGCAGAGGCAGCCACCCTTGTGTGTCTCCCCATAGATCTCTTGAGTAAGGTTTGTTGTGTAGTATGACTGACTCTGTGGCATTCTTTGGCTTCTGACTGCCAGGATACCGTTCCCTTGAGAGCTGCAACAGTTCCACAGGAGCAGCCTTTGCCCTCGGAGCTGTAACACTTATATGGAATACAGTTTTCAAGGATCCTGGCTCGAGCCTCCACCCGACAAACAGGACCACAGTCTCCCAGAGGCAGAGCACTATTTCCAGACACAGAGCATTAGGTTCAATACAGGACAGAGAACTGTCTGACTTGTTACTGCTCACATTAAGAAACATGACTGGAGGAGGAGGTCCCACTTTACTGATTTCCTGAGGTGCCATGAATGCAGTCAAAGAGACAAGTGCTCCTTCCATCACATCCCATCGCACAGAAGAAAGTTTCAGAAGAGTCAGAATTTTTCATTCTGGTAGTTACCACTGGTCCCCTAAATAGTACACTCATCTGGAAGTTTCTGAGTTTAACACTTTACACGTCTATTTAGTCCTCTACTTTTTAATTATCACAACTAATCTCCCACACCACTCCTATGTTCAGCACCTTTACTAGCTGTGACTGTAAACAAATAGAACACAGCTCAGCTCCCAGTTCACCAAGGTCACCCCACTGATAGCCTGAGCACATAGAACACAGCTCAGCTCCCAGTTCACCAAGGTCACCCCACTGATAGCCTGAGCTTCAGAGGCTGCCTGGGGTCAGTTTCCCGTCTGCTTTGAGAGTGGCTAGACCTTGCTCTGCATGCCTTGAAGGAAACAGCAACCACAGCCTCATCGCTGGCCAGGGTAACAGCCAGCCTCTACACTAAGATATCCGAGTACTACATCAGGTTCAGGCAGGGGAGGAGCTACAATTACATCTTATGTTTACAAATCCAACCATCAGGATCTCCTGGCCACCCTAGGAAATTAAAACAGTTCTAGCCTACACTTTTCTTGCATATTGCTTTAAAGCAGAGCCTTCTTCACAAGTAGAAGTTGCCTGCGGTCTCTAACTCACCTTCCTGGGAGCCTGAGTTCAACCCAGTCTGGCTTGAGGAGTCTTTGGTACTCCTGGCTCAACATAAATGGATACTGTGGTGGGCTGAATGAGAATGTCCCCCATAGGCTCCGATGTTTAAATGCTTGGTCCCCGCAGTTAGTGCAACTGTTTAGGAAGAATAAAGAGGTATGGCTATGTTGTAGGAAGTGTGTCACTGGGGGTAGACTTGGAGATTTCAAATATCACACCATTCCCAGTTAGAGGTCACTGACCCAGTGCTGAAGATGACATCAATGGTACTCGTTTGGTGGTTTGAACAGAGACAGCCTGCTTTTCCTTCTCTCAGTGACTTCACAAACGCAATGTCTCCTTTCCATCGACTGCAAATGCCTCGGCTTCTTCCACAGCTAAAGAGGTGTCTTTGCCATCTCTGAGAAGTACACTGTCTTTCACATTATGCTATTTCTTCCCTCTCTTTACTTATCACTAACTTTTTAAGTCAAAAAACCTGTATTTTAATTCTAAAATATCTCGTACACACACAAACACACACACACACACACAGTCTTTGCACTTCATTTTTAAAAGTTTTCCAGTATTCCTACTTACATTTTGTAACTAAAAGAACCTCTAGCAAGTATTCCCTGTAGAGTAATCATCTGTTTCCGTCTCACTATTTAAACAAGGCTCCCATCAGTCATTCTGGCACCTGTGATGTCACAGGATGTGTCCTCACCTGAGAGCAGAGCTGCTCCCCAGCTGTGTGACAGAGAAACTGAGTACCCCGCGTCCTCCGTGCATGTAAGTCCCCCTTCACCATGTGCTCTGCAGTCCAGTGTCCGGAAGCACAAAGCTGATCAGGACACAACAGAACCCCATCTGCTGGCTTTAGGTCCGGACAGTACCACAACAACCTGCACTAGCACCATTAGCAACCTGAAGCCTAGGGAGGTGCCTGCCACACACCAAACATTTGTAGCACATATGCAAAGAACACATGTAACCACGACACTGTCAGATTCTGGATCTGTTGGGAAAATGGAGTCAACCTTAAAGGACTTAGTATATGGGCAAGATCTGGCTTTCCTTTTAGAGAATTAAATAATCACCACAATTACAACATGCCGCTCAATCAATAAATGGCATTAAACCCAGTGCCTGCAATTCTAAACCTTCACTAACACAGAGCAAGTCCCATTTTCCCTTTGCTGACATGTTCCCTTTGCCATGGTGTTTACCCTAAATGAACAGCCAGCCAGGTAGATTTATCTGAAATCTGTGGTGTTAATTTTTTGCAGTTCGACTCCCTTGGGTCCCATCTGCTGCACCCCAAGAAGATATGTGGGAATGATAACTCAACTGGGGAGGTCCGAGCATCCCACTGCAATGCCCCTCGCTGCTAATGGCTTCAGGGGTCTGCTGTGCTGAGTGCCCCCAGCAGGCAGGGCAGAGAGGGGCTTCCCTTGCCCTCTAAAGCTGCTACAAGTTCTTGTCAAAAGACTGCTTCCTACCCCTCTGTCCCACCCAGGACTGCCCTGGTACTCACACATCTACCTTCAATACAGGGCTGCGCTGGGCTTCAAATGTCAGCTCTGGGTCATTAGGAGGCTGCCAGGGGGAAGGAAGACTCAAAGTCCATGACGGTGCCACCTCTCACAAGGGTCAGCTGTGACTGTACTCTTCACACTCTGGGTCCTGTTTCCCTCTGCAAGCTCTTCACATGGGCGCACTGGTTTGTTTTGTACGTGAAGCAGGAAGCTCACCCCCAAACACTGAGTTATATTAGCCAAAGCACTACCCCATGGGCGGCTCCTTCCTGTGAGCCACTTCTATAAAGGACAACTCAACCCTAAAACCCAATGCATCTGGAAACTCAGAATGTGCAAATATGACACCCGTTGGGAGAAACAAGATGGTGTAAAGATCCCTGAAGGTTTCCAGTTTTAACGGCAGTATACTAGCTGCAGCTATTTCAAGCCCTTTGCTTTAAATAAACCCATGCATGTTGTATTATGGTACTCGTAAATATATCCAGGGCGTGAAGCCTTATACATCATCTAAGGACAGATCTAAACCACTGCACACTATGATGTAGCCTCATGAGGCACTATGATTTAGATACTTAGCATTGTCTACATATCTGAGAAGACATCTTCTCATGAACTCCTTCACAAAAGATGGGTAGGCTAAATGCCAACGGGATCTATTTGAGGTAGGAAGGCATGACTGCAAACGAGCAGCACACAGCGAGCCCTCAGTGTAAATGGGCACGTCCACTTTAGCTCACACTCTCACTCCAACAGCATGGTTCTCCCAGCAATGGTTCTTCTCGGGAGAAAACCCATGCCTTCAGAGGGAACTATATATTTTATTCTGAATGAACTTCAAAAGTAATGTTTTAAGTGTAGTCATATTCTTCTTACCTGGACAGAGTCACCTTAAATAAAACAGCAAGAGGGAAAAGGAGACTGGGCTTGTTTTAACAAAATTTCATCACATAAAAATTCAGTACACGACACACTTAAAGAGTCTGACTACCTATTTATAAAACACAGCCAGCATCCAGTGAGCAGCTGCAGCTTCCCATGCCAGGCTACCGGAAAACAACACTTGCCAGACTTCACAAACCACACCTCTAAAACCAAGCTACCACGTGTGGTGGTGAGCGCCTGGCTGGACACGCCTGTCTATGGAAGACCTATCACTGTGACAGCACCATCAGGTCTGACAGGAGACCATGTGTAGTAAAACTAAGACTTTGCACTAGATTCTGAAAGGTTATGTTTCTTGGCTTCTTGTGTTTTAAGGCAAAGTCTGTGTATAAGAGCAAGCCGGCTACCAGCATGGAAGGAGAAGGGTCTCATGATATTTCTCCCCTAGCTGAGGAGCTGTTGGCAACTGATAGCTGGGAGAAGGGGCCATTTTCTTCATGTGCCATGAAAAGCTGCCCACCATCCAGCAGATGATGCTTCCATGCCCACGCACATACAAACAGCACTAAGTGCACTCAGCAGATTTTTATCCTGAAAAAAAAAAAAGAGTACATGATGTTGGGTGGGAAAAAATGGTGGGGATCAGGAGAGGAATAGGATAGGAGGGGATGGGATAGTTTGATCAGTTTGTATGTATGCATGCCTGAAAATCTCATAAGTAAATTTAAAATACCCAAAGTCTCAGGCTGGCCTAGAATTCACTATGTAAAAGAGGTTAAGTACCAGGATTATAGGTGTGTGTACATCACACCTTCTGTTCTGGAAGCACACATTTCTTAAACCAATTACATTATTGCAAAGGTGTCAGTTGACACTAGGTTAGCATAAGGGAAAGAGGATTTATGGAAGGTCCACAGAATCAAAGAGGGGCTTCTGAAGTGACAGAGGAGCCGACCAGACCTCAGCTACCACAGTACTCCCCACTGGAAGGCCCAAGGGCCAGGATAGAGGATGCAAGGTTGCCTGGTCATGTGTGAAGACTCAGATGGGCTCTGGTCCCATCCCCACAGAAACAGGTCTGTTACGCAGGGAAACTGAGTTTTCAGGAAACATGACAAATGCAGGACTCCAAAAGACAGAGAGAGCTTCAGGAGCATTTGGTCAGCAACAATGAGACACTACGCAGCATAGCACACATACCACATTCAAAAGATTTAAAACAGATGTCCCACGGGAGGCTGGGATGGGTGGATGGATACTTGGAATCTTTGCTCCAGTAAGATTGTGGTAAATTTGAGTAAGAGTTCTACACGACAGACTAGCATAGCCTGCCCACGGCTGATCAAACACCACTGTGACACACCCACACAAATACACCTGTGCAAACCACCACCGTGACACACCCACACAAACATACATGTGCACACACCACCATGACACACCCACGTACACACCACTGTGACACACCCACAAAACACACCTGTGCACACACCACTGTGACACACCCAGACAAATGCACCTGTGCAAACACCGTGACACACCCAGACAAATACACATGTGCAAACACCACTGTGACACACCCACGCAAACACATCTGTGCAAACACCACCATGACATACCCACACGAACACACCTGTACAAACACCACCGTGACACACCCACACAAACACACCTGTACACAGCCCACATGAACTCACAAACTGGCATTTCTCACTTGACCACTTGACATGGACAAAAGCAGATATGTCTCAATACTTCTAAAAATGCCTACCTACATCTTGCAAAGATTAAATATTTACAGAAAAGCCCAACTGGAAGTTGGGTAAGAAATAAAATAGATGGCTTACTATCAGACTGCCTCATTAAAAATATTAATGTATATATTAGAATTCATGTAGCTAGGAAGACTGAAATGTTCACAGTCCCCTAAAGAAACCTTATAAGAACAGACTTTGATGGGCAGGAGTGGTACAAGCCTTTACCCAGCACTCGGGAGGCAGAGGCAGGCAGATCTCTGTGAGTTTAAGGCCAGCCTGGTCTACAACATGAGTTCCAGGACAGTCAGAGCTGTTACCACAAAGGGGCGGGGGGTAAGAAGCAAACCCAAACTTTTCTCCAAAATAAACACAAATCCTGTCCAGAAGCTCAGCAGCACAGCGCCTGGAGCTCACGTCTACAGAGCTGTGTGGGGCTGAGCTAGAAAGGCTGAGCTGGAAGGGAAGGGAAGTTACATCTGAGTGCAGTGGCATTCATCCTCACTCGATCATGAGCCACTTTACAACACAGTAAATAGGAAAGCGTGTGCCTCCAAATGGTGACTGTGGGGAGCGAGCTTGCTGCAGGGACAATTAATGCATGCAGCTGGTGTCAACCATCAGTAAGTCTCAATCACTGCCTGACAGCTCCAGTAACAGCTCACTCAGAGTAATTATAGCAAATGGTGTTCAGGCTTAATGTTCTGCCTTTTTTTTTCCTGGAATGTAATCAACAAGATATTAAGATTGCTTCTGCTTAGCTTTTCTTTAATATTCACGCTGACAAAAATAAACAGTCATCAGACACTTAGTGAAAAGTATAGGAGAGCATTTAATAGGACTGTTCCTATGACTTTAGTAAACATGTATGTCTGCTGCATAATAGCTTTCTATTAGCCCTTCCATAAAGAAATGCACACTTCCCAATATGCATCTAATTTTCTACAATTCCTAGACTTTCTTACAAACATTACATCAGCATTTGCATGTATCAGGTGTCAAATACTTTTGTGTGCTAAATAAGGAGACAGAAAAGCAGCTGCTGAGGTATCTATATTATAATAAAGCCTGGCACTGCCACACAGTCCTTGTATATGGGAAAACAGCTAAAACAGACACCAGGATAAACAGCATACAGCCCAGGTTAGCAAGTTCATGGTCCCAGTGCCTACATTTTTGCAATATATATATATATATATATATATATTCATTCTTACAGCCTCATGCTCCTTTAAAACTCCATACTATAGTGGTGACGCACACCTTTAATCCCAGTACTCAGGAGGCAGAAGCAGGCAGATCTCTGTGAGTTTGAGGCCAACCTGGTCTACAGAGCGAGTTCCAGGACAGCCAAGGCTGTTACACAGTAAAACCCTGTCTCAGAGAAGAAAAGAAACAAAAAACCCACCTGTTTTCTATAGCAACAGAAAGTTTAACCCCATTCCACTTGCACCTGCTCAAGTGAAGCTACGCTGCTCCCACACTCCACCGGCCACCATCTGAACATTCTGCTCTAAACCCCTAGGAGGCCATGGGGAAGGCATATCAAAGCTGGGAGGACTCCAAGCCAGCCATGTTCCTTCCTGGGCCTCCTGATGGGAGCACACATGGGAACAGAATTCTGTTCCCATATGTGGTCTCAAGACTCTGAATTGAGACCACCGGGCTCCTTCCAGCACACCCACTGTAACAATCTTTGTTCACACTCCTGTCCTCCATGCTCACCTCCAGCACACCCGCTGTAACAATCTTTGTTCACACTCCTGTCCTCCATGCTCACCTCCAGCACACCCGCTGTAACAATCTTTGTTCACACTCCTGTCCTCCATGCTCACTTCTAATCATCCGAATCTCTTCTGCGCATATGCTGCTAAAATACAGGCTCAATCAAAGCAGTCCTGTCCTCCTTGCTGAAGTCTGTGTCTAGTCCACGTATAAAAGTTCCTACACACTTGGTACTCAATAAAACACCCAGAAGGCATACACTGCCTCCCAGGCCCCCCGGCCAGAAGGACCAAGGGCAAGTCTGCATCCTAGCAGGTGTGCCCAACCTTCTAACATCCACAAAATCTACAAAGTTGATGCTCCCAAAACGTTAAATCAAACTACAAGGGGGAAAATAATGACATAAAAATCCCACAGTGGCTTAAGTAAATTACAGCTGTCCTGGGGAACACACCTAAAAGGGGGCACACATTACTGCCATGTACTGACCCATCGTTCACGGAGAGCACAGCATCAGTCACCCCGCTACTCTGCACTAGCAAACAAGGGAAACCAATTCCAGTTGATTGATGTCAAAATTTTACTTAAAAGATTTGGGCAGCCTCAACAAACACCAGAAATGCTGAAGAGTCTTGACATAAGCCGAAAGACTCCATGAGAAGGACTGCACCCTAATGTGTCTCACGCCTGCAGGAAGAACTTTGCAACAGACACTCTATTCCAGACAGGGACAAAGTCACAAAAACTCCATGGGCAGCTACTCAAACTCACAAAGCAGGCCCAGAGACTCAAAGAGAAGACTGAGTGCCAGCAAGGCATTGCCCTTCATTCCTGTACCACAGGGGTCTCCTGGGGCTTCAGGACAAAGGGATAGTGTGCACTAGCTCTTACAAAGATCTAAATATGAGGCTATTAATTAGCACAGTAAGAGACAACAGCTGAAGACAGTCTGGAAAAGCTATAATTCGTGAATGAACAGCAAGTTAGATTTCTGAGGTTTTAACTGGAGATAGAAACGATACCTTAAAGACACACACAAAGAGGGCTGTAACAGAAATGTGTTTTATGAAACCAAAATTAATGCACTTATGTGCACATTCATGAGGCAAATCAGCAAAAAATAATTAGCACTCCAAATGACAGGCACTGGGAGGGGGACAGTCCTGATTCAGAGCAATCACTGACTTATAAAAATTCAGCGGCCAGCTTCTTAAAACAGTTTTTGCCACTTTCGACTAATACTTTTTGCCCCCTTGAAATTTAGGAAGGCACAAATACATAAACAGCTCCTGAATAATCATCTTTTAAAAATTATGTCTGTATCTGTGTGTATGTGTGCATGTGTGTGTGTATATGCATTTGTGTGTGTGCACCACATATGTGCAGGTGCCCTCAAAACCAGAAGGTGGAATGGGAACCCCTACTGGAGTTACAGATGATTGTCAGCTGCCCTATGTAGATGCTAGAAACCAAACTGGGTCCTCTTGGAAGAGCAGCAAGTGCTCTTAAGTGCTTAGCCATCTTGGCAGTCCAAATATTCATGTTTTCTTTGCTCCCACCTCAGAGGTGTTAAAGGTTCAGCTGAGCTTGACCTGCTCCTTTCTCCCTTGGCTATCAACCGAAGCAGGAAGGAAAGCCTATGGATCTATGTTCCTCACAGCAGGGGGAAAGGTGCTTCAGGTTCCCAGAACCCAATCACGGGGTCCTGCAGAGCAGGAGGCCATGCCTGCTCACAAGCAAGCAGGCTACTAGAAAAACAGTGGACAGAGAGCATAAATGCACAGGGCACACATCTCCATGACTGCACAGGGGCACACATCTCTGTGACTGCACGGGACACACATCTCTGTGACTGCACGGGGCACACATCTCTGTGACTGCACGGGGCACACATCTCTGTGACTGCACGGGGCACACATCTCTGTGACTGCACGGGGCACACATCTCTAACACAAATCCCAACAACACAGAAGGAATTTCTAGGAATTCCTCTTAAAGAAAATACAAAGTTCAGAGAAGTAGTTTGGTTCCTTTCAAGCAGTACTATATGCTCACACTGAACAAGCACTACAGTACCGCTGATCTACAGAGAAGCCAATCGCCCCACACCTCCCAGTTTCTGCATGACTGCTTTGAGAACACTCCTCAGACCCCTCAGGGCAGCAGAGATGTGAAGCTTTCTCTAGGGGAGCAGGGTGTCTGAGCTCTTCCTCCAGTGTCAAAGGACAAGTTCTAAGTACGTGTACTTTGAAGGACCCAAGACTTTCTTCCGATACTCACTTTATTTTCCACTGGATTCCTCATAGCTGCTGCAATGCCATGAAGAATTAGCAAAACTTTTATTATGGAGATTATAAAAACTGAGACTGACGTAAAACCTAGCATTCATCTTATTCTGAACAATCCTAATA
The DNA here is from genome assembly GCF_950005125.1 of Chionomys nivalis. NCBI lineage: Eukaryota > Metazoa > Chordata > Mammalia > Rodentia > Cricetidae > Chionomys > Chionomys nivalis. The sequence goes on along the minus strand of NC_080098.1, from coordinate 65,575,453 downwards.
TAAACTCACAATAATAAATCTTGATGTAACCTTAAAATTGATTAGCCTTAAGACTGAAACAAGTTTAGAAACCCCAGGAGAAGGGCTGGGAAGACAGATGACTCTGTGAGTAAAGTGCTCGCCATATAAGCAGGAGGACCTGACTTGAGATCCCAGCACCCCTTAAAAGCTAGCCATGCCAGCGGACATCTGTAACCAACACCAGGGGATGCTGAGACAAAGCCAGTCCCTGGAAGTAACTGGCCAGTTAGCCTGGCCAAACTGTGAGCTCCAGGTTCAGTGACAGACTGTCACAAAAACAAGGTGGAGAGCAATTGGAAGATTCCTGATACCTACCTATTGCTTACACACAGGTACACACACACACACACACACACACAGGCAGGGTGAGACTCAAGAAAGAAAAACATCTACTAAGAAACAAATGCAGAACAGCAGACAGGAAAGATCCACATCGGCTACCTGCTCTGCTCTGCTGAACTCCGCCCACCAAGGCTGGTCTGGAAAAGCTCCCACTGACAGGATAAGGTGAGTCATGTGGGCTATTGTACAAGAACCACACCTCCTGATGCCCTCTCAGCAGTAACAGTTTACTAGATAAGTAAGGTCAAAGAGGACAGAGGACACCAATAAAACATGCTAAAGTACCGCTACTTGTACCTGGCAGCACTCAGTGACCAGAACACTCAGTGTTTGCCCGCACATTCACTCCCACAATCCTCTAGGGCCATGTGAAACATATCTGGATACATACATCCATGATGGGGCAGACTCCAGGGTCAAATCACACTCCCAAAGCCTCAGGACAAGCAGATGATGGCGGGCAGTCTGTTTTCATCCCTAACTGCCACCAACAGGCCAGGTCAATGGCTCTGCAGCAGCTCCGTTTCGCTATCTTTTCAAACAATGAACTGGTACACAACTGACCTCAAAGCAGCATTTACTATCCATCCCACAGACAGACCCGCGGGCATGACACACTCTGTGTGCACTTGTTCAGGCTGCTAACCCCAACAGCAAATGGCCCTGTACTTCTCAACAGTCGGCCACAGGCAAATGTAACCCAAAGAGCACTCGGCTTCTTCCTGTGCTCAGTTGCTGGGGGAGTAACTCCTATCCCAAGGAGAAGTTTGTTCCAAAGGCTCCACACAATGCCAGTCACTCTACCAGGCAATACCGCCAGCGAGGCCACGTCCCGTTATATCACACTCCCTGCTCAACAGGAACACCACATCTGTCTCAAGACTTCCTCTGCCTCCAGGATGTTAGTGACCATGTAAATAATAAGAATAACTAATGTAATAAATTAATTCCAAGGCCCTGGGATTCTGTCTGTAAAAGGGCAGTAGCCTGCTGATGCCACAGGGGGTTTGCAGACAGCACACTCAACAGCAAGTCCCCCAGTAAGGTGATGCCCATACACCTGCAGCTGAGGTTCACTAGGCTGGGAAAGGCACACAATTTATCCTGTGACAGCAATGAAACAGTCAAACAGACTACAATCAAAGCTGATATCGAAAATGACTTTCCTTTTTGTATCCCACAAATTAATGCTAGCTCAAATGTTATTTATATTTTTTAATTAAAGACTAAGAATTGGTAGATATAAATACATCTTTTAGCATTTCTTTCTTTGTGACAGGGTTCTACTGTGTAGCCAAGGCTGGTCTCAAACTTGCTACAATCCTCCAGTCTCAACCTCCTGTGTGCAAGACATAAGTAAAACCTAATATAAAACTGCAAAGAATGAGTGAATTCAGTGTTGTTACACATACTTGAGAGACCGGACTATAATTCTTCCGACGTTTCTAAAACGGCGTCAAGACAACATGAAAAACAAAATGCTCATTTCATCTATAAAAACAGATCCCACTGTAAGCACAGAAAGTTCAGTCACAGTTTAGCTCTAGAGTAACACGGTCACCAAGTAGGGTTCACCCAGGAAATCAGAGCTGTTTATCACAGAAAACCTACCTACGTAATTCAAGTATCAAATTTCTTAACGTTAATGTCATGTCATTTCCTTATCATAGTTTAGAGGAGCATCTCAGGTGGAAAACCACAGGAAGGTTTTATGGTGTAACACATCTCTATGTTTGAGTTACACGTAAGACTAGATACACTTGTGTGTTAACAGAGCATCTTAAAACTCTGAAATCCAAGCATCAAACTATTAGCAATCATTACTTATTACAACTAACATTTCTCTATTATCTATACCAAAAATCAAGTGACATCAGTCAACACAAGCAAATACTTTGAAAAAATGCTTTACTAGAAAGGAGAATGAAGAAAAACATATTTTTAATAAAAAAAAAAAACTTCACTTACTAAAAGATAAAGGAGAATTTGAAATTCCCCAAAATGATTTCCCTCTAGTGCTTTGTATTTCTTATGTGTTGATTCATCTCTACATATTCTGCTTTATTTTATTTTTTAAATATTTATTTGTTTGTTTGTTTGTTTATTATGTGCACAGTGTTCTGCCTGAATGTATGCCTGCAGGCCAGAAGAGGGCACCAGATCTCATTATAGATGGTTGTGAGCCACCATGTGGTTGCTGGGAATTGAATTCAGGACCTCTGGAAGAGCAGGCAGTGCTCTTAAACCTCTGAGCCATCTCTCCAGGCCCATATTTTGCTTTACAAATGCCCCCAAACCAGAGTTTCTCATAACCACTTCCTTTTTAGCTGAGGTTAGTGTCCTGGCATGGAAGACTCCAAATGAACTCAAGGTCTCCCAGCTGGAGAGAAGGCAGTGCAGACAGAAGTGGGTGAGGACAGGACAACACAGACAGATGGACACAGGACCTATGCAGGCTGTCCACAGCTGTGCTGCCACAGGCTGACATGTCTAGTGACCCACAGGGCCCAGAAATACACTCAAGGTCACTTTCTTGTAAAAACGAAAGACAGGAACAACAGAGAAAATGAGGCGGTGAACATGAAAGGCCGCTCTAGCCCACAGCTGGACCTTAGAGCGCAGACAGTTTCCTTACGAAGCCATTTACACACAGTGCAAGCACTGAGGGTTCCTATTCATTTCTTCCACCATTCTGACAGTGTTCACTTCTGAGGGACAACTGTATATGCCAACAGGTCCGCTTCAAAGCAAAAGCAGCCCTGACTACAGCTGGCACCCCAGAGGGCACCACCACAGCTTAACTTCACCTCTGAGGGCAGTAAGTCCTGAGGGCACTTTGGCAAGACTGAGCGTACATTAAACGGCCAGCCTGCTGACGTGTTCTGCCCTTTGATAGGAGAATGCAGCCTGGTGACTGACATGTAACAAGTGCTGGTTTAATCCCCAGCACTGCCTAGTTGCCTCAAAAGGAATGAGCTCCACCTTTCAAAAAAAAAAGAAGACACACAGTTTTTATAAGCTAGAGGGACTTATAAAAACTGACACTGATTCTAAAATTTACGTGGAAACACAAAGAACCAAGATTCAACAGGACAACTGGCAGAAGAAAAGGTAGAAAAACGAATTTAGGTGATTTCAAGATTCATCATGTGGCACTTGCACCAAGCTAGGCAAAACCATTCGTAAGACAGAATGCCAGTCTGACCTAATTCATGGAGACGTAGATAGCTTAGGATGTAAAGTCTGAGAAGAGAGAACCCTTTCAACGTATGATGTGGGGACAAGCACATGTGCTCCTTATGTAAACCAGATCAATCAACACCCTAAGCAAAACACAGGAAACGAGCCATGACCTCAGTTGGTTAGAGACCTCCTAGACAGGAGCTAGAACACAGAAAAGCAGACACATGGCCTTGGTCAGTATAACATCTTCCAGTCTGTAAACCATGATGCTAAGAACGTGGAAGTCACTGCTAAGTGGAGAAACCATCTGCAAGACACATATGCATAAAAGACCTGTACCTAGGTCTACATGGCAGTCAAGGAGAGAGCCCACTCTCTCTGACCTCCACTTGAGCGCTGTGGCCCATGTGCAAATAAATAAAACATCATTTACAAAAAGAACTTGTACCCATGACATTCAGTGACAAGAAAATTCAAAACTCAAAACCTGCTAACTCAAAAGCAGGTCTGGAGAGACGCTCAGTTGTTAGAACACTAGTTGCTCTTCCAAAGTTCTAGTTCCCACCACCCATACCCAGCAATTTACAACTGCTGACAATCTCAGCTACAGGGGTCCAACACTCTGTCTTCCACCACACATGCACACCCACACACACAAAAACAAATCTGAAAAACAAAAGAACTCAAAAGCAAAGTAAACTGATTCTTTTAAGAAAGAGAGAAGGAAGGAAGGCAGGCAGGCAGGAAAGCAAGCAGGAAAAGAAACAGAAAGAAAATAGGGAGCGAGGGAGGGAGCGAGGGGGGAGGGAGGGAGAGAGGGAAGGCGCACTCAAAGCTGAGTTCAACCCCTAGCACCACCCAAAGACAGAGAATGGGAGCACTACTTTATAGGGTCAGTAAGTAAGCCAGTGGCTGCATGACAGCACTGAGAGGCCACGGGCATGTTCAATGTTCATTACCTCCGTGGTGGTGAGGTTTCATGGCTGTGTATGCAACAATACTCACCAAACTGTGTGTTAAAATATGTGCTTTGGTGCACCTTAATTATAACTTGGTAACATTGGTAAAGGCTTTTATAAAGAAGAAAAACTGCAGCAAGCACCAATTAGGCAGCAACAGCACACCAAGGAGCAAGGATTTCCTTCTCATCACCCTGTGGGCTGGATGTTAGCCACAGGTAGACGGGGAGTCAGCAGACAGTTAATCATGTGACTGCGGAGCTGTGGTGTATGTGCTGAATTTATGAATGAAAGCAATGCACTCCCACTCCCCCTATTCCAAATCAGAGCACTCACCATCAATTCTCAGATGAAATGCTCATTGACACACGAAAACATCACGGAGCTAAGTTTGCTCGGCTCACACCGTTTCCACATTAGAGACCCTAGCAAATCACAAGACCTATTACCTAAGGTTGGGAGATGAGCTCACTTGCCTAACACAGAAGGCACTGAGGCAAGGTGGCTGCAGGTAGAACTAATGCCATTTGGGCAAGAAACTGCTCTTGCCTGGACTGCCTGAGGACGGACGGACGGACGGACGGACGGACGGACGGACACACACACACACACACACACACACACTGCTGAAATTGCCTAAAGAAGGTGAGACAATTCTTCAGCGTTCCTGCTTCACAGAGGAAACTGTCAGACATCCTGCTGGACACAGAAGAAAATGACTGACAAACTGCCAATATAGGTGGAACTGTCTTTCAAATTTCCTGCTTCATGGAAAAGTCTGCCAGGTACTATGGTCCTGTAGGCTGAAGATGGAGGCCTCAACATTACAGAAGAACTCTGGGTGACTTTCAGCAGAAAGATGTCTCTGTCATTTCTAGAACTTTGGAAGTTGCTTACAATGCAATTCCTGTTTATTTAGGTAATATATCCTTCTGGAATCTTTGATGGAGCTGAAGACAGAGCTATAGTTATAATTTTCCTTAGTTATGATAAAAGATAAGTTAGAAACTCACAAATATTGTAACTGTAATTCTTGTTTGATATCTACTTTGTTTTATGTAATTTTACTATGTTAAATTTAAAAACTTCCTTTTTATTTAGACAGAAAAGGGGAGATAATGTGGGACCCCCCCCCATATGCTGTGAATATGATTTATAAGCATTGGTTAATAAAGAAGCTCCTTTGGCCTATGGCAGGGCAGAATATAGCCAGGCTAGAAGAGATATAGAAAGAGAGTAGGCAGAGTCAAGGAGACACCGTGTAGCTGCAGAAAGAGAAAGACACCGGAACCTTACCTTACCGGTAGGCCAATCCTCATGGTGATACACAGATGAATAGAAAAGGATTCATTTAAGATGTAAGAGCTAGCTAGGAATACACCTAAGCTATTGGCCAAACAGTGTTGTGATTAATATAGTATTTGTGTGATTATTCAGGTCTGGGCAGCCGGGAAATGACTACAGTCTCCCTTTATACCTTATTTTTCTAACGGTCTCTAATAAAAGTATTTTACCTGAATACTGCTTTCTACCATACTTCACAATATCAAGACCATTTAACCTGATACACAGACGCTGTATTGTTTGAGTATGCAAATAAGGCTGCTGGACAAGAGAAATGAAACAGGCTGCTCACAGAATGTTTGCTGTTATTGGGTGTGTGATTCATAATTGCAGACACACATGTGAGTGTGTGGGGGTCACAGGATAACTTGGTGGATTGCTTCTCTTTGTCCACCTTTATATGGGTTCCTGGGATTGAACTCAGGGAGACAGGTTTTTGCAGCAAGTGCTTTTATCCTCGGAGCCATCTTGCTGGCCCAATTAACCTGCTTTTAAAAGCAGCAAGTTACTAGGTGTTGAATACAAAAAAGAAAAAATAGTGTCTACAAGAGTAGACACTAACAGCACTCGCACTCTGCCTTACTGGAGTGCAGTTCACACACTCAAGAATTTCTATCAGCTCCTGGGCCAAGTTCCTGGGTCTACAACACTGGGAATAAAGTATGTAACTTCCGGGGATTTCAAAACTCCATATACACAGCTATGTTCTATTGCATAGATTTTCAAGTTTAAATCAAAATTCTTTATTTTTGCACACAGCTGTCAATTTAATCAAAACTAAACTACGCCCATGAAGGCTCCCCCACAACTGTCAGCCATCACAGAACTTTAGTAACACACTTAAGACTAAGATACAAATTCTGGCCATTTTTCTCATCTGTTAATTACCTCACTTCATCTTCGTTCTTTTGGGGAAAGGGGTGAGGGTATCGAGACCTAGCCTGGAACTTCTAGCAATTTCCCTCCTTAGTATCCTGAGTGCTGAAATAATGGATCTGACCATGGGTCTGGCCCAGCCCCGCTCTCTGGGTGTGGCGCCCTGGATGAGAGCTCCTCTTTTGGCCTTCAGTGCCTCCATTGGCGCCTGACTAGTTTCTGACAAGGAACCAGCCACTCTAATCGCTGCTTCCTTATAAGCACGTCCCAGATGCCTCCTACTTACAAAAATTTATTTATACTTCAAGCAGCATGGCTGCTGTGTCTGCACGCGCTTCTGTGGTGGACCTCACTGGGGCCTGTCCCTGGGGCTCTTTAACTGTACACCTGCGTTACTGAGGTCTGCTCTCCTTCAGCTGCTCAGTTCTCAGTTATGACGGCTTATGTTTCTCATTTCTTCTCACAGAACTTTTGGAAGCATAAACATTAACCCTTTCAGTCCCACTGTGAGTCACTGTCGTAATTCCATCTTATTTTCCTGTGCTAATCTGACTGAGTAGCTGTCTGCAGACCTGTCTACCTATTTATAACACAGACTCTATCCTGCAGCTATGTTCTGCATCTCAGTCTACACAATAGGCTTGCTAGAGTTTTCTCAGTCCCAACATTTCTGTTTGGGGGTATAAGCGGAAGGCACTCTAAGTAAGCCCTGCTCTTTGGTGAGCAAATACCAGACATTGAGATTTGGGGGCATTTCGGATATCAGACTTTCAGATGAGTCTGTGTAAATACTCCACAATCAGGAAATTGGGATCTCACACAATCCCAAGCCACCACTCTGGGTAAGAGATACTCAACTGATTCTTCACATTTTTCCTTCATTTTCTGAAACTCTTCTACATTACAGTGAGTTTTAACTGTGTCCACAATGCACTAAAAGACCCAAACTTCAGTTCTCATATGATGGCTACCTCAGCACCTAAGGCTGAGAGGAGCACACGGCCAACTTTCTTCCTCTGACAAGGCCTGAAACACACATGCTCTCTTCCTCTAGGAGGCCAGGGTAGTTCTCACTTATAGCCACTGGGAACAATCCCATGAGTTACTCCAACAATCCAGGCATGTGCTCTGGGGGAACCCAGGGTACAAAACCTCTTGATCCTCTACAGCCTCCTGCTACAGCCTGAGTATTAGTGCCCCCGTAAATATGCTGTGGGACTCTGACAAGCTGTTACCAAGCTCACCATCCTGGGGAAGGAGGGTGTCTATTTCTAGGCTCAGGATCAGTGGGAAAACCAACAAACCCTGTAATATTTTTATTCCCAGGCCAAACCGTCATCCTATCCTTGGTATTTGTGCAACCAACCACACTTGAGTAAGACATCATTTACATATTTAATAACCATTTTTAACCAAACAATAATATCCAGAACAGTATTTTTTGATGATATTCTACATCTCAGGGGAAGGCAATTTCTTTTTCATAACTCCTGGCTTGTTCTCCACACACCTCTCCTGATTATATTCCCATCCAACCTGCCAGACATTTTCCTAGACTTGTCTTTAAAATACTCCCAGAATCTGACCACAGTCCTAGTTCAGCAAAACCACCCCAGTCCAAGGCCATGCCACACCTAACTAGACCACTGGCTCTGGATTACAGCTTCTAACCCTGGCCTACAGATCTCCACTTTCAGTACACACAACTGCTGACTCACCTGCTGTGGGACCCCTTTTCATTGGCTGACAACTGAAGTCCTTATGCCATGACAAATCCCTCGGTGACCTCACCCTTTGGTGGTTCCTGCTGTGGCTTCAAGCACTCTCCCACCTTAACCTTTCTTCCTGGGTGCTGTCCTTGTCTAAAACATTCCCTCTTCAGACCTGTGAGGCCTTAAGTCTAAGTCCTGTGGGACCCTCTCAGTGAGGAGGCTGCTGGCCAAGGGTCCCTGGGCTAGAAAAGAAGGTTCATGGTGACTCTGTGGCTTGCCCTTCACGGCTAGAGCCACTTTTTTCAAGGCAGGACCTAGGAGCTGTGAGGCAAACAGATATCTCTAGCACGAGGGGAGCAGGGCAGGAGTGAATTAAGAGAAAGAGGCCGGGGGCCATATTGGCTTGTCAGCTACTACCAACCAACTCTTCAGGAGGCTTCATGGGAGTGACCAGCTATTTTCACAAAACTCAGGACTGCCGGTTTTAAATTTCTTTGTTTATGTTTGGTTGCAAATTTTATCACAATAAGGTAGTTAGACGTATGGGCACATGTGTTTTCTCTCCTACCTGATCTCAGAAGAGGCATTCCAAAGCAACAAGAGGCATCCCACAGAAGGGGTGTTTCTTCCACAGCAGCCCTGAGCACAGCAGGAAGTCAGCAAACAGTCTCCTCCCACCTCCCACGCCCCCACCCAGTTCCAGCCCCCAGTATAGATTGAACTGGGGAAGCAACCCTGAAGGGCACTACAGAAAGTAAGCCGACTAAGCTGACGGCTCTCTACTAGAGTCTTCAGAAAGCCAGCGGACAACTATCTCCTAGAGTCTTCAGAAAGGTGCATGCACACCAGCACTAGGCCTGCAACACTGCCTGCTCTTAGCCACATGGGAAAGGCCTGTGGGAGTGTTGTAGTCTGAATGTGTAGCTGGCCCCCATAATCTCAGGGAGTACCATTAGGAGGTGTGGCTTTACTGGAGTGGTATGGCCTTGTTGGAGGAAGTGTCACTGTGGGGTAGGCTTTGAGGTTTCTTCTGCTCAGGATACCGCCCAGTGAGGCAGTCAACTTCCCTTCCCATTGCCTATAAGATGTAGGACTCTCAGCTACCTCTCCAGCACCACATCTGCCTGCATGCTGCCATGCTCCCCACCATGATGATAATGGACTGAACCTCTGAAACTGTAAGCAAGCCCCTCAATGAAATAGTCATGGTGTCTCTTCACAGCAATAAAAACCCTAACTAAGGTGAGAGTTAGAGGGTTGAAAACCCACCCTCTGCAGCACAGGAAAGGCCTGCAAGGCTGCCTGAGGTTCTGGTGGAAGCTTCACCCCAGCCCCTGGCATCCATATACCCAAAGAGTCTGGAATGTTCTGGTGGAAGCTCCACCCTATGCCCCATCTCCCATCTCTCTCCAAACCCTGCTGCTTTTCAAAAAGCCTGCCAAATGATGATCCCTCCCTCAGAGATGCTCAAGACCACTCTTACAGAGTATTTAAACTGTCCCCAGAGAACAGACATGTGGTTTTTAAGTATCTCTTTTCCATCTCCTCTCTGGGGGCTGGAAAAAAAATCAACCAGGAACGTTTTACCCATTAAACCTGGGCTTTTTCTAATTCGGTTTGATTTGGTCCGATTTGAATTGCTGCATCAGTGGAGAGGCTTATCAAGGTGCAGACACTTTTCACCCACACGTCACAGCACGGGAAAGGTCTGCTATTACTAAGCCTCTTGGGTCTTACTTTTGTGCTACACAGCTCTCCTTCCTGAATGACCTTATCCATTGGCTTTGGCACAAACAGATCTCTTGCTATTTATGAAAATCAAGCTCAGCCTCCCAGAATGAAGATGACTCACAGCTGAGGATGCTCTAAGATAAGCTCAGATTCTGATGTAAATTCTAGGGGAATTTCAACAAAGGTTATAAACAGAGCTTCCAAAATCGGGACACTCACAGGATTTAAATGTCAGTCATTACCTCACAGACACGCCTTAACATGGAGTTCCTGGAAAATGTGCCAAGCACACAGCTACCCAGAGGCCCCAGCGCTCATCCTGGACAGCAGAAAGAACAGAACTGGGAGCGGCTCTTTTTCTGGATCTGTGGAGTCTGAGTACTACAGTACAGCCTCACACCCATCAGTGTGCTAAGAGAATGCCAAGTTAGTTGCTGCTTTAACCAGACGACAACTCTCTCAAAGGTAGACTAGTCCACCACTGTCACGGGAGAAAGCACGTGGCGTGGCATCACCTTTCAGAACCTGTAGCAAGGCTTTTCAACCTAAACCCAAGCATGCAAAAATGCTAACTGAAACCAGAGTGTGAGATGAGCCAACTGTGGCAGCTTGCCTTTCAGCCCCAGCACTGGGGAGGCTGAGATCAGGAGTCTGAAGCTAGCACAAGCTACATAGTAAGTTCTGGGCCAGCAAGATACTAGAGACCTGTTGTAGGCACTGACAAAAAAATTTATTAATAACACATAAACCCTTAAAATTGTCAGGGGGATAGACTGTTGTCATGGGGAGAAGGGTTAGGGGACAAGGGGAAAGGGAGGGCAGCAAGGTGATGTAAATGTAAGCTGTACTTGATCATACAACATGTATGCAGACATCAGATCACCCGTATTATAGAGCACAAATATGTGCAGCTTTTAAGGGAAAGTGTCAATCTCACAAAGAAAGGCCTGGTGAGTGTGCTGGTGACTTTTACATCAACCTAAGATAGAGTTGTGGGGGTGGTACACTCAGAGGTAGGGGGAATCCCTGAATTCAAGGCCAGCCTGGTTGACAGAGCAAGTTCCAGGATGTCCAGGGCTACACATAGAAACCCTGCCTGTCTTGGGGGAAAATAACAACAACAACGAAAATAAGATAAGACAGAGTTATCTGGGAAGAGAGCCTAAATGAGAAAAAGTTCCCCCGCCAGATTGGCCTGTGGGTAAGCCAACAGTGCATTTTCTTGACTGACTGGGGGGGGGGGGGAGTCCAGCCCACTGTTTGTGGTGTCGCCTTTATGGTAATCCTGGGTACTATATATAGGAAAGCAGGCTGAGTAAACCACAGAGAGCAAGCAGTAAGCACTCCTCTTCCATGGTTCCTACTTCAGAACCTGCCTCTAGGTTCCCGCCCTGACTTCCCTATGACAGACTTAAAACTCTTTCCTCTCTAAGTTGCTTTTGGATACAGTCTTTAGCACTGCAACAGAAACCCTAAGACACGCGGACACCTTAGAAAGAGTCCATCGTCACTGTGCAAAGCTGAACACGTTCAACTTACTCAGGAGTAAACATCACATAAACCCCAACTGAGAGATCCTCTAAGATTCTTGTCAGGCACTGCCAAGGTCACCAAGATCCCGCCTATACCACTACATAATAGAGAATTTTGTATCTAGTCCTGATCCTGGACCAGAAAGAGCATTGGTGAGGAAGCTGGCAACACAAGAATAAAGCCACAGTCCAGCAGGTGACAGTGAAACCAGCATGGCTGGTCACCAATGCTCCCCTACAGCATGGATAGCACTCCCAGATGCTCTCTGAAAGGCTGGAAGGAGGAAGAGAGGGCCAGATGTCCAGAGGGCACAGATGAGCAGCTCTGCACCTTTCAGACTTCCTGAAGAGCCAGTGTGGGTACTGACTGACAGTGTGCTCTACCTCGGGATTGCATCGGACTCAACTTACTTCAGCATGCATGCACATTCCTTTACACCTTCCATTAAACTATATACTTGTAACAGTGACTTAACACTAAACAATAATCAGAATAAAAACTACACTTGAGAATTCTAATCTAAATTACATGATAGGAGTGGTTCATTAGGAATATTGTAGTCTCTCCAAAACATCATTTTCTAGTTGAACCTCTTACTGATTTATAAGATGTCAGAAATACTCCTACTGCTATTCAGGCTCAAGTTCAAACTCACAGAAATCCAAACGCCAGCGTGATAGGCCATGTATGCCAATGTGCTTTCACTGAAGGGCAAGCGTGAAGAAGTGGTGGCAAGAGCAGAAGCTAATTCTCCTGACCCCACCCAAATACAAAAATCCAAATGGGAAGCAGAGCTTCACTTGGACAAATTTCCAAGTGTTGGTCAACAGAGAACCGTGGGCCTGCAGGACCTGAGGGGAGCACATTGCCCCACCTACAAGACGCTCTCTCTACAAGACACACTTCACATGTTTTGCTCAAAGACATTTACTTCCTCCAAACATTAAAAAAGAAAATGAGACATTCACTTTTCCCACAGTGATACCTCCAGCCTCCCACACATGGACCTTCCCTTCAGTCTCTTTCAGCTCTTGTCTGGAAAAGACACTGTAGCCAGATCTTTCTGGGAGACTCTGCCCCACTGGGTACACTTTCTGTGGAGGTCAGGGAAACCTTTAGTCACTAAGAAGAAAAAAGTAAATGTAGATACTTTAACAGCTAACAGAATGGTCACATAAAGCAGGTACCTTAGTACCTCTCAAGTGTAGCACAATTCACCAATTTAGAAGCAGAACTTTTAAAAATGTATTTTATCTATCAGTGTATGTGTGCATGCACCCATGATGGGTGAGGAAGGGCAGAAGTTGGTTCTCTCCATCTATCTGGTATCCGGGGATCCAATTCATGAGTCAGTCTTGCAGAGTAAGGGCTTTTACAGGCTGAACCATCTCTCAGGCCACAGGATGTTTTTAAACCAGTTCCCCACCCCACCCCACCCCACCCCCCAGTGACTTCTCCATGAGAAAAAAAATGGGAGAGGAGAAACAAGAGCCGGTTGGACAGCAGAAGAGAATTCCTTCACACGCTTTCAAACTCGCCCCTTTAAGTAAGACAAACTTCATTTGAAATGGCCTCTTCTGCGACTTAAAACAGAAAGTGCTTATTTTAAGAACCAAAATAGTAATGCACATGTGCCACACACGGTCTCCGTGAGAGAAGAAACGAAAGTCCATTCAATGTGAAACCGCACCCAGCTAGCGGGCTGGGAAGTGAGTCATGAACTGAAAGCTTCGCAGGTGAGGAGCTGCTGAAATACAACCCTCAGACTCAGTTACAAAATAACATAGCAGACCTCCAGCAGACAAGGAGACTAGGGAACGCAGGGAAGACCAGCGCACTTCAACGCTTATTATGAATGTATGCAGTAAAATTAGAAAACTAGCCGGTTTTAAAGGTGGTGCACACCTTTAATCCCAGCACTCAGGAAGCAGAGGCAGGTGGATCTCTTGAATTTGAGGCCAGCCTGGTCTACAGTGAGTTCCATGGCGGCCAGAACTACACAGAGAAACCCTGTCTCAAAAAACCAACTCCCACCTTGAAGAAAAAAAAAAAAAGGTCAGAAAACTAATTCTCTTCTTGAGAAAACAGTCCAAATTCAATGAAATCTACAAAAGCAGATTCTGATCAATGGGTCCACTGTGACAGGCACCCCAAAGAACTTAGTGTATTAGAGAAAGTCTAATGTCTCAGTCTCCAGCTAAGCCCAGGCAGTGTGTGAGAAGGTGACAGGTGTCATTCTCTATCTCCCTGGTTCTGACTGACAGTCTGGCCACAGTCAGCAAACAGTTATTCTCACACGACCACTGCATCTCATATTGTGCTCACAAAGCGTCTCAAGTTCAAGACATAGTCAATACCCAAACCAGCCTCCCTCACTGCCAGTGCCATTTTCCAGCTACTAACCCGTCAGACACGTTCCTTACACGTTACTGCGTAGGCATATTTAAGGAGATCCACAAGAGCCCAGAATAAAAGATAAGTATTTATTTATTTGGGGAAAAAACTCAAAACAACGGTGGAGAACCCCGATCCTCTGAGGGTGATGGTAGCTGTGAACCAAACTCCGACCACCAACCAAGGGAGCGAGAGCACACTTCCTGTCAGTGTTTATAGTACCTCAGACCATGCCCTAGAGGCTACTGGCTGAATGTATTCCCACATTACTGGGGGCCACTGCCAGTCTCCTAAGATACTGTGATAAATTACCACAAACTGAATGCTAAACAACAGAAAGGTGTTCTCTCACAGTTCAGAAATAGAATATAAAATACACATCAAGTTCAACGGCCTTGGTGGCTCACACCTGTAACCAGCACTTGGGAGGCTGAGGCAGGCAAGCTGTTGCTAGTTTAAGGCCAGCTTGCTGTGGAACAATGCTCCTGAACACTGTAAAGATTTGTCACTCTTATTGGTTTAATAAAAACACTGGTTGGCCATCGCCAGACAGGAAGTATAGGCAGGGTGACCAGACTAGGAGAATTCTGGGAAGAGGAAAGGCAGAGAGATAGTCACCAATCAGAGGAAAAGGAATCAAGATGAGAATGCCTTACTGAGAAAAGGTACCAAGCCACGTGGCTAAACATAGACAAGAATTATAGGTGTATTTAAGGTGTAAGAGCTAGTCAGTAATAAGTCTGAGCAATAGGACAGTTTATAATTACTACATGTTTCTTTGGGATTGAGCAGCTGTGGGACCAAGTGGGACAGAAACTTCTGTTTATACCAGGCTGTCAGGGTTACCAAATGAGAGCTCGCTGAAAGACAAGACTTAAGTCAAGACACACAACAAGACCTGTGACAAGAAAAGGCAAGAGAAAGGAGAGGGAGGAAGGAGGGAGAAGGGCATGAGAGCAAGGGAAAGGGTAGACAGTGCTGCTCAGTGTTGGGGACAATCAATTCTCTGCTCTGGCCCTCAGCTTCTGGAGCTGTCACACTTGGCTCACAGATGTTAACTCTTCGTGGGACTTCTGCTGTCTTCTTGAAAGAACTTCATGTCACTGGACTTAGAGTTCACTTAGAGACCTGTGATTTCATCTCAAGACCTTTTTACTCCCATGTGATGATCCCTTTTCCAAATGAGGCCATGTTTACAGGTTCTAGGTGGACACACTTGTTGGGGGCACACAGTAGTCATACACAAGCCTTCTAGGATTAGTTATATCCTGATTTCCAGCCAATCCTTACTCAAGAAGCTTAAGGCTGGGATACAGCTCAGTGGCAGCACTCTCACAAGCATGCTCCAGGCACCATGAAGAGACAAGTCAGAAACACCAGATCACACTTTCTTAACTCGGTTTTATTCCATGTATTATCTGACAGCTCCTCACAGACAGACTCATTCTCTTATGACTCCTTCTCTTGCTGTCTTCCTTATTCACTGTAAGAAAGGTAAGCATGTAAAACAGGCACATGTAAGCAGGCAGGCACGCTGGCCACAGGAATACTGCTGTCAGGGATGAACAGGCTCCAGTGCACTGATCTGGGCAGACCTCAACCTCCCTATCCCCACATGGAGGACTCACACACATGGAGACTCTGCAAGTAGGCTTAAGCAGGCAGAGGACCTACTGATATAGTGAATGAGAGTAACATTACTCGTATCCTAATAAATTGTCCTTATACTGAAAATTACCACAGGAGGGTTCTATAGCGTAAGGCACCATCCTTAAACAACACCTTCCGTGAGGAAGGACATCATAAAATGGGAATGCCTACCAATTCTCTGAATCACAACATCCAGATACAGGGAGAGAACGGATACAGTGTTTCAAGCCGAGAACAGACATACATCTCCACCCTGTGCAACTTCCTCCAACACAGGCTGTTGTCCTGCTGTGCACACGCAGAACTAGGATAGTTTAAATGCAAAATATTCCAAAGCACCCAAGGAAGCTCGGCCCCCAGTGAGGCACTACAAGAGGGGGTAGGAAGAGCGGCCACCTAGAAAGATAGGTCAGGTCAAGGGTACTCCACGGCCCCCTTTCTCTCTCTCTCTCTCTCTCTCTCTCTCTCTCTCTCTCTCTCTCTCTCTCTCTCTCACACACACACACACACACACACACACACACACATAGCCCATGAGGTGAGTTTTGGCCACCATGCCGGGCCACAGTGCTTAGCTCCCACACAGGCTGAAACAGCTGAACAACATTCAGAAGAACGGAACCCACTGAAACTTTGAGTCCAAACCAACCCTTCCTCCCTACAAACTGTTTACCTCTGGCATTTTGTCACAGCGGCACAAAGCTGAGCAGAAGAAGCAGCGTTTCCTCCCATACGCAGGGTTTAGCTGTGTACAAGACACTCTGGGCTGAGGGTACACATGTTCAAATGCACAGAGAAGTTTCAAGCCAGCTGTGATTCTGTAAGGAGACCATCCAAGCAGCGATACCCCAATAGACCAAACGCCACAGAGAGCAAGCGAGTGCAGGCCAACTCCCAGACCACAGGCCACACAGGCCACACAGATGCTGAGCGGAGACTCTGCTGGATGCACAGCCGCACAGCATCTGCCTTTTACCCCACTGCCCCCCGTATCTGGGAACAAACCAAGGATACCAAGAGACGGGCACAAACAACTCATACCTCCACCAGGAATAATTGCCAACTTTGTTTCAACCAGGCCCATTTTTGCAGAGGAAGCTAAAAGAAAAGAAAGAGAATTAAGTGACAGGCATGTTATTGCTTTGCAATATGACAACTTAAAAAAGCAAAATAAAGATTTTTCTGAAAACTGTTCACTGATTAAATTGATACCACAAATTTTGTTGTTGTTTGTTTTTTGGCTTTTAGAGACAGGGTTCCCCTGTGTAGCTTTGGAGCCTGCCCTAAAACTCACTCTACAGACCAGTCTGGCCTCAAATTCAGAGATCAGTCTGTCTCTGCCTCTTGAGTGTTGGGATTGAAGGCGTGAGCCACCACCACCAATTTATAAGAAATTACTTCAAAGGTTTTTTTTGTTATGAAAACATTAATCATTCAAAATTACCCTCCATCCCCAACCCTACCCCTAGATGAACACATGACATTTTTTGTTCAAATTTGCTTGGCAGTGAGCTAGGTCCCAGTGGTCAAAGCTCAGAGTGGAAATTCCATCTTTGGATCTGATGTTGCCAGCTCATGAAGGCCTTAATCCTGGTAATGATTTGGGATCAAGGGAGAGACCTCCTGAGAAGCATAGATTCCTTGACTTGCACGGACAGTCCCCACACCAAACAACCCTATCTGTAGTTAGATATAAACAGTCAAAGCCAAGCACCAGTTACTTTCTGACAGCCTGACTGCCTTGGGCTATCTCCCACAGTCTGCTGCCTTGCTGAACAGGCTGCGTGTGCGTGCCCTGGCTTCTCAACTGAAAACCCACCTGACACCAGTACCAGGAAAGAATCAGGTAAAGATCACCACATGAACATGGGGGACCCAGAATAACATGGAGAAAGCAAAAGCACTCACACCCCAACCTGATGCCCCAAGATGTGTGTGGCCACATGAAGGCAGGAAAAGGCAAACTAAATGCCATGGCTGCACCTCCTACCAGGTAGCCACACAGTAGTGGCAGCATGAAGCAGGGCGGAACTGTGCTGACCCTCTGCTGCCCAGGACAAAACTCAGGACCAGGTGCACACCCGTGAGAAGAGCAATACAGAAGCATGGGCCGTGGTACCACTGCCTGGGCTCAGATCAGAACCCCCTCACTCCCTCTGCTCCTGCTTCCTCCACAGAATCCCACAGGGGTTCCAGGCAGGAGAGGGAGTGAACCACATCAAGGGCCCTGGTCAGCACCCTGCAAGTAGCTAGCACCAACTCGTTTCACAATTCCCTCAGCATATGCTTAGAATCACGCGAAAGGGGGACTTTAAGGGGATGAAGCTGTCACTACTGGAATAAAGACAATAAGTGCTGGACCGCTGACTCCACAGTCAGAGCCACACAGCTACCGTCACAAGCTCTATTTTAAATGGGAGGAAGTTAGTCTGCTAAAGAGAAGCCCTGGGGTCCCAACTCAGATGTCTGACTCAAATTCAGGTGTCTCTTTTCACTAAAACTGAACAAAGAATGGCAAAAGAGCTTCCTAAGGAGGCTCTTTCCAATGGTAGGCTTGAAAACAGACAGCCTTCCCAAGTAAGAGCTGCCAACAGCAGGCTCCGCAGGCAGTTTTTAAAAAAATGTCCTACTGAAAAGGAGGCAGAGCAAAATTATTTGGGCCTGAGGGATATGCACCATGTGTGTGTGCACTAGGGATCAAACCCAGGGCTGATCCTCCCAGAACCCAGGCTTCATTAGCATATTCATTGTGCAAAATAACAGACTTCATTCTAAGACTCACAGTGTCCATAATGTATTTGGGCATTTGCTCCTCCCTCACTGTTCTTAGTCCCACCCCCACACTGCCACTCCTCATCCCCAAATCTCCTTTTCGTGTCTTTTTGTTTTGTCTAGATTCTACATATAAAACTGAATGTCTTTCTGAGTCAGGTTTACTTCAACAAACATGCAAATCTCCAAATTCATTGATTTTCATGCAAGTAACACTGTGTTATACCTCTTTATCCCAAGCTCCTTTTAAAACTTAGGTTGACAGGATATATTCTCACCTGCTACTCGAATGTCACATGCTAAAGCCAGCTCCAGACCACCTCCTAGGGCAAGTCCGTCTATGGCTGCGATGGTGGGCACAGGGAGGTTAGCTGAAACAGACAGAGTTTATCCTTCACTCAAAGCCACAGCAGTCCACACGGTTCATTCAGAACATATTCTAAAGCAGGGTGTCATATGCAGACTTATGTCTCTAGCGTCTTCATTACAACACAGGTTTCATTCCCAATATTCTCTAGAACCTTTGTGTGACAATTGCAGACAGTCCTCGTATGAATGGGGAACACATTTGAACCATCGCATTTCCTGAATTACCTTCAAGATTATTTTATTGAATCCTATAATGTCATAATCTGAGAACCTCAAGTCTTATACAAGGTGTTTAGTTCTACAAATTCAAGGTGAAATAATTTGTGCAGCATTTGGAACTCCTGACCCTTTACGGACTTGGTGCTCAGGATGGAATCTTGAGACATGGCATCTGCTCAAAGAAACACATAGTGCAACTGACCACAGAGGGTATAAGCCAGGTACCACCACCAAGGAAGGGTGGCACAAAGGTTCCATCCACAGTCCTCTCTGGCTCTGGGATCCTGGCCAGACGTAGACATGGAAAGAGGCAGCATTCACAGAACCTACAAGAAAGTATTTCTGGAAGCTTCTACAGTAGTGGGCTTCCATATGGCATTTTCAAAGGTACTTGTATTATCCCTCCCCTACTCCTCCTACCCCCACCCATTTAACTCTTCCAATTCCATTATTCCCTCTTCCCCCTTACTACCACTTATTTTCTATCTATCCCCCTTCCCTTGAAATCCGTACCCAAAGCCCTGGGTATTCTAATGCAAACCTACTATCAACAATCTTACTCAGGACTGAATTTGTGAGTTCCAATAACAACTTGCTAAGTAAGACATGCCTACTGGTGCAATAGTGGCACAAATGTTATTGCAGCAAAAGACCACTCTCTGATTGGATAAAGCCCGTTCCGCACTGCTAACTGGACCCAAAACTTATAGCTGGCTAGTATAGGCCATAGGGTAGAAGCTTATAGGCCATAGGGTAGAACTTATAGGCCATAGGATAGAAGCTAATACTGTTTTTTTTTTGCTAAATTGACGTAATAATAAATTGCCCCTCACATTCTTATCTTTATACCCAAAAGTCAGTACATCTCTCAGCCTTCTTCAGAGGCGCTACTTTTTGCAGTAGATGACGATTAATAGAGAGACCCACAATTGGTCAATGTGTAGAGAATAAGACTCAAAAGAGAACATCTATATCCTACCCCAAAGCTAAGGAATTATTGTGGAAGAAGTGTTAGGGAGACTGTACAAGCCAGAGGTCATGGATGTCTGCAGCAAAACATTTGCTGGACATGACAGGGCCACTGCACACATGAACTCCACAAGATGTAGCCAAAATCCCAGCACAGAGAGGGGAAAATCTTGTGAAGTCCCACCTCCACCAACTGATGGCTGCTGGGGAGGGAGGGTCAGATTTCTCCAGGGAAATAGCCACTGAGAGGCCTGCTCCAGTAGGTGGTCCTGCACATGAAGTAGAGCGGGAGAGGGGCTGGGGGAGGAGTTGGGAGAAAGGGAATGGGGTGGATTCGATCACTATGCGGTGGCTGGAGAGGGGACTCTTCAGTTAAGAGCACACACTGCTCTTCCTGAGCACCCTCGTTAGGCGGCTCACAACCCCTATGTCAGCTACAAGAATAGCAGGTGAGCTGGGGAACTGCTCAGTTTAACTTGCCCTGGTCTTCACTTTTTTCTTTTTCTCAGGTGAAATTCTTTAGGTACACTTGTACTATTCACCTGTTCCTGGCTGAAGACAGTGACGTTGATGAGTGTCCTGTCCTCCAAGCACAAGTCTCCCTCACTCGGTTCTCACACAGCACACAGGACGCATGGCCTCTGTAACAATCCTTCCTCCCAAGCCCTTTCAGACCGACAGCAAAGCAAGTGTGGCCGACTCCTACACACAGGAATGTTGGACTCGGTGACCTTCAGGAGCTGTGTAGACTTTAGAAGAGGCCAAGAAATGAGCCTGTGCAAGGGGTGGGGGAGAGGTGACAATGAGGTCTTTACAAGGTTATCTGTTTGGTGTGAAGGAGTCAGCCTTATGTCTCTTTCCCGGCCTGCAGAAAAAATTCTCTTTCATACAATTTCAAGGAAGGAGTCACTGCATTAAACTCACAATGAAATTGGTCCTATCATATTTTATAAACCTTACACTAGTGAATACTTTTCTTTCTTTCTCATTTTTTTGGCAGAGAAGTTTGTATGTGCATATAACTTTTTAAATTTTATTTTTATTATGTTTGTGTGTAGGTATGGGCACATGAATACAGTTACCTGCAGAAGCCAGAGGTGTCTGAGCCCCCTGTAGCTGGAGTTATGGGCAATGTGGTGCTGGCCCTGATCTCAGCCTAAGGGAACCTGTCTGTACAGGCAAACCATCTTACATAATACCAGACAGATGTGACGTAATGTTGCTTAGTGAGTACAGCCTCCAACCACACCATGTAAGAAACGGTGTGACAGGCTGGACAGATCAGCCAGACACAGGACAGTCTGACCAGGAAGGCGCCTGGCTTGGAGGCAAAGTGAAGAGGCTGGCCTCAGACACAGGACCTGAAGTCAGGTGGTACAAGTACTAATGCTTTCCTATTGTGATCATGAATTGTAGAATCAATAACAAAAATACTTTTAAATCTGACATTTAAAATTAAATTAAATTTTCTAAAGGGAATACAACAAATATAACATTGTAACTTTTAAGAAATGCAGAGCACAGAACGGCAACAAACTGGAATCCAAACGACACAGAGAAGACTAACTACCCATGTCACTCCTGAAACTTTCAAACAGTAACATAAATTCACATGGTAAAAGGCTGGCTACCAAATGTTTCCTACTAAAAAACTATTTAATTAGAACAGTTTAACCCATCAATATTTTACAGTACTAT
The DNA here is from genome assembly GCF_950005125.1 of Chionomys nivalis. NCBI lineage: Eukaryota > Metazoa > Chordata > Mammalia > Rodentia > Cricetidae > Chionomys > Chionomys nivalis. The sequence goes on along the minus strand of NC_080098.1, from coordinate 65,553,681 downwards.
AAATTCTCAAGCTATACAGCCTTGGCAAGGCAGACTATATCAGTGCAGAGGCCTAAGGGAATACCCAGAGGGCAGCTGTGCATGCCTACAAAGGACTCGAGGCAGGAAATGAAATGCCAGGGTCACAGCTCCAACGAGAAACCATGACTCAGTGTGTTACACAACAGTGGGATCAGATACTATTTTGAGTTTCATTCCAGGAAGTGAGCCAGGTATGACAAGGAAGATAATAATCCTTTGAAATGCTCCTAAAAATATAATTAAAGCAATAATTAAAGAGTTGGTCTATTTTGAGAAGGAAAAGCGTGGTAGGCCTCCAGTGCACCTCAGAGCCCGCAGCACAGCACACCAGGCCTGGTGAGGCTGGAGAGAGCACAGAACTGGAGGCGGTGGCTCTCTCTGCTCCTCAGGCAGAGGTTAATTGTAAGCCTCGAGAAAAACAAAGGATCTGATTATAAGGGGAATGGTAGTGATGTTTATCTGACTTTAAACTTGGTTCCGCTTAAGGACTAGTGTTCTGGTGTCAGCAAGGCTCAGTGCTTGTACCAGCGCTGACAATTAAAGTTCCATTCCTGGTACCCATGTGGTGGCAACAAAGAACTAATACCTTGACTTTCACACTTCTATACAAAGCAGAAAAGCTGCTACTTTAACAGAAAGGCCCATATACGGTATGATGAAAAGGCTGAATACCAAAATCAAGAATAGAAATAAAATCTCTATTAACAAAACCACAATACATTCCTAATTATTCCTAGATCCAGTTAAAACTTTACTTTTAACTTAATGTACTCTTTCCTGGCCCTCTAAATTCTGAAGAAACCACAAGAACAGAACAAAGCAGTCCCTGAGAAAAGCTGACAGGCTGGGCTCTGTGGGAGGCTGGAGGCTGGAGGCTGGACTGGGCTGGAGGCTGGACTGGGCTGGAGGCTGGACTGGCTGGAGGCTGGACTGAGCTGGAGGCTGGAATGGGCTGGAGGCTGGACTGGGCTGGAGGCTGGACTGGCTGGAGGCTGGACTGGGCTAGAGGCTGGAATGAGCTGGAGGCTGGACTGGCTGGAGGCTGGAATGGCTGGAATGGCTAGAATGGCTGGAGGCTGGACTGGGCTGGAGGCTGGAATAGCTGGAGGCTGGACTGGGCTGGAGGCTGGACTGGGCTGGAGGCTGGAATAGCTGGAGGCTGGACTGGGCTGGAGGCTGGACTGGGCTGGAGGCTGGCCAGGACTGCCACACAGGGAGCTGCTGGATACCAGCAGGCACAGCAGAGAGAAGCGCCACCACCTCGGGTAGGAGAAGCCAGATCCAAGAGTGGAAGTCTCAGCCACCTTCGCACTAGAGACACAGGAAACTCCTGTGACACCTAGGTTACAATCCAATCAAGGGAGACAGCTCTGGACGCTGTGGCGGAGAAGGGAACTGTGGCAGTAGTCGGCACGGAGGAGCCAATCTACCAACAGTCACCTCCTGGGGCTCCTTCTCCCACCACACATCCCAGTTTCCAGGCTGTGTCTATACATAAAAATAAGAGAGTAAACTGATGTTTTAGCCAGGGAAGATGGAAGAAAAAAACCTCACAACAAGTGACAAAATGAGCCAAAGGACAAAGAGAAAGAGACTGATGCCGCTGCAGGATGAAATGGAAAGACTGGGCAGGCATGGGGAGTCCTGGCCACACGTGGGACCACAGCATGGGACAAACCAGAAAAGTACTTAAGACAGATGTAATTACTTTCAAAAAGTAAAGTCACAGGGCTGAAGAGATGGCTCAGCAGTTAAGAGCACGTACTGCTCTGGCACAGAACCCCAGGTCAGTTCCCAGAATTCACACTGGGTAGCACACAACTGCCTGGAACTCAGCAGCTCCGGGGAACCAGGCACCGTCTTCTGGTTTCAGAGTACCTACACCGACATGTGCACACACACGCACACACACACACACACACACACACAATTTTGAAATAAAAGTATGTCTTTAAAGACATAGTCACCAAATCAGAACGTAGAGAAACAGGGCATAGAGAAACCTGAATCAGAGGAGAGGAAGGAGTCGGATGAAGGTGGAGACAAGGCACAGGAGGAGACAGGTAGGGGAAGCATAACACACGCATGGTACTGCAGCCAAGCACTGAGGAAACCCCTAGATCCTTAGCACAGCAGCATGGGCAAAGCAAAGACCGTTCATGTGCAGACAGGTGCTTTGTGTAAGACCCAAAGAAAGGTCTGAAGATGTATGTGCACAATAAATCAGCACATCCGCAATGACCATGCCCATGCAGGAAAGGAGGGCAGCTGCTGAGAAACTACCAAAGCCTACAGTCAACCTACAATCAACACAGCCTTGGGGATGCTTATGGGATTAAAAGCATAGAAAAACCGACAAGAATTGCAATGAATTCCCTTTCTGGTCTTGACAAATTCTGAAGTGGTATTCTGGAACAGCAGCAGAAGTTAACAGTTAAACCCATGGCTCAGACTTCAACAGCAGAGTGGTCAAACAGTGGTGGAACATACCTTTAATGCCAGCACTAGGAAGACAGAGGTAGGTGGATCTCTGTGAGTTGGAGGCCAGCCTGGTCTATAGAGTGAGTTCCAGTACAGCTAAGACTACACAGAGAAACCCTGTCGGTAGAAAGATGATAGACAGACAGAAAAATAGAAAGAATAAATGAAAATAAACGTAAAAAACACAGTGCTCACAGCCCAGAGTCGCAGTGCGCAGAGCACCCAGCATGCTCATCAGGCCAGAGGAGCGAGCAACTCATGCAGAAGCTATGCAACTCCTAAAATCTTGCTCTTCCTTCCCACGATTCTTCCTTGGCCCTCAGACACAGGCAGAAGACATGGTGAACATCCAGACTAACAGTCTACCAACTCAAAACTATTCTTTAACTGCACAGTGCAGTGCAAATAAAAGCAAAGTTATCATGTGACGAAGAACATGGCACATGGGGAGCACTCAGTCTCAATCTGCATGCCATGGACACATGGGGAACACTCAGCCTCAGTCTGCATGCCATGGTCACATGGGGAGCACTCAGTCTCAGTCTGCATGCCATGGATACATGGGGAGCACTGCGTCTCAGTCTGCATGCCATGGACACAAAGGGAGCACTCGGCCTCAGTCTGCATGGCAGCGCCACTATGGAACTATCCAGCTGGGGTTTTTGATATAGTGGGACAAAACCCAGACACCTACAGGGCTGAGTGGTACTGAGTGCTGAGGAGAGTCAAAGCTCCTCAGCAGGTAGCAGTACAGGAGGCAGAGCTCCATAGGCCGTACCTGTGTTCTTAGTTTAACACTGGATGCAGTTAGAATGAACATAATGGTTAAGTGTGTAAATGTCAAATGGCACTTTAGACTCAGTCATATCACCCATGCCTCAGGATGTCCCGACAGAGACTATAAGGAAATCCCGAGTCAGTGCTACATTCCACAGAGGTATCTGTGCAAGGAAACTATCCAGGTAATCTCTCTGATGCTTTATCCACAAAATGCAGAGCCACACGATGGGTTTTCACTTACATGTACTTACTTATTCAGTGTGTTTGCGAATGCACGCACATGTGAGGACGGTGCATGTGTGGAGGTCAGAGGACAACTTGCTAGAGCCAATTCTGTCTTCCACTATGTGGGTTTGAGATAATGAACTCCAGACCTTCACCCATAGAGCCATCTTGTTAGAGAGGGCTTCAATACCTGGGTATGCTGAGGTATACAACAGCCCTCCCCCCCACCACTGAGCAATTTACAAATCTTTGGCCACTAATGAGGCTGAACCCAGTTAGTAAAACCTTAGAGCAGTGGTTCTCAACCTGTGGGTCGCAACCCTTTCACAGGATAGCCTAAGACAATCAGACAACACAGTATTTACATTATGATTCATAACAGCAGCAAAATTACAGTAATGAAGTAGCAACAAAAATTTATGGTCAGGGTCACTACAACATGAGGAACTGTACTAAAGAGTCACAGCACTAAGAAGGCTGAGTACCACTGTCCTGGGATGTAAGGGACATTTTTTTATTTAAATTATTCTTTTCACACAATATATTTTGATTATGATGTCCCTTCCCTCGACTCCTAGATCCTCCCCACCTCCCTATCCAATTTCGTGCTCACATTCTTTCCCACTCCCTCCCTCTCATCCCTCCAAAAACAGTAAGAAAAAAATTCCAAAACAAAACATTCACACAAAAAAAATAATAGACAGCTAGATAGACGGACAGACAGGCAGGTGAGCGGGCAGGCACAGACTGACCATGGAGTTCATTTTGTGTTGGCCAACTATTTCTGGGCATGGAGCCTGCCCTGCAGTGTGACTGATAAACCCAGAGATGCTCTACCATAGATTTTTCCTTTCCCAGCAGGTATAAACTGCAAACAGTTCCTTAGTTAGGGTGGGGCTTTGCACCCACTTCCCAGAGTGTCCTCTCACAGGCTTCCAGGCTGTCCATCAAGCTTGTGGGTGTGTTCGGGTATGCTCAGATATTCTGACAGCTGTTTAAAGCACGTCACCCAGCACGTTTTAATAAACTGATGCTCTTATGTTTAATGTTGAGAGAACTGATTCATCTTTTCTTCCCGTTTTAAAGAAACTTGCTCACTCCTTCCTCTCTGAGCATATTAACAATCTGTCATTCCCCACCAAATCCCATCTGCAGCCCGACCTGGGGGGTCTGGCCACCTGTGTGCCCAAAGCAAGCAGTACAGCACCCTGACTTGTGTATACTAAATAGTCTGCAGCGTCACTTCGGCAAGGCTCCTTGTCCTTTCTGTTTGGGGACTTGGGGCCGTGGCTCTGCTCAAGTCCCTCACAGATATCAAAGCCAGAAGTAAAGTGAGTCCATTTGACCCCACACCTCCTCTACCTCATGGGACAGCTTGTCACTGCACGTACTTTGTGTGCTCCTAGTCCACGGTTATTTCTAGAGTCAATGCCATCTTTCTGGGCACTGAGGATGAAAGCCTTTGCCTACTGCTGACACAGGGGAAACAACTGACTGCTTCTCACATAGGTCCCATGCCCGCCATCCTGCCACACTACTCTACTTTTTACTACTTGATCTTTTCGTGTTTTGCTTTGTTCTTTTACGGTTTTTATTTTGGTTGTTCCCCTTTCTCCAGAGGCAGGACTTTGGAACAATGGTGACAAAGACCACCACAGTCTCTTCCAGCTTGTTTCTGAGTTCAGGGGACAGTCTCGAACATTTTACCATGAAAAGACAGCTTTTGACTTAGGCTGAAGAACACTATTCCCATTTACTAATCTTTTCCATGAATACAGGCTGACATTTCTCAAATGCTTTTCTCACATTTTAATTGCCTAATGTCATGAATTAAATTTAGCTTTTTCCAATGGAAACCACCCTTATATTCCTAGGAACACCCAACTCTGTTTTTTCCCTCAGTCTGCAGGTCTTACCCATCCCCCCACAGACATCAGCTTGCTTCCGCCATTTCTGCTGGGTTTGGGCATAAAAACTGCACTGCTGTGCGCTCATTAGCCAACTCCCAAGGTGCTGTTCTGTGGAAAGGCTGGTACAGGTGTGCAAAGATCCTCCCAACAGCTCCATGACATCAGAGATAGAAGTCTGCAGCATTTAAGCTGAGCCTGCTGTGGGTGTGGCATGGCAGGAGATGAAGGGTTGGGAGAAGGGGTCACAGGACTTTTAACAGCTGGTTCAATTTCTTCTTTCACATTTACCGGAGTCAAGTTTTGTCATGGTATTTTCTCATTACCTTCACATTCTCTGCAGTTTCTGTCCAGAGCCTGGTCCGTGTATAGTATGTTAGCAATCACCATGCTCTCAGGAGAAGCCTGACCCAGCCTGTCATTCCTTGTCTTGTGCATCACTAATTTCTGGTCCTTTCATTGCTGCTATCCTAAACCTCTCTCAGCTTTTTAACGTTCCCTAATGCCTGGTTCTTTGTCATCAGTGGGTTTTCTCTCGCTGACATGAACTTAAGGCTCAGACTGTCCCTCAAGTGTTTTACATCAAGTCTCACGAATTTGGACACACAGTAATGCAACCAACCAGTCTTCGAGTTACCGCTCAGAGCTTCTCCTCTGACTCATAACTCAGTCCAAATTCCTTTTCAATTTGTAAGTACACGTCTCTATGTATGAATTTTCTGAAAATTCAACTGACTTCAGATTCTGACCCAGCACACTTTTACAAAGACTCTGTAAGAATGATGCATGATTTCTGGTTTAGGGTTGAATCTATTAAATCACACATGACAGTCTTGTTGTTCAGATCCCTATTTTTTTATATATAAGTTTTTTTTACCAGTATTTTTGTCCTTTTGGGTTTATAGCAAAGTGATAGAGATACAAGCAATGCTAATTTTACTAATACTGTCAGATTTGTCAGTGTATAATTTTATTTATATTGAGACAGTAGTTTTAATAGCAATAACTAACAATATTTTTTAGCTATTAGTCTTTTCTTTTGTTTCATTTTTCTGAGAAAGAGGTTAGTGGGCTGACCTCAAATTCGCTCTGTAACCTCAGATAGCCTCACCTGTAATCCTCCTGTCCTCCTCATCCAGACTCCTAATGTTCAGTCTATAGGCCTGATCACCTTACCTAACTCTTGGTTAATAATACATGAATCAAAACTTTAAGAAGGAGAAAAAGGAGGAAATGTGTGTTCTTGCATGTGCACGTGTGTCCTCATTTGTGCAAGTGCCCTTGCATGTACATGTGTGTGGAGGCCAGAAGTCATGCCAAAGTATCTTCCTTAGTCCATCTACTCTCTAAGTCAGTCTCTAGTTAGGCTGGCTGGCTGGTCCTGCCTCCCAGTGCTGGGCTTCACAGGTATACACTCCTGCACCCAGCTTCTCATGTCTGTTCTGGGGGATCAAATTCAAGTCCTCGTATCTTGCATATCCTTTCAAATGGAATGCATACAGTGCTTAAGCAGCCACAGCTCATGACAATCCAACTGTGTATTTGACCACAGCACAGGAAGACAGTTGCGACATAAAGCCCAACCTAAGCATGTGAAGAAGGTATGACCGTGCTTACCGATGTCATTGATTACTGCTCGTATCTTGGACACAAAGGGACCAACTTCACTGGAATGCATTTTGGCTCTTTCCTTAAGGTCGGCACCTACAAGATATTGTATTTACAAATGAGATGGTGACATAGGCATAATTGTAAAGCAAAAAAATAGACATTTACTCAGGACTAAGGCCACGTGAAGGCCCACTGAATTTATATGCTGCACATCCTTCCCAGTGACGACCTCTAGAAAGAAAGAAGGCCTGTCTTTCGTACCGGTCAGGTGGTCCACAGCAGCATCCTGCAGATTTCTGCTCTTGGCCCCCTTCGTGCTCAGAGGAAGACCCTGTTAGACCACTGACTACGGCTGCTCTACAAGAACTCAAGCTAAAATGTCTTTCAAGTACTTGTTTATTGACTGAAAGTCACAAACACAATGACACTGTCACAAACGACTGCAGATTGGTGCTGGCACCTGCATCTTGAAGAGACGCTGGAATTTTACCTACCTCCGCTCTGGACTCATGGATATAATGGCCAAATCAGTGAAAAATGACAAAGTACAATGAAGTCACCATGGTGACTGTAAACTCAACCTGAAAAATGTTAGCTTAAAGTTAAGTGAAGATTTCATAATTATGACTTTGTCACACAATGCTAAGCTTGGAACAGATAAAACAAACCTCAGGAGTTCCTTAGCGGGTCATTCGCTCCAAGCTCAACACACAGGGTTTCATCAAAGCTGTCTCGTGGAAACAAACTAAGTACACTGCAATGACATGGCTGCTTACTCTCCTTACATCACTGTAGACTACAACTACGTACCATACCCAGGGGAGCTGCACACACACACACACCTTCCCACAGCAGGAGAACTGAAATCCGCTCAGCACAGGCCTCACCATCCACCAGTTCTCAGGGGCACCTGCCACTGAAATGGCCGGCAGTCGAGAGCGCGAGCAATCCTATGCAGTGCAGCACAAGGAAAGCAAGGAACCAGGAAGGACTAAACAGCACTAACAGACGGTGGACAGACCTAGGACCTACTCTGATAAAGGACTTAAATTAGGAGCGTAAGTGCAGACACACATCCACAGTACTAGGACTGTACACGCATCTTCACACTTAGATTTTTACAAGAGCTCTAAGGATCCAAACTTAAGTCCTTACATTTGTGAAGCACACACACCAAATTAAATGTGAAAAGCAGTGATCTTCGATGTTTCCATTAGAACCGTTGTGTGGCACCATGAATCATGCTCAGGTAAGATAGAGAACTTATCTAGATGCAATTTTGAAATGAAGCCAATTAATAGCTCTACAGGAGCCTCTAAACGTCCTAGTGAAGAGATGAGACAAACCTCTCAATTTCAAAACATAAGCCAGGCTACAGAGATGGCTCAGCAGTTAAGGGCACTTACCTTACTGCTCTTTCGAAGACCCAGACTTGGGTCCCAGTAATTACATGCTGTCTCACAACCACCTATAACTCCAGTTCTAGGGAATTCAATGCCATATTCTGGCCTCTGTGGGCAGCAGGTATGCTTGCAGTACACATATATACATGCAGGTAAAACACTCATAAGTTAATATTGAAGGTTTTTAGAAGAACAAAAATGATTAAGGTTAGTGGGAAAGCTACACTAGATGCCAGGCAGAGATCTGGCCTCCTGCATCAGTTACCCCAAGCTGCAAGTGTGAAGGAGAAGTTACTCGATACTCCAAACAGCAAAATGCCTTCCTGCACATAGCAGAGAAAGTTCTAGTGGTCTGGATCAAAGATCAAAGCAGCCACAGCATTCCCTTTGGCCAGGTCACAAACCACAAGTAGCCCGTACTCTCTTCACTTTTGGGAAGGCCGAGGAAGCTGCAGAACAAAGACTTGAGATGAACAAAGCTCCAGCAACTGAAAAATCACAAACCAGAAAAAAGAGCCAGGGAACACCTCACATGTGAACTGGGTCACCCACCCCACCTTCAGCAAAAGTACCAATCACTTTAACCAGCTTTAGGCCTTGCTAACATCTTCCTTCCTGACTACCTTGTAATTCTTCGTGGAAAAATTAATTATGAAGCTCTATCAGTCATTCAAAAAGAGTTAAGGCCAACCCTGAGCACATGCTGCCCAGCCCTAAGCACTATTATAGTAGAAGTTGCCCTGACGGGGGCACACACCCATCCCAACGGTTCACTGTTACAAATGAACCCACTAACCCCACATGATGGGAACACACACCCATCCCAACGGTTCACTGTTACAAATGAACCCACTAACCCCACATGACTGGAGCACACACCTATCCTCACAGTCTGTTACAGATGAATCTGCCACCCTCACATGATGGAAGCACACACCCAGCCCAACAGTACAGCGTCACAGATGAATCTGCCAGCCCCACATAACTAACCAGTATGCATGCTTTATATCTCTAAACTGCATTCTTGTTTGTAGTTTTAACTAGTTTATCTTAAACTGGTAAAATTATACATATTTATCATGCATGACAAAATGTTCTAAAGTACATCAACACTATAGAATAGGTTATTAAATCTAATTCATTAACATGGACAGCTGTGGTTTAGGGATTAACATGCTTCCTCTCACAGGTTTTTAAAGATACACACTTACAAGGCTTCACCCCCAGGATGGCACAACAGGGATCTCCCAGAAGACTTTAAATTACTGGGGGAATACTCCTCCCTCCTGACTGAGGAGTGAATGTGACTGCTCTGCCCACATGCTCCTGCTGCCTGCCCATTCACCCATGCCAGGCAAGGATTGAAAACCTGCTTAGCTCTGGGCAGAACAACCCTTTCTCTTCAGAAATGACTACCTTCCAGGATCTGTCAGGGCAGACGCTGGCTAAGACAGCAGCCACCACTCTTCCTCAACAATACTGGTTCTTTGCCAGACCACTGCAGTGGACTGACTGACATACACAGCTGACTGCATGGTTGTTTTTCATTTCCTGGTACATAGAGAAGCTACATACAACTATACAATAGTTTATTAAACAAGCAAGGGCATCATGTCTCAATGTAGAGAGCAAAGGAAGCCCTAAGGGAGTAAAGTTCTGAGTGAATGGGTATTGTTAAAATGGGTGTGACCATGATGAACTCCAAGTCCTTGGACCCACTGGCACCCATAAGGCCAAGGCTCCCAAGGAATGGCAACAACTGACCAATGCAGCAAAGACTAGCGATTGCAGCTGTTTTCCTCCTGGGCGCTTACAGCCTGAGACTGCTCATCTTCAGAGACCTCCCATCTACACCAGCAAACCCTCCTCCAGTGACCCCACCTGACATTAGCTTTACCTGGTGTGTCTGTCCTTTCTTTTTTCTATTGCTGCCCCTAGCAGGATTCCAGGAGCCCAGGGCATCTCAATATGCCTACCTTAGGTGATGGCTGCTCAGAACCACCTGAACCTTCAGCAAGGTGGACTCCTCCCACTTGTGGACCTTGCCGAGCACCTGTGGCGTGAACTCACCAAAGTGGTAGCTGTGCATGGTCAGGTTTTCTTTTAGAGACAGGGTATTAAAGTGCAGCACTGGCTGACCTGGAACTCACTGTGTAAACCAGGCTGACCTCCAGCTTGTAGTGATACCCCTGACTCTGCTTCCTTTCTGAAAGACACAGTGAAGGGACTTTGCCTCATTCACGGAGTCCTGCCTGCAGGGTTCCCTTTACAGCATTTACCCACATGGAGAAGGGTTCCCAAATGGCCCATCTTTTCAAACTTTGCTACTGCCTTCTCAATAAAGTCCTGAAGCTTACTTGTGCTATCATGACAACAATGTCATAATGTCTTCATCAACAGTAAACTTCACCTCCAGTTCCATGTATGCCCAATCTTATTTTATATTGCTTTCAAGGGTGGCACCTTAAAAAAAAAAAACCACATGAACCAAGAATGGCTAAAGTAAAGGGTAAATAGCACACCAAGTCAACATTTACTGTTCTGTGACAAGGAAGATAATCTACTAGTCTGTGGGTAAAGGCACCTGCAGCAAGCCTGCAACCCAAGTTCAATTCTAGATCCCAAGCGGAAAAACTCTAAGTTGTTGACTCACATACCAAGAAAGCCCCCAAAATATACCAGGGAAATACGTCAGGAAGAAAGTGGCAAAGCTCCACCACAGCCGACTTTTAACAACCGCCTCTCCATACCTGATACAACAACCAAGTACGTGTACCAAGAAATGGAGGAAAGGAAGACAGCAGCAGAGACAATGGGCACGTGCTGCTGTGTGGTGTCCACTATTCCCATGAGTGCAAAGATGGGCAGAGCCCCTCTGCTCAGAGCTGCCCTCACTCACAGGCAGCTCACTCAGGCACCGGAGAGCAAAGGTGTCCTGAGCACTGCAGAATTAACCCATTCTGGAAGCATCTCCTGCCAAGACACGAAAATCCAGAAAGGCCCCCAGCAGCAGCAGCAGCACAGTGACGTCTATACCAGCCCAAGTTCCCCACAGAGCACAGTCACACCACAGCAGCTAGAACTGTGCTGACACAGCCGGGCTTCGTGCTTGGAAACCTTTACTCATAAGCCCATCACAGTTCTTTGCCAATAAACATCTACGAAAGTGTTGTTAAGCTCCCTGTAGCCTTAAATGAGAGTTCTTCCTGATTGAATTTCATTGCCAATACTATTAATACAGCTGACCATATCATATATAAACTACAAACCTAGTAACTATAAAAGACTAAATGTAAAATTGCATTTTAAAATGTATCTTGTTCAGGACAGTCTCCCATCTTCCCACTGTCCACTATTTCATATATCCTTGTATGGAAACCATTGCTTGCTAGAATGGGGCAGGGTTTACTTTCAATTTGACTCATGCTGAGAAAAATATTCCAGAGTAAGCAGGAAGGAGTTTCATTACAGCAGGATCATCCAACTGACTGCTGGGGGAAATAATCACAGAGCCTTCAGGAAACAGCTGACAGTTTGTGTCAATACTGAACAGCCTGTAAGTGATGCTCAAAGTGGAGGACTGGAAACCACAATAAGGACCAATGAAGTGTCCAATGTCATTCTTCTATAAGCCTCACTCAGGAACTCAAAGGCTTTTCCCTCTCCCTGAAGCAATAAAATGCAGATCGGGACTGACTTCCTTGCTACAAGAGGGGCAACTCAGAGAGAATGTGCTCAACCCTGTAACATACCAAGCACCCTGGGAAGTCTTTGGAAAGAATGCACAGGAGCCATGCATTCCTGTTGTTTGGCAACAGAACTGAAGCAGCCCCACCTAGGGGGAAGGGGAAGAAGGGAGGCTCTTCAGACTCAGGAAGCAAAGGTAAGTAAAAACTTACAAGAATCATCAGGTCCCTTTCCAAGGTTACATAAGCGTCACCCCCAGCCCAGGCTTCCCTTTTAAGTTTTTGGGACAATGTGTCATGAAGCATAAGCTGAGCCCCAAGGATGACCTTGAACTTCTAACCTCCTGTCTCCAAGTGCTAAGCTTTTGGAATGCACTACGGAACAGAAAGCAAAGCTTTGTGGTGGCAGACAAGCACCCCACCAAGCCCACTGAGCCCCAGCCCTCAAGTAGACAGTTCAGGGTAGAAACTCACTAACCATCTACTTCCCATTCCCTCCTCTTTTTCCCTCCCAAATATTTGCTTGCTTTGTTCTTTACTAGCTCCTGACCACAAATATAACTATGAACCCTCAACTCCAGGCCCCTCTGTTAGCTAATTCAGTTATCTGAAGGTTCTGGCCTATATCAGGGTGAAACTACTCTAACATAAAGCTCTGAAGCTTCTGGGGACCAGAAGACATTTCAGAAAAACTCAGTGTCACTAGCTTCTGGGGACCAGAAGGCATTTCAGAAAAACTCAAATGTCACTAGCTTCTGGGAACCAGGAAGGCATTTCAGACAAACTCAGGGTCACTAGCTTCTAGCAATATGATGGCCGCACTTCTGGGTGGCTTGTGAGTTTTTTCTGTTGCAGGATGTTGCTCACCACCTGCCAGATGTCAGCAGTGGTAACTTGGACTACTGAAATGATAAGTCCACTCTGTGAATGTGACCTTGAGCTGCAAAGTCTGTGGTGGCCACATCTTTAATCATAGCACTTGGGAGACACAGGCAGGCAGACCTCTGTGAGTTCAAGGCCAGCCTGATCTACAGAGTGAGTTCCAGGACAGCGATGGATGGATGGATGGATGGATGGATGGATGGATGGATGGAAAAAGGAAGGGAGGGAGGGAGGGAAAAAGGAAGGGAGGGAGGAAGGAAATGAAGATACAGCAGTAAGAATACAGACATTTCTAAGATGCTACCTTTGCAGTTCTAACTTCTAAGACCTTGTTAATATTTATATATTCAAAATAAAATGACATGAGGAACCCTACATCTAGACCATAACACAAGCGCACTGGAGGGGAAGTAACTTGCATGCCTTTCAAAACAGCATTTCTAGAACTGTATGCTTCAGTGTTGTAAACTCTTCGCACTATGCTCAACACATTACAAACAAGCTACTAATAAACTATAAAACAGAAAGCTGTGGCGCTCTGGGAAGGTGGCTGGCTGTCTTGTGGGAGATCTGACTTGGGAGCACACTTCTGTAACGGGGGTCAACCAGCTTAGTCAAATGAATGCGCTTCAGCTTCAGTGAGAAACCCTGCCTCAAACAGTAAGATGGACTTACTTTTATTATTTCTAATTACGTGTATGTGTGTTGTGCAGGTAAAGTCATGCAGGTAAGTGCATGCCACTGAAGCTACAAGCTGACATGGGTGCTGGGTACCAACTTTCTGCAACGGCAGCAAGTGTTCTTAACTTCTGAGCCAACTCTACAGCATCAATAAGCTTTTAAAGATGGAAAATGGGTGGTTAGGTGAGTAGGGAACACCACTAAGAATGTAAGATCTGAGGCAAACATTTTCCAAGTACTGAGTGCAGAGTCTGGGAAGAAAATGAGCTTTGCCTGGCAGAGAAAAAGAGCCGTGAGGCTGTGATGATAGAGAAGGAGAAAGGTAGGGCACAGAGCAGAAGAGGATGTGGCCAGAGCAAATGAAACCTAGCACTCTTGGTGTCAGTTGTTGCTAGGAAAGTGACCACAGATGAGATGCAATGGGGCCCCACCCAGTATCTCTAGATGGGCTGGCAGGCATGTGATTCTGGAGGCACCAGGGTAGGTAAGCTAGGTGTCCATGCCCCTCTGGGTTTCTCGAGTCTGGCTCTTTCTGTGGCCTCCTCCTTGTATGGCTCTGACTTCTCCCCAGCATCACTCTCGTTGGTGAAGCTCCCCGCCTCCATCTTTTGGGAACACTATCTTACACGGGCCCAGGTGATGAAGCAGGAAAGTCTCCCATCATATCTGCAACTTACATATGCCAGGTTTCCCTTGCATATAAGAGCAGCGGCCATGGCAAGGCCATCTAAGGGCAGAGGTCATGACATGGACAGGTCAGGGCCTCAGCCTGCATGCAGACGGTGCTCCTGCTCGGGAGCAGTATTCTGAGATCACTTGGCTGTGTGGGTAAAGTGCTGAGTGAACAGGTGCGGAAGAGAAGCCAGTGACGTCAGTACTGATGGGTGCTTCCTATGTGCTAAGAAAAAAGGGACGCACAAAATCTAGGATGGTATTTCAGTAGGTTGGCTGAAAATGGAAACAGTTACAAGTTAACGGCAGCCTATCAATTACTTCCTTGGAACCAACAGGAGTCCTGAGTTAATGGAATCCTGGCGTGTTCAAAGGAAGAGAGGAAAGGCACATTAACAGGGAAAGGTCATACAATAAAAGGCCTCAAACACAAGATCTGACCTTCTACCTTAAGACTAATGAAAGACTAAGTCCAAAGCACATAGAGAAATAAGCCAATAGAACAGAAAAGGAAAAAAATAAAGCCATGAAACTAGCTTTTAAAAGGACAGGTGAAATGATTATTTTGCCAATATTTTAAGGAAAAAAGACAAAGTTTGTCAAGATTGGGGGAAAAAAAGCTGGGCATATTCTGTAATCTCAGCACTTGGGAGGCTGAGGCAGAAGGATGGAAAGTTAAAGGTCAGACAGATCTACAGGTGAAGACACTGTCTCAAAAAAACAACCAACAAGCAGAAAGAGAATAGGGCAGAGCACAGTGGTGATGCCTACAGCCCTACAGCCAAGGAAGGAAGCACAGGGCAGCTGTGAGGCTGAGGCCAGGCTGCGCTACAGGGTCTTTCCCAAGCTAAAATACAGTGAGTAACTACAGACTCACAGACATTAAAAACACAGGGAAGACTGGGGGCAGCTTGATGGTAATAAATTTGAAAACTTTGACAAAACAATGTCCTTTAAAAAAAATCACAAACCAACAAAGTTCTCCCAAAAGAAACAGGTAGCTGGAACAGCGCGTTGTCTCCTAATGACATTAAATTCACAGTTAAAACCTCAGATACCTGAGGCCAGGTGGCTTCCTTGGTAAATTTACCAACCATCTAAGAAGTACTAAAGATTATATCCACCCATTTCCAGAAAGGCAGAAATCAGCGTTCTTATGATGTCAGCATGAGCTTGACATTCAGGGAGTAGGTGTCCTGATGAAGCTAACTGCAGACTTTCTCACCGCTTAGCAAATCAGACTCAAATGCAAAAAGAAAACACTATGACCAAGAGGATCCTTCCAGGGATCAATCACTAATGTAACATTAACGAGCAGAATAAACAAAAACACAACTGTCTTAAAGAGTTTGGCAAAACTCAGTTCATGCTCACAAGGTCAAGAAAAATCTTTTTGACATCGTCAGCTGCAAGCCACTTGTGCTGACCCAATGCCTTCCACAGAAGCCAAGTACAGGATCAGGGCAGGCCTTACCATGTTGACTCACCCTGCTCCAAAATTCAGTCTGAGAAGTAAAGGCAAGTGGCAAAAAATGCTGCAAAACACAGCTCACTCAAAGATACCATGATCATCTACAACGAACAAACAAGCTTTCTCAACTAAAGGCTCCTAAATCTAAAATCTGAGTTTCACATGGATATCAATGCAACCAGTTGTGTGGACAGCTATGGGCTAGGAATAAAAGATTAGAAGTGAAATTAAAAAGAAACACTACCTATAGTAGCATCAAACACAAAAATGCATGAAAACAATTCAAGCAAATAGTTGCTATGGTTTGGAGTTTTGACCCCTCCCAGGACTCTGGAGTCCCCATGTAGTGTGGTGTTTGGAGGTATGGACATCTGTGAGAAGAGCCTAGCAGGTGACTGAGGACACAGGAAAGCCACCTCCAAAGGACAAACATAGCTCTCATGGAACCAGTTAGTTTCCAAGACAGTAGATGGTATAAACAGCAAGCTTGGTGGTTTCTACGAGCTCTCTGATTTCCTATCACTCATATATGCTTGGGCCACTACAATATCATCCACCAGGAAGTAATTCAGCAAGGAAACCTTCACCAAGAGATCACACCTGATGCTGCTGCCAAACTTTGACTTTCAGCTTTCAAAACTAAATAAACTCCTTTTCCTTACAAATGATACACTCTCGGGTGTTTTATAACGACAACAGAAAATAAACCTAACACAATAACTGAGACAGTATATTGCTGGATAAACCCATGTTCATTAATGGGGTAGCAAGGAGAACGTGGATATGACTCGCATGCATAGCATCTGACGTTTATAGTAAAGCCTCTCAATAATTCAATGGGGAGGAAATGTCATTTCAACAAAAGGCTGCTAAAAAGAACTGGACATGCACATGCAATAAATAAGTCAAATAAAGATAAATAACAGCCTATGGAATGATAAAAGCTGTGTCTGCTCCTGATTCCAGGTTTCTGGTACAGAGCCCCAAACAGTCTTAACCAAGGAGCCTGGTGGGCATGATGACCTCGTGACTCTCCTGGGTCAGGGCACAGCTTTAGCATTGGACTAGTCACCAGAAAGCCACAGCGGTGATCAGAAGGTAAGAGCCCCACCCCCTCCACGGGATGGGCAGGAATGACAGAGTGAAAGCGAGCACTCTATCACCCATGGAATAAGATCCCCACTAACAGCAGGAAGCCAGGACTTGCTGGGAAGCACACCTGGTATTCTCAGAGAGTGACAGGCCCAAAGATGCTGTGGCTCTACACCTAGCCTCACTCCCACCTGCCCTGCCCTGCTCTGCCCTGAGCAGCTTGACTTTCCTTGGTAAGTGGCACTCTGGTTTCTGTGAGTCAGACTAAATTCTCACTCCAGATTCAGAAGGGGCATCTTGGCTTCTTCTCCTGATGCTGTGATAAAAGCCCTCAACAGAGCAAGCTAAGGAAGAAAGGTTTATCTGGCTTAGTCTGAGGGCACAATCTCTAACAGCAGGGCAGTACTAGGGGCAGCTTGAGTCAGCTGGAAGCAGAGACCAAGGAAGACCTCAGGAGCCCTCCTTATTAACCAAATCAAGACAATCCCTCACAGGCACAGGCTTGCCTGGACGGCTAGTGCCCTAGGTGGCTCTAAACCCTATCAACTGGACAGTCTATACTGGCCATCTCAAAGGGATCCACACTGATTCTCCAGTTCCTGGCCAAGCCAACAGACATCCCAAACTCTGCCACAAGCTCCCAAAGTTAGTACATGCCGGCATCTACCAAGACTGTCTTCCTTCAAATACCAATCACAGGACAAAGCTTAAGGACAATTCACACTCTGACCAACCAGCAGGTAAATGTGGGGTTTCCCTCAAAGCCTTGCCCAAACTCAGTAACTGAAAAAACTCAAAGGACTCAGAAATAGACCAACATAAGCCGGGGGGGGGGGGGGGGCTAGAACATCATGCATCACTGCTGGGCATTGACAAAACAGATGAGCCCCTGGGGAGGAGTCTCTTGAGGTAGGCCTCTTTCATAGGTGCCCTAAACTCAACCTCTGGCCCCTATCCACTTGGTAGGCAAGGGTACCAATTAAATCCTCTAAATCCATTTAGAGGCCCTGTCAAGGCCACCTCTTGACCAAACACAGGCATTTTCATCATTCCACAGTGTTCCTGGTCTCAAGGAGCTCGATGCCGAGAACCAAAGCGAAACCACCTACAATTTTACTGTACCCTAACACTTCAACCCCTACTTCACTATATGCACACAAACCTAACTCAGAATCATCCTAGGTCCAGAGGGAGAGCACTAGGAATCAGGAGGGAGGGGCTATAACTTTGGAGCAGCCACCAGAAAGGTCCAAATGAGTAAACCACGCTAGATGTAAGCCTTCAGCCAGAAACAAACTGTGAAGAAAAAGAAAAGGCAAGCCACGGGGTGGGGAAATACTAGCAAAGCACACTAGATAAAAACAGATAGTTGTTTCAAATATAAAAAAGGAACTTAACTCAGTAAGAAGGCATTCTATAATAATATGAAAGCCAATGATGGTGGCACATGCCTACAATTCAAACACTAGGGAAGCTGAGGTAGGAGAATCATGAGTTCAAGGCTAGCCTGAACTACACAGGGAGCCTGAACCTATAAAGATGAATGAGGAAGAGGAGGAGAGGAGGTAGGGAGGGGCAAGGCAGAAGGAGATGATGAATGAGAAAGAGGAGGAAGTGGTGACGGAGAAGGGTGGGGCAAACAGAAAATATCTGAATTGGCACTGTACCAAAAACCAAACCTGTGACAAACAGGCAGAAGACAAGAGGCTCAGACTCACTAGAAATATGCAGACTAAGACTATAATGCAACATAGAGGGCAGATTGCAGAACAGGACCCAGGGCAGGATACTCATGGTGTACTGAGTGTGCCCTCAGACACACTCTGTCTCTTATACACACAAACACACACACATGAGCCTTTCAGTTTGGGGATCCTGTTTTATTTGTGTCCTGGCATCTAACCATCTAACTCAGAACCTTGTACACAGTTGACAGTTACATAAGAACTGGTAACTCCACTCCTGAGTACTTACCCAACAGAATAAAAGCAGACACCGACAAAGACTTGTCTGTGAACGTCCCAGAAACCGCTGTAGTTTAAATGTGAATGGCCCTCCAAGATGTTCCATGTCATCCCAACCATGATGCACTGAGGTGCCTCAGGCCCAACCAAGGCTCCCCAAGCATGGAACTGAAACCTCCAACACTCTGAGCCAGAATGAGCCTTTCCTCTTTCACCATTCACCATCTCAGTTGTTTCATTAGTGATGCAATTGTGGTCCACAGAGAACTAAAAAGTGAAAATCTCAGGCAACCATTATGTGCTGAGCAGAAAACCAGCAGCTCAGGAAGCAATGCTCACTGGGAAAATCTCTATCACTGAAACACACACAGGCAAACACGCCAGACACAAATGACCTACAATCTCCCCTGCAATGTTCCAAACACCTTTGTCTGAGGAGACAAAGTAGCCTTTTAAGGGGGTCACTGTAAGGAAGATGGAGCTATGCAAATAAACACACTTAGTACACCATGATTATCCTCATGGCCTAAACATGTTAAAACATCAATGATACACTGAAAAGTGGTGTCATTACAAGTAATATATAGCCTCACTGAAATATTTAACAATGTCTTGTCTAAAAAAATTGCATGCAACAGAAAACAGCAAAAATAACCCTCTGCCCCTTGACTCCTCCAGACCTGACTATGTGACACACCATGCAACAGCCTAAGCCTGAAGCAACGTTTAAACAGATTTCTTCATTAGTCAGAGACTCCCACATGCTATTCCCGTCATGACATCTGAACACACAGCATTTAACAACGCATGCTGACAGTTTTAGTGAGGAGTCATAACACAATTTACTAGAATTCAAAAGCAGAAGCAAAACGACCTTGACTTTTGGGGGAAAATACCCACACCGGGTATCATTCAGTGAAACACTCAATTTAGACTCCTGCACAGAGGACTCGCTACCAAGAACTATCTTCTGTTGAGAAACTGCAAGGGGCAAAGGTGAAGCTGACTGAGTTCTCATTTTAAACATTACGGTAAAAACAGCTCTGGGTATTTACTACTTGGTGTTACAACAGAGGCACAAAGGCAAACAGCTGACCACAGAGACCAGCTTCTGGAAGCTTCTATGTGCTGTGTAGCCTGGCTAAAAGAATTTTCCATAATTTCATCTAAGGTGATATTACTAAAAACTGAACAGATCTTAAACATCTAGAAATAATTTAGAGCATGGATGCATGTGTAAGGGAGGAAGGAGATGAACTTTAAAATCAAATACACAATTCCTATAAAGCACAGGAGCCAGGGCCACGCTGGGCAGATCATACACATGCGCGCGCACACGCGCACACACACACATCTCCCTGTGATGTTCATGAGCATGCCCACCTACAAGGAAGCACACACTGAGCCATGGAGACGGCAAGCACACTGACTCCAGAGAACTTAGGGATGGTGTTTGTTTCCTTGAGGTCTCAGGTTAGAAGTCAAGGGCTGGGGTTCCACACCCTGAGCGAGCGCAGGAGCACAGAGTGTCACAGAACTCACCAAGCAGCACTCGCGGCCCGGCCCTTCACCTCACAGCTAATCTGGCTTTCCCTGAAGCCTTGTTTCAGTCCCTACTTTTTCTTTTCCTTCAATTCAACAGTTTTAGCAATAATTCAGGAACTCAGTTACCATCACAATTTCAGTTGTCAAAACAGAGAAATACACTAATACACTCTGTATTTTATTTAGGGTAACTTACTTCAAAGGTATGCTTACTACCATGAAATGAAACTGCATTTTCAGTAAGTTCCAAGATAAAGTATTTTCCCCATCCAAGGTCAGCCTCGTAAACAGTCCACACAGCTGGAGGAACACTGGGCACATCTGCATGCCCTCTCACCGCTAGCATCCCACATCTGACACAGCTTCACCCCAAGCACCTGCTTAATATCCTAATTGGCAGGCTGATACTCTTGGACATTTGTGTGAGTTAGTAAAGTAATACAACAGAAGAATTAAAGATGGCAGAATGTCTAGTGGAGGAATGGAATGCAGGGTGGGGCAGCAAGATTTTTTACACTTTTTCATATTTTTTAACTAGAATCTGCTTTTGAAATTTTGATTTGAAATGCAAGTAAAATACAGCTTCAATTCTACAGAAGAGATTTAATGGGAAGTCAAGAGCACCCAGCCCAAGCACTAACACGATGTAAGAACCCTTTGCACAATACATGTAGTAACTACTAGTCCCCACCACATTTCAGAAAAGGAAGGAGAAACAAACAAATGTCTACAGCTAGAAATACTGTCAGTAAACAGCAGCATGGTCTGAGACACAAGCCAACAGCTCCTAAAAACACACTGTCAATGAATGCAGTCCGAGGGGTGAGCTGGGGCAGATACATGCTGAGGCCCATTTCAAATTGTCCTGAAACTACAAAACAGGATTTCAAAGGCAGTTTGCTGTGCTCCAGAAACCTGAAGCCCTAACCAGGCGGTGGTGGCGCACGCCTTTAATCCCAGCACTTGGGAGGCAGAGGCAGGTGAATCTCTGTGAGTTCGAGACCAGCCTGGTCTACAAGAGCTAGTTCCAGGACAGGCTCCAAAGCCACAGAGAAACCCTGTCTCGAAAAAAACCAAAAAAAAAAAAAAAAAAGAAAAAACCAGAAATGAACAAGGCACCACAGAGCATGGGTAGATGGGGAGCATGGGTAGATGCAAAGCTTTCAAAGGGCATGCAGGTGGGCCAGAGCTCCCAGGTTCTGTTGCCTCTAGTACTCCAGAACAGATTACGAAGGCTTCAGTGGGATACAAGGTGCATGTTGGATAACTAACAAAATTAAGACTTTACAATTATATTGGCTAATATATTGTCTTAAATAGGTTCCTTTTGTGACCTTGAATTGCATTTCACACAAACAAACACAACAGAGCTTCTAGACTATCTCAAATACATTTATGAAAAGGGCACTCTTTGGAGAAAAGCTGTGGATCAGGACAATAAACAAACTGCCCCAACATTGTCTATAGTACAAATACAGAATATCTAACAGAATACAGAAGGAAGAAACACAAGTCAAAACTAAATAAAAACCACTTATGAATTAAAATATGAACGAATACCCTGACTGTGCAAAAAGTTTAACATACATAAAACAGATACCAGATTAACTTCGGATAAAGTAATCAGGCTGACTCAACGTGACAAAGAGCACATGGTTCTGTATTTGCATAGCCTGCAATGGAAAACAGCAGACTGTACCAAAACACCAAAGTCTCATCCAGACAGCATCACTCACAGAGATGCAGGACAAGAGGAAGCCAAGGATGGCTAGAGTAATCACCTTGGGACTATCAGGGGGCCTGTCAGGACCAGAAGACAGTACCAGTGGCTGGCACACTCACCCGAAGTGCTCTGCCTTTGGAACCATCTCCGGTCTAGAAGTCATGACAGTGAATCTTAAAAACCCTAGAGCGCTCCACATTCCCAACCAGCTGCCCCACAGCCCCCGCAGGCCTCACAGCCAATCCCTGAGAGCCCTGAAAGTCACAGACTAAGAATCCTGATGCTCTTGGTCTAAGTTCCTGGGAACCAGATGTGGCCTGCACACTAAAGGTCACCTGTATCTACCAATTCCATAGCCTCAATTTAAGTAAGCAAGAAGACAGAAATATTTGTGAGGAAAATGTCACCTGAATCCATTGCATACAATCCCTAAATGACTATTTTCCACTATTTTCACAGCTATTACACTGTTAGCAGGCATTGCGAGTGGTCTGTAAATGATTAAAGTTCATGGAAAGATGGGAGGGGTCTACATGTAGACACTACGCAGTTGTCTATGAGAACAGTCAGCATCCAAGAGACTGGAATTCTGGGAGAGGAGGAAATCATGAGGAAAGACCCTAGAACCAGCCATCCCAGCTGCCTTCCCAGGCAGACAGAAGTCTGAGAACACCATTCCCACACGAAGGGCAGTAACCACCTTCCTGAATTACACAGTGAAATGCTACCTTTTTAGGTATGCTCCATTTTAAGGAAGCAGTAAAACCTTACTAAAGCCAGACTATAACTCATCTGCACTGGATGTACCCAAATCCCATAAAATTCCACAGCAGTTTGGGGTGAAGCCAGGCTTGTAAAGACGAGCACCCTGAAGGGTATGAGCCACAGTCATTAGGTCTCCAAAAGAACGGTAAATCATCCCACATTTTCGGAGCTGGCCCAGGCAGGCACAGCAGTTAATTCTTACTAAATAAAAACTTGTGCAGTGAATGAAACACTATACGTGGTTCCCTTGAATGATTAGGGGAATTACCCAGTTCACATTTCACTGAAAACACTAGTTTTATCACCAGCTTATGGGTCTTGATTGCCTAGGTTGTTTACTAGGGGAAACACCATTCCGCACCACGGCTAAGAAGTTCTAACAAAGTAAACTGCAAGATAACAACCTTTAATTCTGGGGAAACATGGCCCTAACAGAAAGTACAACCGTGCCGCTAGTGTGCAAACACTGTGACCTATGGGCACACTCACGGAGACGAGAGACACTGTATATGCCTGAGAATCCTAGATGAGGCAGATGTTGCCATTCAAGTGTTTCTGAGCAATCAGATGCACAAAGCAGAACGCTGTGACCTGAGACCTGGTTTCTCCCACTAAAGTTTCACAAGGATTGCTCATTTACCACAAATAATTATCTTAATGGCTCCAAGCATTTTTTTTCCAACTTCTAAAACAATCCGCATGTTGCAAAAGTGTCTTTCCAATGTTAACAGACTAAGAATATTCTTTTCTCATGAAACTGTAAAAAGGAGACAAAGTGGAACCTTTGGTAATAGTTCAAACCACAGAGCATCTTAAGGGAGAATGGACCACTGCAGAGCAAGTATGTGACCAGCCCCAGTCTGACAGTAAGATTGCCTTCCAGGAGGATGGAAAGATGGCTCACTTGTTCAGTTCTCAGACTGCTCTTTCAAGGGAGTTTAGCTTCTGGCCTGTAGCTCCAGTCCCAAGGGATCCAGCTTTCTCTCCTAGCCTCCACAAGTGCCCACACATGGCATATGGATCCACACATGTACATAAAGAAAATGAATCCTAAAACAACAACAACAAAAGATTATTTTACCTACCAGCACAGAATATCCCAGGGACTTCACTCCTGATTATAATGGTCCGAACTTTCTTATCTGATTTTAATGCATCCACAGCTTTTGAAAACTAAACCAAAGTAGGAAGGAGAAAGAAGAAAAAGGGAAAAAAAAATCACTTTCAAAATCATGTCAACAATGTATCTTAGTATTAGAAGCAAACAGCTTAATCTCACACTCACCATCTTGAGAAGATTTTTACTGAGTGAATTTTTCCCATAAGCTCTGTTTATTCCAAGCACCACAATCCCTAGTTAAGGAGGGAAGAAAAGAACACACACTAAGGTTAGTGAGGCACTCAGAGAACAGCCTGCAGCGTAAAGCTGGCTAACTTGGCACGCGACCAATCTGTCATCTTAACCAAGGTTTCTTGCAAAGCTGGGCCTTTATTTCTACAGCTACAGCTTCCTTCTCAAAGCAAGTTTTTTTCTTAATATGGCAGCTAAAAACATGCCAAATCAATCGGTGCTGACTATTCTCAGTTTACTTTAAGGGGAGATTTTCAGCATCATGGGCCCTTCAACTCTTCTCTTTGAAAGCGGCACAAAAGGAATCTGCAATTTCACGGGAGGCCACACAGTAGAAAATGGCAATCACAGCTTCATTCATCACCGTCCAGTAAGTGGTATACACAAGTCACAGCCTTGCTGCATGCAAGCCTCTGACCTGCTTTCTGCAGCTGCTCCAGTCGTAGGCAGCTCACTGCTCCTTGCTGCTTAACAGTCTCAGTAGTTCTATGCCAGGCTTCCTCCTGACCTCTGCCCTGCCCCCTTAACCCAGCAACACTTCCATTCAGACCTACAAGCAATTCGGACTCAGCCCAAATAAAATAGAGTTTATTTTATCTCTCCTCTAAAACCCAAGCTCCCCCTGTTCACTCCCGGTTTTATCACACTTTCATCTGAACCCAGGCTCTCCAGCCCAGCTGCAGCTGTCAGACTAACTTTCCAAACCCAGTTCCATGCACAGAATTCACCACTTGTGCAAAATCCTTCATTTACTACAACACGTCTGAATTCAAAGGCCAGAACTGCAGACCTGAAGTTCTGTACAACCTGCACTCGATCTTCTCTAAGCACAAACTTTCACTGTGGGTCAGAAAAGCCTTCTCCAGCTCTCAGCATGAGCCTTATCCGTTCCTGACTTAAACCACAGCAAACTACATACATCCAAACACCCTCAGGGAGGAAAAAAGCTCGCTGGGGACTGAGGTCATGAAAGGGTTCAGAGGCTACCCTGCACTGACTAAGAGCTGCAGTCCAGGGCCTACAGCATTGGAATACTAGCTCACTAATCCCGCGGCAACCCAACAGGTAGCCACCATTCTGTCCCATTATCTAGGAGAGGTTAAGTATGTGCCATTAGCAAGTAGGTGGTTATCTAGCTCCACACCTAAATGACTGCACTACATACATTCAAACTTCAGTTTCCATGCGAAGATAAGTGATCAAGCCAGATGTACTGAGTACACATTATAGTACTCAGCTGTCCCACTAAATACACACCAACATGAATGGTGCTCGGTGACTCTGATCAGACTGACATGGCCTGGAGCAAAAGAAAGCCAAGGAGTGGCTCCTCCAAGACACTGCTGAGACCAGCCAGAAGCTGGATGTGCAGGAAGGAAAGTGGAAATCTTTGGGGAGAAGTCTTGACTGGACTGAGACACACCTTGAACTAGTAAAGCACACCTCTAGGGGAGACTACGACCCCTACCAGCTGCAACCTTATGAATGAATGAATAATCCCTTGATGGAGTCTTAGTGTGATGGTGTTTTAAGGAAGTAGCAAAAGGCAGGAGGTGGGCCTGGCTGGAGGAAATGGATCACTAAGTGTGGTGTCTTTGGGAACTGTATCTTGCCCTGGTCCCTTCTTATCTCTCCTCCCTCCCTCTACTCACCATCCTCCATGAAGTGAACAGCTTCCTCCACTGATGTGGGATTCGCCTCTGTATGCTGTGATTACCATTAATGAATAAAGAATCTGGCTTGGCCTATAGCAAGGTAGAGTTTAGTTAGGTGGGGAAAACTAAGCTGAATGCTGGGAGAAAAGAGGTGGAGTCAGAGAGAAGTCATGGAGATGCCACCAGAGACAGACATGTTGGAACCTTGCAGGTAGGCCACGATCCTCATGGTAAAATATAAAATAATGAAAATGGGTTAAATTAAGATGTAAAAGCTAGTCAATAAGAAGTTAGAGCTAATAGGCCAATCAGTGTTTTAAATAATATAGTTTCTGTGTGGTTATTTCAGAGTCTGGGCAGCCAGGAAATAAATAAGCGGCCTTCTACAACAAACTAGTGCTCCAACATGGTCAACTAAACTACACCATCAGTAAATAAACTACACCATCAGTAAACAAACTACACCATCAGTAAACAACTACAACATCAGTAAACTACACCATCAGCAAACTGAAGGCAGCCTGTTTTCTTCAGGTTTACCATATACTATGAAGCTCATGGTGACAGAATTAGCTAACTACACAGCTCTCCATAACTAAACTTGGATCTCACGTAGCTCAGGCTGGCCTTGAACTCATTATGTAATAGAGGGGGTAACAGATACATCACCACTCCTTGCTTATGCATTAATGGGAACTGAACCCAGGGCTTCCTGCATGCCAGGCGAACACTCCACCAGTTGAGCTATGCCCCAGTCCCCTACAATGATATTTTTTTAAAGACAGGGTTGAACTTCTTTTGTTGTAAAACAAAAGGGGGCTTGATGATCCATTTTGTCTCAAAATAAGAACAAAAATAATGTAGAAAACATAACCAGAAAGGCTGTGAGGCAAGACAGGTTTAAAGACATTTTGAAGAAAGTATCTGAAAATGTGACATCCTTCGATAATGCTTTTTCTCTTTCACCATGAAGATGTATATTTTTACTTAAAAAATTTCCAACTTAAACTTAATCATTATTACTAAAAAAATATATATTTATCAACCACTGAGAAATACTGACAGTACCTGTTTGACACCCACAATAAATCAACAGCCCAGAAAATGCTCCAAAGGGAGTCACAACCCAATGTCCACCACACAAGGTCCTGTGCTTCTGAACAACACCGTGAGATGTGCATGAGAAAGGCAACAACTTGAAATGTGTCGATTTACTTTAGGTGTGTGGGTGTTTTGCCTGCATGTATGCTTGTGCACATGTGCGCCTGGTGTCATGGTTGCTATATAAAGGGCATCAGGTCCCCTGAAACTGGAGCTATGGAAGGTTGTGAGCCACCATATGGGTGGTGGGAATAGAACCTGTTCCTTGCAAGAGCAGCAAGGGCTCTTGATCCCTGAGCCATTTATCTCTCCAGCCCTGTATCAACTTTTATAACAGGCAACTTAGAAAGAACTTAACAAACCATTAAGAGAAAAACAATTAAAATCAAAATCCAAACACACAAAAAACACTACTACCATAAAAAGCATCCTTTAAAAGACTGAATCAACACAGCCATAAAAATAACCTAGTAAGGGAATGGAGAGGAGGTGCTCTTAAGCTGTTTGGGGAAAGACATCACATTTTTAGCCAGAAAGGAGAGGCTGGAAGGATGACCAAGTGACACTCTTAGCAAGATCTGGGCAGATCCTACTGGCAGACACTCCCTACAACTCTGAATGCCAGAAAAATAGAATTAAACAAATTAAACATGTCCTCACACAGTAAGCCAGAGTTGTAAACAGTTCCTTCACATCTATAACACAACACTGATTCTGAACAGAACGGTGCTAAAACCACCTGAAAAGTAACAATGCATCAAAAAACAAGAAAATACTAAAAAATGAACAGGACTGAGGAGGAAGGAGCCAAGCCATCACACAGGCAACAGTAGTCAGGGTGGGCAGAGGGCCTGCCTCCTGTGTGTGGGGCATTAACACTGGGTTAAGAAGGAAAGAGTCAAGTTATCACACAGGACAACAGTAGTCAGGGTGGGCAGAGGGCCTGACTCCTGGGGATTTCCTTCGAACACACCATGTAAGTCAGTGGGGCAGAGGTAAACATGCAAGTCTGGCTAAGCACTCACGGGAAAAGCAAAGGATGCACACATACACCTAAATGCAGAAGACCAAAAGGGTGCATCTCAAGGACTGACGACTTTCTCCGCCCCCATTCTTTCAATTTGATGCTGCGGGTGCCCAGGTTTTGTCCTTCATAGGTAGCAGAAGCATCCTTCAGTTTGTACAGTATGAATTCTGTCAAATGTTTTGTCTGAGTGTGTTGGGATAATTGCAGTTTTTCCTGCTTAGCTTGCTGGTGCGCTGAATCACTTGAAATGCTTTTCAATAATGACCCACACCTGCATCCCCCAGAGTAAACCCCACGTGGTTGTGTAAATAGCTCTTTTTATGTACTGTTAGAGTTAATTCGTTTGTGTTTTATTTGAGGCCAAAAAAAGGCACACACACCTAAATACAAAGGACCATCAGGGTGAAGAAAGTAGTGAAGAAGACCACAGAAAGCACAATCATTCAATAGTAACCTTAGGCTTGAAAGACCTAAAGAGATCATCAGGGTTTGGAGAAATAGCTCAGCTGGGAGAACGCTTGCCCTGCATGAATTCAGCAAACAAAATTGTCAGAGTGAATAATAAGCAAGACTTGGCGGCAGGCTCTAAAGACACATGCTGTTGATTTTAAGGTAAATCATGCTGGCACTAATCTGAAAGCTGGAGCAGGTATATCAATTTCAGAGAGCTGATTTCGGAGCAAGGTACAGACTTCCAAAAGAAAGGGGCATGCTGTAATTCAAGGGTCCTGCTCCTCTAAGACAGCATCATCCTTCATGCGCTTGTAGCTATAGAAGAACCAACTTTAGGGAGAAGAGATAAACCACGCCCCGTGCCCCATACAATTGTAGACTGTAACTCTCCTCCACCAGCAGACAGGCCCAGCTGCAGCTCTGCTCACTGACTGCAAAAGCCACTCACAGTATGCAGAAGCTTTACCCAGTCACAGTGGAGTTTACGTTCTGAAGCTCAAGGAAACATCAGTAAGAGAGACCACACTGGGGTGAAAACACTTTAACCCATATAGTGCACTCCTGTAATCCCAGCACTCGGGAGGCTGAGGCAAGATCACAATTCTAGGCCAGTGTGGGCTATTCTGCAAAGCTATGTTAAAAGACAAGAAAGTTGGAGTTGGCGAGATGAGATGGCTCAGTGGCTGAGAGCACTAGCTGCTCTTCCAGAGGACCCAGGTTTGATTCTGCCACGCACATAGCCGCTCACAGCTGTCTGTAACTAAAGTTTCAGGGGATCCAACACCCTCACACAGACAAAACACTAATGCACATAATTTTTTTAATTAAATAAATTTTTAAAAACGAAAGAAAATGGAACTAGGACAGCAAAGTAATTGCAAAGGAAGGGAAAGGTGAAAACCAGCAGAATCAATGACAGAATTAACGACAGTGGGAAAAAAAAAAAAGCACAGAAAGTTCAACGCAACAAGATAGTGTGTGCATGCGCGTGCACCCTGGGCTGACTGGCATCAGGTGTCCTCTACTTTGAGGCAGTCTCTCAACTGAACCCAGAGCCAGGCACTCTGTCTAGTCCAGCTCTATGATTTCCACTCTCTGTCTTCACACTGGGATCACAATACCAACAGCATGAAGCCCACCTGGCCACCAAGCCTGCTCGGTGTCTGGATGGACTCTATAAATCCAAACTCCAGTCTTCACATGTGAATAGTAAGCACATTAAACACCTGAGTCAACCCCCTAGTCCCAAAAACAATATTTTTTAAAGATGAGTAATTTAATAAGCCTCTATCAAAGAAACTTGAACAATTCTCAAAAGGCTCTGTAAAAAACAGAAACAAAAGAACCGTGTTCTACCTCAGTCCACAAGGTTAGTTAGCATCAAACCAGATAAAGATTACAGAAACAGAAAACTAAAAACCAGTATATCTCCTAAACATAGATACAAATAAAATACAAGCATACCTAACCACATCCACATGGGATTTACTTAAGGGTAGAGGTGTGGGTCATTATTGAAAAACATTTAAAGTGATCCATCACCACAGCAAGCTAAGCAAGAAAAGCCAAGATTATTCCAGAAAAAGTACTTGACAAAATTCAACAAGATAAAAATTCACTTTATGAATGGAAGAAGCTTCCTCAACTGAACTGGACTCAGGCAGCGAAGTCTGAATGCTGTCCTCCGCAGCCCAGAGCAGCGGGAGGACGGAAACCCAGCAGTGGTAAAGTAGCAGGAGAAAGAAATGAAGCCATTCAAAAAGAAGCAAAGCCACGACATGCCATATATGGGAAACACAGAAAGTATTAGGACAAATAAAAGAAGCACACAGTACAACGTCTCTGGAAAGAATTCCAGAGGATTCCTACACATTAGCCATGAGTAGCTGGAAAATGAAAGTAGTGAAACAATTCCTTCATGACAAGAAGCAGAAATGGAGCCAGTCAGTGCAGATAAACCTATGGAGAAAAAAAAAATTGGGAGGGAGAGAGGTTCTGAGAGAGGGAGCAAATGGATGGTCCTGTTGAAGTCTAGAGGGTTTATTGATTCGATTTTTCAAAAATAATCTAAATTGAAGCTGAAGAGATGGTTTGGTGGCCAAGAGCACTTGCTCTTGTCGCGGCCCTGAGCTTGATTCCCGGCATCTGCATCAGGTAGTTTGAAGCTACTGTTTACTCCAGAGCCTGGGGATCCAACGGCCTCTGTTAGCTTCAGAGAGCACTGTGATCCCACGCACATATATGCACATATGCACACACATATATACATAAATCTTTTTAAAAGACAAAAGTAAAAATGTTCTAAATTTGGATTGTGTTGAGAGAGCACAGTTGTGAAGATGCCTTATTGAACATTATAGCCCATCAATCATACCTCAATAATTCAAACTTCTTTTAACTTTATTATTGAGATAATTCACATATTCATAAAATATATGGAAATATATGTACTGATATTCTGTTTGTAATCTAACAAATAAAAGTTGCCTAAAGATCAGAGTGCTGAGCTAACCTATAGAGACCAGGCAGTGGTGGCACACACCTTTAATCCCAGCACTCAGAAGACAGAGACAGACAGATCTCTGTGAGTTCAAGACCACCCTGTGCTAGATGAGATTGAATCTGTCTAAAAGAGAAATAGAGCTCACACAAAGGTGATGACCTGCCTTTAATCCCAGCACTAGGGAGGTGGAGACGGGATATGGCTGGGTGGAGAGAGAAAAGTAAGGTGGGAGGAAATAGGAGCTCAGATGCAGTCTGAGGATTCGTAGAGACGGATGCAATCTGAGGTTTCATAAAGAGAACAATCAGTCTGAGGTTTCGTAGAGACAGCACCCAGTCTGAGGATTTGTTGTTCTGAGTGTTGGTAGAAGAAAGAACTCTCTAGTGCTGGCCGCTCTGCTTCTCTGATCCTTCAGCTTTCACCCTTTAATATCTGACTCTGAGTTTTATTTATTAAGACCAACTAGAATTCGTGCTGCAAATATATCTTTTAGAACATGAAGGAAGATGTGCTAGCAGACTTCTGCCATGTACCAGCCTACCATGGATAAAGTTGGCATAAATAAAGGCTATGGAAGGGCTCAGAGAAATCTCTCACCAGATGCATCTAGAGTGAAGGATGAAGAAGGTGCATCAAGAATGACTTCTCTGTTCACTTGTTCATTTGTTATCTGCCAGAAACTGTCCCAACAGTTTTACAAAGACATCTTTAAAACGGGCCACAGTATAGCCCAAGCTTACTACTCTACAGAAAAGAGAGTTTCTAGGGGCAGGGAGAAGCCATTCCCAAAAGCATGTGCGGAAGCCCCAGCAGAAAGGGCTGCAGAATAGCAAGTCAGGGGCAGCTGCAGGGTGTGAGCTGACTAGGCCCAAGGGAGAAGGCCTGCAAGCAGAAGCTCCCCGGCACACCAACATGAAGAGTGAGCGGGAAGGAGGGTGACTGAAGATGGCGGGAACGGGATGGGGGACTGGACTAAAGGGGCCTCTGCAAGCCAAGACGAGACCTCTAGGCTACTCTGAAACTGTAGGATGAACAAATACGTAAGAAGAAATAACCACCAGGGAGACCTGGCTCTCTGAGAGGACCCCCATTGCAAACTACAAACACAGCTCTGACAACAGCTGCAAGCCCGCAGCGTTCTGCATGTGCAGACCTCTGCCGCTGGCCTAAACCTTACACAGCTGGGTGCTTCTCTGGTCCCAGAGGCTGAGAGCAACAAATTCTGGACTCATCACTCTGACAAACCCACTGGGAGATCTTGAGAATGTGCTGATGGAATCCATTCAGGCCACAGCACCTGCAGCAGCCCCTCCCCTCTCCTAGACACCATCAGGCACCCTATGAAGAACTCGGGGATTTCTCACCTGCAGAAGTGAGTTTATATCAAAGAGACTCACAGTCTGAGCCCCACCCTTTCCCCTACCTAGCCTGGGAATCATCTAGCCTGGGTAACACCTAGCCTGGGTACAAGATTCTGCTGTGAAATTACAACCATCCTCAAAGATCTGTGAAAGATCACCACTCTTGCCTCATCCACCCTGATTCCATTCTTCAGAACCCCCTCAACGCTGTGTCTCTGGTGCCAGGGCCTAAACTCTCCTGAGTCCCTGCCATGCTGTTTGCTGTCTGTCTGTTCGTAGCAAAAACTCTAGTAACTAAAACACCAACAATCTGCCTCAGTGTCCCTCACCAACCTTTCAGAAACTCCATCCGGCAGTACCCCAGCCCTCACGTTTTCCTCTGCACTCCCTTACAGTTGGCTCAGCGGTAAAAACAAAGCAAAGCCTGCACTGTCATTTCCGCCAGTCCTCAAGGAATGCTGGGTCAGTCTTAGGGCCGGGGAGTCCTAACTACTGATATTTACATTAAAGATAAACTGAAAGTATTGCTGTTTATCAAATCATCTTCCATGTGCTATATCTTCTCCTGCAATCCAATCGCATCCCAACTTAAAGGCTTCCCAGATGTTCTGTGTGGATTTGCATTGAACATGCACTCAATTTGGTACATATAGTTAGCCGTATTCCAGACCCCTTCATAAGTAACGCACCACTGGGGCATACAACTTAACTGAAACACCAGCACCCCTAAGCTTACCCCAAAGACTGACATTCAAGGCTTTAATGATTCTAGGCCTGTCTAAGCTGCCAGCTGGGGGCTTCCTGCTACTCCATACCAGACTTGCCTCTGGGGGTTTCCCAAATACATATCTCCATCATTTCGACCACTCCATTGTCTCACACGACTTGAATGAACAAGAAGCAAAATGACTCCCCATACTCCTGAGCACCTCGCGCAGGCTACCTACTCATCAGGCACTGAGACCGTATCATCTCATCATTCTGCTTGATGCATCCGATGGTTGGAGAGCAGGGGAACCGGCTTCAGAACCGTCAGTTTCCATTGCCTATAGAATGCCTTGGAGTGGTCTGGGTGGCTCAACCCTGTGATCCCAGGCTACACACTGAGAGATAAACCCTGCAGACACTGCAGGGTTCTCCACAAGCCTGGAAGCGAGCATCATCTGACCTTCAAAAGACAGGAGGGCTTCTTAAAAGACAGCCATCCTAACTAACTTATTTCCATTTCTACTTAACAGATTCCAGCACTCTGCAAATAGACATCGCGATGCAATGAGTGGTTCTCTCTTCTATCGTGGGCAATACCCTATCCCACCTTCTCCACCCCTGTAGCAAGGCTAACACTGCAACTAAAAGGAACTTCCCCAATATTCCTCTGCATCCTACCTTTGCATCTCTCCCCACACTCTGTCTCCCAGAACAGGGAGCCCAAGGACAAGATGAATATCTTTTATTTGCTCCACGGAGCTCAGGAAGGGAAATAAATAAAAGTGCCCAAAATTCCCTAAGTGGAATGCAACAGTCCCCCCAAAACTAACTCTCCGAGATAAAATGTGCAAAAGAAAAAGATAACTCTCTTTAATTTAGGATTCTCTCGGATAATAAAAGGCATCCCTGCTGCAGCTCCTACAACTCTCGCACTGAGGCCGAAGGTGGCAGGGAGCTATTACACAGCAAGAAGCAACCCTGGCCCAGTACTGAATCCCCGGCCTTGACCTTGGCTAGAGAGACCCCAGATGCGAGCAGCAGCACCGTGCGCGCTGAACGCGGAGGGCCACCGTACCCTCCGGCCGCAGAGGCAGCCGGGCCGACCTCCGCGGCCTCGCCCGCAGCTCACCTCGGTTCTCCTCCTCCAGGTGCCGCACGCGCAGCTCGTCCTCCGTCTTCACCTCAGAGCTGTAGCCCCTCCTCGGGGCGGGATCCCCGGCCCAGGCCACGGGGCCGAGCCGCGCACAGCACGCGGCCACCAGGCGGACGCGACCCGCTCTCAGGGCGCCCAGAGCGCCCGGAGCTACCGCCGCCATGTTGTCTGTTTACAGCGGGCGCCCGCGGGCAGGCCCCGCCCCCGCTCGGTGACGCGCACGCGCAGGACGGCCGTCTGGCGCCCTGGCCCCGCCCCTTGCCGTCTGGCCCCGCCCAGGTCCTCTTTGCCCTGGTGGTTATGGAGAGACAAGTCTGTGCTGCCAGTGAGACATTAGTCTCTTGCCACCACAGAGAAGAGGCATCTTTGAAGCTATGGAAAAGCTAAGGGGACACATTCCGAAGTACTAGAGGAATTTGTCTCCCTGCCCTCCTTGGGCCATAGTCTAGAGTCGTGACTTCCGTAGGGAAGGAAAGATGTACACCCTTGTACCCCTCCCTTTGGATGTCGAAGTATTAAAAATCCAGAAGGAAAAGGAATTTCTTCCCGGAATCCCAGGTGGGGACGGGGCAGTTTGGAGCCTTGAGGTCAGTCAGAGGAGGAACTTCTCTCCAGGCAGAGGAGTCACGGGTCTGTGTCAGACCGTGAATCAGTGATGGATGGGACCTCACCTTGACCAGGACTACCTAGCTAGACATACTCCTCTACTTACACCTAAACCTAATATGGACTGGGGGACAAGGACATCATAGGACCCCTTTGTTCCTCTTCCCAATGTGGACACATTGAACTAATCTCTAATTGGCCTGTTCAAGACAGGCTGAATCTAGTTGATCAGCGCTGCCAGGACCTCGGGCTCGACACTAATGACTCCCATCACAAGGTCATTGTGTTAAGAGAGCAGAATGGTAAACAAAATTGCTCCATTCCCTTAGGTTTGGTGGGACAGGGGGCAGCTCAGCCTGGGACCTCGGCTTGTCATTACATGTGCCTGATAAGCCTAGCCAGTGAAGGGGAAAGCAGCAAGTAGGGAACTAGGCCTACCTGCCCACCTGTGGGGACTTCCTGGAGGTCAGTGTCCCAACAAAAGCCCACCCCAAGGAAAAGCTCAGCCAAAGCTCAGGCCCAGGAACAGTCCCGAAACCTCGGGTCAGTTCTGTAAAGATATTTATTAGAGTGCCTCATTTGAGAATTCCCTGCTACCTGGCTTTTGTCAACTCTCCACCCAGGGAAAGCCTATTTAGGAAGAGTGTCTAGTCTTCAAATTGTACCACTGTTAAGGGTTGGTGCTGTGCACCTCAGAATCCTAACAAACCAGGCTCCACCACGTGTCCTCGGAAAGCCAATTAAAAAATGAAAAGCAGAAATGCGAGATTGATTCAAATATGTCCATACTGGGAAGAGAGACAAACAGATTCAATGATGCTTCAAGTCCTTCTCAGTTTAAGTAGAGAGACGAAGTCATGCAGAGCCAGGCAGTTCAGGTTAATGTGCGGTCCCTTCCATCACTGACCCAGCATTGTCTGTGAGAAATACCCGGCGTGGGGGTGGGAGGCGGGGGATTCCAATTCCCTGGGGAACCTTATTTCCCAGTATAAAGTTAGAGGGAGCGATAGAATGTCTCTTCAGAATACTCCCAGTCCTCCCAGACCAGGAGATTACATGCTGGCCATAGAAATTCTGATATGATACATTATGTTTGGCACCCTCAATGTTCCACCTGCTGGGCTTGTATCCAGAAGGAAAAGAGCCAGGAGAATTGCAAGTAGCAAGTAGCCGGTGCTACAGTAATGAGACAATGACCTTGGGACAGCCTCTACCGTGAGTTCTGTCAAGTGCCACTTGGGAAGTTGTTCTTAAAAGCAGCTTATATCCTTTTTCCAAGAGCAATGTTCCTTTTGCTAAGTGCTGAGATTGCTAGTGTTATGGTTTATGGTTTCTCCAATTTGTTTTTGAAGTCTCTAGGCAGGTGGGAGGGAAAGTGAGGGAGAGAGAGAGAGAGAGAGAGAGAGAGAGAGAGAGAGAGAGAGAGAGAGAGAGAGAGAGGAGAGAGATTAAGGATGACAGCCAGTGACATGGTGGCTCCAATTGGTGGGCTGAGCAAGCCCCTGTTTGAGTCCTGCTGTGGTCAGAGGGTTCATCTCTGTACACCTGGCAATCTGTATAGGGTGAGGAAAGTCATGGACTGTCCCATATGAAGGTAAGATAGACATCTGAATGGACCAGA
The DNA here is from genome assembly GCF_950005125.1 of Chionomys nivalis. Lineage (NCBI taxonomy): Eukaryota > Metazoa > Chordata > Mammalia > Rodentia > Cricetidae > Chionomys > Chionomys nivalis. Next base: position 65,517,233 of record NC_080098.1, on the reverse strand, counting down.
TTAAGAACTGGGGGTGGGGAGGACAGAACTGGAAATTGGCTGCATCAAGGGTGACTGGACCCTGTCTCAGGGATAAAAAGGTTAACCTATGAGGGTCAAGCAGTTTCTTTATTTTTAACCAATGACCTTCCTCCATCAGCAGAGTCAACATAAAATTTCAAGACTCCATTGCACTGGGAACGCCCCCCCCCCCCCGTTTGTTTATTTGGTCAGTTGACTTTTTACATGTGGTCACCCTACACTGCCCAGGTTGGCCCCCACCTGGAGATCCCAGGCCTCCCGTATGTCAGACTCATTCCCTGAACTGAGGAAAGCAATTGCGTCCTTAAGAACACTTGGAAGGGTGCAAATGACCAGTCAGGTGAAGTGGAACGCCAAGTAAGGCCCAGAAACTTCCTCCCGTGGATGGGTTAGGGTGCAACACCCGAGGTCCTCTGGCCTCCACACGCCTGGACATTCACATGCCCAAAGAAGTGACTTTGAATTTGGGTCTTTTCAAAGGCTGGTGGCAGCATATCCCACCCCACCCCCACACCTTCCCCCCACCATCACCACCACCACTCAGCCTGGGATCCTGACAACCTAAGCAAGACTAGGAAGGGTACCCTGTCACTAAGCTGGTGTATTTAGCACCAGAGAAGTATTAAGCAAGTTTTGAAGGAGGATATTCTCAGCTTCTGACATGTCTATTGAGATGGGGTTCACAGAAAGACAAGGAGTACCTGGACACTTCGATGACAGTATAGTCCTCTCCCCAACTTATTAAACAGATGAAGAGTGGGAACTGGCCACAACACTGTCTAGAAACCAGCCCTAATGCTCTTTATCCTCTTACTTTAATAAGTCTGCAAGCACACCCTCCTGCTTCTCCTAAATAGAAAGAATTCTTCTCTGTTGCTAGAGAACCAGAAATCTGTGGTTTGATCTCTGTCCTGCTGTAGCCCTGGAATCCATGGTTCCTTGTGTCTAGCTGGTATAAAGGAGGCAGGACAGGGTGTCTAACCAGCTCTAGCCACCATAAACCAGGTGGCTTAAACAACAGATTTTATTTCCTCATAGCCGTGGAGGTTGTAATCCAAGGTCAATGTACTGGGTCAGTTTCTTCTGAGGCCTTTCTTCTTGGATAGCAGATGGTCACCTTCTCACCATGTCCCTGTATGACTTCTCCACTGCATGCACCTGTCCCTGGTGTCCCTTCCTCTGCTTAGAAGGACAGCAGTCCTGGTGTAGCAGGCCTGGCAGAGGTGAGGATGCTCTAAAAAGACATTCATGTCTTTCGATGTGATTTTGAGATTATTGAAACAGTGGGCCCCAAAAAAATGGGAATTTCCCCCTAGGAGTCTCCTGCGGGAGAAGGAGAAGGTGCCAGCCAGGGAGGAAACTTGACTCCTCGAAAGAGATTTCACACAGTCCCTACAACTCATTAGGCCACTTTGCATGATGAGACTGGAGCCCAAATAATGTGGGCGGTACCACACCTTCACGGGACTACTTAGCTGTTCATAGCTTGGGCCTCTAGACTGTGTTAGAGGCTTCCCAGGATCTCCTTGCTCCTAGCTCCTCCTCCCAGTGTGCCCACTTTCCACTCTTCTTCTGTTTTGTTTTTTGGGTTTGTTTGTTTGTTTGTTTGTTTGTTTGTTGAGACAGAGTTTCCTTGTGTAGCCCTGGCTGTTCTAGAACTTTCTCTCTGTAGACCAGGCTAGCCTTGGACTCACAGAGAACCGCCTGTCTCTGCCTCCCAAGTGTTGGGATTAAAGGTATGCGCCATCACTGCCCAGCTCCCTGCTTTCTACTTTTATTTGACTTTTTAAATTAGCTTGTTGAGGACAGGTGGCTAGACCTAACTCGGGCCACTAGTTGTAACCCCCAAGTTTATTAACAAACAGTGTAATAGCCAGACTCCACCCATATGAGCCTCCCAGCCTTGATTACTTCATATTCACACAGGAAGGCAGAGGATTTCATTCCGTGCACTTAGGAGAGTCATGGCTCAGTATGAGAAATTATTTTATTTGTTCATTTATGTAAAGTCTATGACAGCCTAGGCTGACCTAGAACTCCAGCTCCATCGTTCTCAACCTGCCAAAATGTACACCAACAGAGATCACACAACAGAGAAATCATGACTCCTGGGTTCCCTCAGCCAGCTCTGCTGACCTATCCTTGTGCCCTGACTAACCCTGATCTATAGCAATGCCTCAGGTAATGACAGGACCAGCAGCCTGAACCATCTGGGGCTCACACGCACCCTGTCTCACATGCTCACAAGTCACCATAAGAAGCATTTTGTCAACAGTCACATCATTAATAAGCTTCAGAGCCCAGGGCAAATCCAGGCAAAGTTCCTCCATGATCCCCCATGTCCCTGCTACTGCCTCTCTTTTCCCTAGGATTTCTGTTTATGCATGTTCCATCTTCACCATGCCGAGCAAGTGTGCTCATCATGGAGACGCTGGTCCTGCAATGCTTCCCGTCCAGGCAGAGTAGATCCTGCTTACCAAGCGTGGCACACGTATGATCCCAGCACCCAGCAAACTCAGCAGGAAGACCACTGTAGTTCAGGTCAGCCTGGGCTACACAAGGCTAACCTGAGCTTCACGGTGAGTTTGAGTTCACCCTAGGCTGCTTGAGACGTCATCTCAAATAGCTAAGCTGCTGCTTTCAGAAGGTTCATAATAGAGTAACAGATGACAGCTCTGTCTTCTCTCTCTCTCTCTCTCTCTCTCTCTCTCTCTCTCTCTCTCTGTGTGTGTGTGTGTGTGTGTGTGTGTTCTTTGTGACATTCCAGAAGCCTGTCCCTCAAAACAGCAGATAGAATCTACTTCAAGGTTTTGAAATGCTGGTGTGTCAGGCCCATGGTGGTCTCTCTGAATAAAGCATCTGTTCACGAACACCACAGAAAAAAAAAAAAAAAAAAAAAAAAAAAAAAAAAAAAAAAAAAAAAAAAAAAAAACCTCACCGCTGGGCCTGGCTGAGTTGCAGCAAGATCAGGATGAAGCCAGGCAATTCCATGGTCCTCCTGCAGGGGAGAAGGCAGCTGCCTGAAGTCAGGCCTCCTGTCTGTTACAAGCTGACTTTTCCACTCTCCAAGAATGCCCTCAAACACATTAGTTCTTGTTATTTTTATTGCACTAATACTACCTGAATGCAAACCAGTGGTTAAAAGCACTCATGCAGCCAGGAGAGGTGGCACATGCCTTTAATCTCAGTGCTCTGGAGGCAGAGGTAGATCTCTGTGAGTCTGAGTCCAGATTGGTGAGTTTGGGGAGTTACAGGTTAGCCAGAGCTACTTGGTAAGACCCTATCTCAAACTAAACTAAAATAAAATAAAATAAAATAAAACAGTGCTCAAGCTGAATAGAGTTTTGTAGTGGGAAAAGCATCCATGATATTTAAGTTTTGGTTTGGTTTGGGTTTTGGTTTTTTGAGACAGGGTTTCTCTGTGTAACAGCTCTGGCGTGGTCCTGGAACTCTCTTTTTAGATCAGGCTGGCCTTGAACTCACAGAGATCCTCCTGCCTCTGCCTCCCAGGTGCTGGGATTAATGGAGTATGATGCCACACCTGGCATGAAATCATGTTTTTGTTTTTGTTTTTTTTTTTTTGATAGGAAAAGCTCAGTGTGACTTGCTGTGTACTCTTAAAACATTATTTGGTAATGTTGAGATACAAAAGAGCTCACCTCACAAGGTTGTAAGAGTGTGCAAAGGCTGGGAGTATCTTAGTTCAATTAGGTGTTCAGAGAGCACTGGAGAAGCAAGCCCTGGACTCCATCTCCAATACCACATAACTGTGTCTTCTGAGTACTGAGGCAGTGGAGGCAAGAAGATCGACCTGTGCCACTTGAAACTCTGTGTCAAAAAAAAAAAAAAAAAACATGAGATAATTATATAACCGTTTGCTATGACCATGCCATGATATGGTTAAGGGGAGGTTCCCATTGCAGACATGTGTATGAGAGAGAGAGTGTCCAGAGGCACCTGTAGGGATTCAGAGAAGATGAAGAAAGAAGCACACTGACTGTGGACAGTCGACTGGACCTGACCATGACAGAGGCAGGAACAGAGGGCTTGAAAGGGAGATAGGAAGAGGAGGAGTGCTGGAGAGCTGCAGGGGGCAGGGGGACAGAAGACAGGAACTGGAAGACCAAGAAACAGCAGGGTTATAAGGAGAATGAGTAGTGGGGGAGGGAAGCCCGTGAGCTGGAGGGAGTTTAGTGTAGGGGAGGAGGTGAGAAAGGCTAGGAGGCTAACAAGAACTTTGAAATGTGCAACAGGTACTTGTGATGTGTATGGAGGGAACCTAGAAACCACCATGCTCTTTGGTATGCTAATAGACACCTCAGATAGCCATTTGTCTCTTCTGCCTTTTAGAGTCTGGCGCAATGGAGTTTCCTTTGGACCTGACAATAACATACATAAATTTCCATTCCAAATGCAATATAGAGCAATAAGCCTTAATAGACTTAAAGATCTAATGTAACAGACGATTACTTAATTTCAGATTCCACACTGCAACCGACCTTAAATAAACTAGGTCGAAGGAGATGGTTCAGCAGGTAAAAGCCTTGTTTCTCAAGCCTGGTGATCCCTATTTGTATCCCCCAAACCCATGTGAAAACAAAAGGTGGGAGTCATTGTTGTACCTACAATCTCAGCATGCCTACCTTGTGATAGGAGGTAGAGATGGGAGAACCATTCAGAAGTTCATGGGATAGCTGGAACTCAGAGTTCCACCTGCCTCTCTGCCTCCCAAGTGCAAGGGTTAAAGGTGTGCATGGAGATGCCCAGTTAATAATTTTAGATCCCATGCCAGGCATCACAACGCTATGTTATAGAGAAATCATGTCTCCCTGAGCAGCTGCTTCAGCCCAGAGTTAGTTACCTTCTTCAAGACACAGTGGGCAGTTCTGAAACCTCTTGTAGTTCTTTTTGCCTTAACTGTGCAGCCAAGAATTCCCTGCAGGAATGGTGCCCAGAGGCTGGCCAGGGTGATGGGCAGTGATGGGCAGACCTCTCAGAATCACTGGAGCTCCTATTCTGTACCCCTCTTGTTTGAGACTCCACCCACTCCCAGATGTCGCAGATACGGTAGTCATCCACACTTTGTCCTCTGCTCCCTGGACTAGTATGACTGCAGATTTCTGAGTGTTGGCAATCCAGGCTGGCGTTGAACCAGAGATCTGTCTGCCTCTGTCTCCCAAGTACTAGGATTAAAAGTGTGTTACATCACTGCATGGTTAAGAAACGATATTTTTGTTTTTGTTTTGGTTTGGTTTGGTTTAGTTAGGTTTGGTTTCTTTAAGACAGAGTTTCTCTGTGTAACAGCTCTGGCTATTCTGGAACTCCCTCTGTAGGCCAGACTGGCCTCAAACTCACAGAGATCCTCCTGCCTCTGCCTTCCTAGTGCTGGGATTAAAGGCGTGCGCCTCCACCACCAAGCAAAAGATGATATTTTTAAAGAGACTTATTTCTAAAGTGCTTGAGTTTGTAAGGATGTGGGACTTTTTAAGTTTGTAAAACGTTTTATATTGTGATATCTTTATTAATGTGTGGTCTTGGGGATGACCATGAAGGTAAGGTTGTGTCTTAACAGTGATGTGCTGTGTGACAAACTGACAAGGGGTCGGCTGTCCTGGCGAGTTTCATGCCAACTCGACACAAGCTAGAGTCATCAGAGAGGAAGGAGCCTCAACAGAGAAAATGCCTCCATAAAATGGGTTTTAGGCAAGTCTGTAGGGCATTTTCTTAATTAGTGATTGATGGGTGAGAGCCTAGCCCACTATGGGTGGCCCATCCCTGTCCTGGTGGTCCTGGATTCTATAAGCAAGCCATGAAGCAAGCCATGAAGAGCAAGCCAGTAAGCAGCACTCTCTCATGACCTTGTATCAGTTCCTGCCTCCAGGTTCCTTCTCCATTTGAGTTCCTGTCCTGACTTCCTTTGATGATAAACAGTGCTGTGGAAGTGTGAGCTGAACAAACCCTCTCCTCCCATCTTGCTTTTGGTCATGGTGTCTCATCACAGCAATAGAAACCCTAAGACAGATTCCCTATAGATTTTTTAAACTGTATTTATTGTTTTATACATTTTTTAAGTGAAGAAAACAAAACAAAAGATACATTGCAAAAACTAGGTCACCGTTGCAGAGCCAGGATTAAAAACAGGCTCCTCGGAAGCGGCAGCAGATGACCTGTCTCCACCTCCCCATGCTGCAGGATAAAAGGCATGTGCCACTGTGCTAAGAATTGCTGCTATTGCTATTTTAAAGAGCTAATAGCTTTAGCATGAAGAAATACCTTACAATGCAATATACATTGAGGTAAGGAAATATATCAGGGCTTCTTTTTCTTATTTTTCCTCTGCCTATAGATTTTACTTGTATATTCATAGACACACACACACACACACACACACTTGTATGTTCTTGTTTCCATTCTGTTTTTGTAATAAAACACTATGACTGAAAGCAACTTAGGGGAAGAAAGGTTTATGTCATCTACTACTCCCAGGTCACAGCCTACCATCAACAGAAGTCAAGGCAGGAACCCAAAACAGGAACCTGAAGCAGAACCATGGTGGAACAGAACTTCCTGGCTAATTCTCTGGCTTCTAACAGGCTGAGGCTCAGCTAGCTTCCTTATACAGCCCAGCAAATGATGTTGCCCACAGTGGGCTGGGCCCTCCTACATCAGTTAACAATCAGCATGATCTCCCATGGATGTGCTCATGTTCCAATCTTGTCTAGACAGTTCCTCAATCGCAGCTGTGTCTGTTTGACAAAGCTAACTAGGACAGTATGTCTATATACTGCTCTTGCAATTATATCTTTACATTATTTTTCTATGCCTAAGAGATCCATGAAACAAAAATGCCTCTGATCTGCAAGCCCCTTGTCCAAGGACAAACAGTTCTTAAATGCTGGAGGCTGTTGTTTATGGGAGATGACATGCCACATTTTCACTCCCCTAAACAAGTTGGTTTGACGCACCTGCTCCAGATGGGCTTTGATCCCATGTAGGCAGAACATGCATAGGCAGGAAAGATGTCAGGATATATGCTTGCCCTTGATTGGACCTGATGGGAAATGCAATGAATTATGGGTTTTTCTGCTTATGCCCTTGCCATACTTGATTCTGGGACATTTTCCAGGAGCCTAGGTATGGATCTGGCCAGAACCCATCCACCTGACCAGTATTTAATTAAAGCTTGCTTCAAACTTGGCTCTAAACTGTCTTATCGTTGACCACTGGGATTAACAGACAAGCAGCCACATGGCAAGGAAGGGAACTTTAGAGAAAAACTAAGTTCAAAGTGTGGAGGAAGACTGAAGCCCTGGGGAAAGCGTGCTTAGAAAAGGACAGAGAGGCGCAAAGGGGAGGTTGCCCTCTTCCGACTGACTTAGAAGAGTAGGCAGATTTACAAAGCTACCTGGCTTCAGCCCAGGAAGTAACTGTGCTAGAGGCAGGGATTCAGAGAAGAAAAGTTCAGTATCTCATTAAAGGATGAATTATTCCACCTATCTTTTTCATATGTTTTAAGATGAGCCCATGTTCCTAAGGGTGGTCCCTTTATAGAGTAGTTGACCATGGCCAGCTGGAATGCTGGGTGACCACCCAGGCCAGGAATTCTGTTTCCTTGACCATGAATTTTTCCTTAGTGGACCTTTATGGCTACTCTGACACACAACCCCCTCTGGAAAGAGAGCCCAAAATCATTCAGGAAGAAGTCAGGAATCAGAACCCTAAACATTATTGGCCTTTGACTTCTGGCAAGGATGAAGCTGCCAATCAAAATGAAGTCTCTTTCATGCAAAACACAATACCTTCAACTCATTAATTAATCATTTAATTTTAGCAGCCTAAAATGTAGCATGCAAACATTTCTTTCTTGAACTAAGGCCAACCCACCACGTTTACTCTCTGCCTCCGCTCTGACAGCAAGCCCCTTTGTGGGATCGCGAGAGTCTGTGCAGGGTTTTGCCTACAACTCCTGGTTTTATTCTAAGCAACAGAGTTTATCAATAATTCAGGAAGCAAGTCAGACCTTCTTTCAATCAGCAGCGTTACTGTCATTTGGCTGTGGAAACATTCTGCATACACCATCCCTGAAATCACTTGATGAGCTGTCTGTAAATTAGAGCATTGATTAAATTAAGCTGAAGCCCGGAGACCTTAAAGGGGCATCTTCTAGACTTAAGCTCCCATCCAGCTGCAGCGGTGAGCAACAAGAACCCTGTCTTTCCGGTACAGTTGTCCCATGTCACCGCTGCTTGGAAGCTGATGTGGGGTGCCTGTCTCCCTGGACAGATGACTTTTGGGTGTTCTGTTTTTTGTTTTTTTTTTGTTTTGTTTTGTTGTTTTTTATTTTTTGAGACAGGGTTTCTCTGTGTAGCCCTGGCTGTCCTGGAACTTGATCTGTAAACCAGGATGGCCTCGAACTCAGAGATCCACCGGCCTCTGCCTCCCAAGTGCTGGGATTAAAGGTGTGCGCCACCACTACCCAACTACTTTTAGTTATTCTTTTTTTTGGTTTTTCGAGACAGGGTTTCTCTGTGGTTTTGGAGCCTGTCCTGGAACTAGCTCTTGTAGACCAGGCTGGTCTCGAACTCACAGAAATCCGCCTGCCTCTGCCTCCCAAGTGCTGGGATTAAAGGCGTGCGCCACCACCGCCCGGCCCTTTTAGTTATTCTTAAGACAAAGTAGTACACAGCTGACATTCAGAAGCAAAGAGACAGCTAGGATGAGTCTCAGTTGGTCCAGTGCTAGAGTCCAGCTCAGAGTCCGCTCTGCCCTGGCTTCTTACACTGTATAAAGTGTATAAAGTGGTGGCACACAAGCCTGTCAGCCCTGCACTCAGGAGGTAAATTTAGAGGGAACAGGAAAGGTTAACTTCTGTTAGAAAGTGAGTTTCAGGCCCTCCTGGAAGACGTGAGTCCCTGCCTTAAAAAGAAATTAATTAAAATTAAGTTTAATAAAATAGAGATACTCAGTATCAAAATTTTGTTCAACATGACCTTCTTGTTGGCTGAAACCCAAAGTGGTTTATTTTGTCAAATGAGTAAAGTTAGGGAGTGGGCGTCTACACACACACACACACACACACACACACATTGAGAGAGAGAGAGAGAGAGAGAGAGAGAGAGAGAGAGAGAGAGAGAGAGAGAGAATATTCTCTGGTTTCCCTCCCTCTTATGAAGTCAGTTGGATTCAATCCCCAGGCTTCACCTGATGACCTCCTGTATTACCTCACAAGGTTCCTCCTGCAAACCCATGGTGGGATCGCTTCCAGCCTCATAACTTCATGTAACAGGGAAGAGACTTTAATATACAGAGCCCTGGAGACATGCAGACCCACGTCCAAATACAAAGCTCATACCTCAAATGGATTATTTTAAAAACAATGCAGATGCCCCCACCAGGTGCTTCCACCGTAACTTACAAGATCATTGGAAGTTCTGTTAAGAAGATGCTTTTTGTCCTTAAGCGCTTGTATCCGACAAGCCATCACCATTTTACCAAGCAGCACTTCTGGTCCTTTGCACGTCCCAGCATGGGCAGCATGAGAAGATTTGCTCGTGTGCATGAGATTATTTGGTGAGCTGAAATGCTTGGCCTGACTCTTCCCTGGGCTCCAAGAACCAAAGGTGTCTGGGCAAACAGTGAGTAATGCTGGCCAAGAAGCTGTTTCTAATAACCGGAGCTCTTTGGTCTGTTCTGGATTAATCTTCTCTGAATTATTAAGCAGAAGCACCGGTCTAAAACCTCATTTATCATGAGTAGGCAGAATAATAAAACACAAACCACATCACAATAATAGCATTTTCTTTATCTTGATTGCTGTGTCTATAATAACAGGGAACAGCTGCTGCTCCGAGGCTTCCAAGGGCACAGCCCCGTGCTTTTCCTTTCCAGAGCGGCCTGAGCAGAGTGGCCCCTGCACAGGAAGGCTCTGCCGAGGAAAGGGACCACGAGAAAGTTCCATCTGTGCTCACAGCCACATCCCTGCGGTGGGACTCAAGAAGCGAACCAATCGGGAATGCAAAGAGATTCAGAAATGTGATATAAAGGAGATGTACACATTGGTACCCAGCTTAACACAGCCACGGGAACCAGGAAGAAATGAGGATGAAGATGTGCTAAGCAAGCTCTGTATTTCGGCTCCGCGTGCACTGGTTACCCACTGCAAAGTCTACAGGTCACCAGTGTGAATGGCAACTAACAGCTGACTGTCAAAGCTGAAGTTACAAAACCACCGCCCACAGAATCAGAGAGATACCAGGTCAGCCCCTGTCACAGTACGTGCTGTCAGGGAAGCGTGGGGCTGAGAGGACACGGTGCTGCACTCATTATCTGTGTACATGTCATGTCATGGTCAACCAGTTCTCCTGCCCCTGAGAGGACAGGTCACAGCAAGAAGATCTGAGTGTAACTTTCGGTAACTTTCGTGGCGATGCATGAGTTCTTTAAAAAAAAAAAAAAAAAAAAAAAAAAAAAAAAAAAAAGAGGAAAAATAAAAGGAAAAAATAGAAGAAAGCACTTATTTTGTAATCTTACCAATTTTATGGTAATGAATTGGAGAGACTTTCTCAGAAAGACTATCTGGTAAAAACTTAGAGGCAGGTGGGAAAGTAATTGTAGTATTCAAAATATTAACTATAAACAATTCCACAGGAAAATGTTTTGAGAATTAAGGTTACAAAAAAATTGGAAACTTCCAAATGGAATATTAACAATTTTACTTTTAATTATTATGCAATAAAAGATCAATAAATAATATTTTATAGAGGTGAAACTTAAAAAGAAAGAAAGAAAGAAAGAAAGAAAGAAAGAAAGAAAGAAAGAAAGAAAGAAAGAAAAAACAGGGTCTTGAGTGTGTGGCTCCATTGGTAGGGTACTTGTCCAACATTCCATGAAGCTCTTGGCTTGATCTCTAACACTTTAAAATGGATGTGGAGGCACACATGCACTTGAGAAGTGGAGACAGAATGATCACGAGTTCAAAGTCACCCTGAGCTACATAGCAAGGTAAAGGTCAGCTTAGGCTACCGGGAACCTCCTTGGAGTTGGGAAGGGAAGACAGGGCTGCGAGGTGATTCACAGGGTAAGAGTACATAGTGATCTTCCAGAGGACCCGGGTCTCCAGTCCAGTGGGTCCAACTCCTTTTCTGCTGGCCTCCATCAGCACTGCTCTCTTCCATGTACACACTCACATATAGACATACACATATACTCATAATTAAAACATTGTAAAGTCATTTTTTAGAAAATAACAAAAAAGAAGACCAGGCATAGTGGCACATGTGTTTAATCCCAGCACTCGGAAGGCAGAGGCAGTCCCTATGAGTTTGAGGCCAGCCTCGTCTACATAGACTGTGTCTCAAACGAAACCAAAATGACAACAGTTTCTGGCTAGGATGTTTGAAAATCGGAACCCCTTATCTATTGCTAAGGGAGTGTAAAGTGGTACAGCCACTATAGAAATCAAAGTAGAGATTCCTCAGAGAATTGAAAGGAGAGCTATGACACCATCTAACCATATACCACTCCTGAATACACACTTGGGAGACTCAAAGCTGACAAACCTGTGGAGGTTTAAATAATAACACTCCAATAGACTCATATATTTGAATGCTTAGAGGGTGTGGCATTAAGGGATGTGGTCTTGTTGGGTAGGTGTGGCCTTGCCACAAGAAGGTGTCAGTGGGGATTGGCTTTGGATTTCAAAAGCACAAGCCTGTCCCAGGCACTCTCTCTTCCTGCTGCCTATGAATCCAGGTGTAGAACTCTCAAATTCTTCCCCAGCACCATGTCTGCCTACATGCCACCATGCTTTCCGCCATGCTGATGATGGACTAAACCTCTGAAACTGTAAGCCAGCCCCCACTAAATGCTTTCCTTTATAGAGTTGCCATGGTCACGGTGTTTCTTCACTGAAGTAGAACAGTGCCTAAGAAGCCACTTGCACATTCCTGATTATGGCTGCTTTATTCACAATAGCCAGGGAATAGGACAAACCTAGAGTACAGCAGAAGATGACTAGTTAAAGAAATTGTGACATATATACACAATGGAGTTTGTTTGGCAGAAAAGAAGGAATTATGTCATTTGCAGGGACATGACTGGAATTGAAGACCATCATGTTAACTGAAACAAGTCAGATTCAGAAAGACAAATATCATACATTTTCTCCTATATGTGGAAACCAGAAAGAAGACAGCATTCTATGCACATCTCCCTGTAGTGATGAGGCGAGCAGGCCTGCTTTTTGTCCCGCCCAGCTCTTGCACAGCTAGCTTTACACCTGAAATAACAACACACAAATTGTATTCCTTTAAGCACTGCCTGGCCCATTAGCTCTAGCCTCTTACTGACTAACTCTCACATCTTGCTTTAACCCATATCTAGTAATCTGTGTATCACCACAGGGTCGTGGCTTACCTGGAAGATTCTAACCTACATCCATCTCGGGCCAGAGCTTCATGGCATCTGCCTGACTCTGCTTTCTTCCTCCCAGAATTCTGTTCTATCTACTCCACCCATCTAAGAGCTGGCCTTAGGCAGTTTCTTTATTAACCAATGAAAGTAACACATAGACAGATGACCCTCCTACACCATCTCCCTTCAGTAGCCCATTGTCCCTAGGACATAGCAGAGTCAGATGCAGCCTCCCAAGGGAGAATAGCAGGGAGAGGAAGGCACCGAGATCAGTGTGTATAGAAAGGCTGTGACAGAAGAGATTAGTTGTTAACTTGACCGAATGTAGAATCACTGGGGGGGATGGCCTCTGATCACACCTCTAGGCAGCTGTCTTGATTACATTACGATAGAAAGGCCTGCCCACTGTGGGTGGCACCATTTCCTGGCTTGGATCTTGGACCCTGTAAGTGGTGTTAGAAACCTTAGCCCCAGCATACATTCCTCACTCTCGGTTCTGAGATTTCGGGTGCCACATGAGCAAACACTTCAAGCTCATGCCATCTTGCTTTTGTCAGAGGACCTTATCGCATCCACAAGAAGAGTAACTAAGGCAGAGCCATTTGGCAGACAGATGGTACCACTCAGAGTAGGCAGGTCTTCAACCCTCTGTTAATGTAATTAACCCTCAAGGGCTGGCTGACTCTGCAGATTTGGAGCATTCTCAGTCATACTCAGAAGTAATGCTTTATCAGATATCTGGTCAACCCTTAGCCTAGTCAAGTAGACACAAAAAAATTAGCCAACACACTGGTCAAATGATAAAATCTGAAAAGGAAGAAAGAAGACAGAGAGAGAAAGAGAGAGAGAGACAGACAGACAGACAAAGAATCCACTGGGACTTCCTGCTGTTACCAGTAAATGGAAGACATGCTTCTCACTGCACACTTGCTCACAAAATGTGTTGATTATGTACACCTTTGCACTGGAATTAGTTGATGAAAGTGGGCTAGTGTAGCAGGTGTGGGAAGGCTTCACATGGAACATGTATACATGTGTTTCAAAAGAGTTCTACATTTATAAGCTTTAGTATGGAAATCTAACACGGACTGTTGACGAATTGGTCATTGTAGGAAGACCAGGTGGTGAAAGGCAGGCTAGCGTTTATACCTCTATGTGGTATTTCTTCCATATTCCATGACTTTACAAATATCATGGAAACCTCTTTGTCTACTTGAGTAAAGTTTGAGTATAATGCTGCCTTTAGTGGGTGTCAACCATCTGAAATCACCTACTGCTGAAAAAAGATAGGGAACCCTAGCAACGGAACGGATTTGTGAGTGTGAGCTGGACCATGGAGGAGGTATGCTAGGTTTGTACAAAACCTGCCAAATACTCACTATGCACAGTCAGATAAGACACTGATAGGGCTGAGCAATATACTGCCAGTTCCTCGCTTGAAATCCTCAGTTCTAGACTTCAGAGTGTGACTATATTTGGAGGCAGAGTCTTTAAAGAAATGATTCAGTTGAAATGAGGTCACTAGGGTGGGCTCTAATCCAACATCACTGTATAATTACAAGAATAGGGATCATGAGATAGAGGGGGGAGGGAGGAGGGAAAGAGGGACAGAGGAAGGGAGAGAGGGAGGAAGCGGGGAGAGAGAGAGAGAGAGAGAGAGAGAGAGAGAGAGAGAGAGAGAGAGAGAGAGAGAGAAAAGACAGGAAAGAGAGAGATAGATAGAGGGGGGAAGTCATATGAGGACACAAGGAGAAGATGCCCTGCTCACAATTCAACTTGAACTGGAATTTCCCGCCTCCAAACTATAAGAAACTAGAAATCTGTTGTTTAAGATGCCCAGGCTGTGGTTTTTCCTTAGGCAGAAAACAAAGCCAGACAGCCACATCCTGCTGTCTCTGGCATGTCTCCATTCTTCAGTTTTTTAGTTTTTGTAGATTTTTTTGTTTTTTGTTTTTTTCCCCCAAGACAGGATTTCTCCGTGTAACTGCTCTGGCTGTTCTGGACCCACTCTGTAGATCAGATTGGCTTCGAACTCAGAGATCCGCCTGTCTCTGCCTCCTAAGTGCAGGGATTAAAGGTGTGCACTGCCACTGTCCAGCTCCATTTTCTTTTTTAAATTGTGTGTGTGTGTGTGTGTGCCACAGTGAGTGTGTGAAGTGCGAAGGTCAGAGGACTGCCTCTAGTGCCTGTCCCCAAATTCTACCCTTGTTTGAGGCTGGATCTTTTGGGGCTCCTGGAGATTCTCTGTGTTTCACCTCCTATATCTTATAGGAATGCTGGAATTAGAGGCACTCATGCTACAGGATGGGTTTTGCTTGGGTTCCGGGGATTCAAACGCAGACCCTCACAGTTGCCCACTAAGCCACTTCTTAGCTCTAGCACATTTGGCTATAATAGGATGTTTAAAAGCAAAGATCAACTACTTCATGTATCTTTAACTATTTGTTCAACATTTCAACTTCTATTTATTTTCATTTTACATGTCTGAGTGTTTGCCTGCATGTATTTATGTGTGCCGTGTGTGTACAGAGCCCTCAGAAGCCATAAGAATGTATTGGCTCTCCTGGAACTAGAGTTAGAGAAGCTTCTAAGAGCCATGTGGGTGCTAGGAACTGAACCCTGGGTTCTCTGCAAGAGCAGCAGCTAGTGTTGCTAACCACTGAGCCATCTCTCCAGTCCTAACATTTCAACTTTTGAAATGCGGTCACTAGGATGGCCTCTAATCTGATGTTACTGGTTTTCTTACACTTCCCACAATTCTTTGCTTCTTACCCTCAGGATTATCAGGTGCAGTGAAGAGCATCAGAGAGATTCATGGTTTACAAATGAAAAAAATCAAGGCACAGACTGAGTAAGTAAGTTGACCAGCATCTCATGGGACATGGTCTCCTGAGCCATTTCCCAACCTGTGTGAACATCTGGAACCATGGAGGGTGACGAGGTGGAAGGAAGGGAGAAGAGAGGGCGCACAGGTGCTTGTGAGCGACTTGCCTCACATTATTGTCCCATGAGTGCCCGTGAGTGTAATTCTGGGGGAGAGGGAGTTGTGGAAGATGATTTTAACATGGCCTCCTGGGTCTCTGACTGATTCATTTTAGGAATGACAACTGGAAAGAATACCACAAATCTTCACAAACTAGACATTCTCTGAATTTCACTGCGTATGTCTCTTCCTGATTCAGATCTTCGTCTTTCTTTAGTAGAAATAGAATATTAGTGAGATTTGTTTGAGTAAGTCACATGCTTCAATGGCAGACTATTTACAGCAAATAAATAAGTAAAGTGAGTTTAAAATGATGTTAGCAAACCAGCAATGGTTGGCTTGACGCCATCTCTTCTTCTCAGGGACATGCAGAGTGGCTGAGGACTGTGTGTGGGGAACAGAGTGCTGCCCATGAGGTCTATTAGAAATTAACAGGCAGGCAGATGCTCCTGACGATTCTGTTATCACTGAAGATTCAACATGCAG
Organism: Chionomys nivalis; assembly: GCF_950005125.1. NCBI lineage: Eukaryota > Metazoa > Chordata > Mammalia > Rodentia > Cricetidae > Chionomys > Chionomys nivalis. The sequence continues at coordinate 65,501,332 of NC_080098.1, read as the reverse complement.
GGGCTGCTCTCCTTCTAGAAGAATGTGTAGCAACAAACTTACATAGTTTCCATCACATCTTAATAAGGATTAATTTGTAAAGGTTATCCAAGGCATTAGGGAGGTTGTGAGAGAATGACCTAGGACTGGGGATGCATCTCAGTTAGCAGACGACTTCCCTAATATTCATAAGGTCCTCAGTTATCTCCCTCACATAAAGGCAGATGTAGTGGCACCTGCCTGGGCTACTATAGGAAGTAGAGTTGGGAGGACCAGAAATTTAAGGTCAGGAGCTAGAGAAATGGCTCAGGGGTTGACTTCTGGCTGAATATCCAAGTTGGGTTCCTAGCACTGGTTTAGGTACCTTAAAACTACCTGTGACCCCAGCTCTAGGGGACCTGATGACCTCCAAGGGACTCTGCACAAACACATACACAGACACACACATATAAATAACACAAAAATTTTAAGACTTAAGACAAGGCTCAAGGTCATCCTTGGTTAGCTGGTAATTTGGAGGCCAGCCTGGGCTACATGAGGCTCTGTTTCAATAAAACAAACAAAACCTAAGGTAGACAGAGACAACAAAAGCAGATGGTGGCTTTCGAAGCCTACAAATACAGGGAAGGCTGCTGGGATGGTGCTGGGTGAGTCGTCAGGTTAGCAAGTTCTCTGCTCAGAAGCCAGCTGGAGCCGGTTTAATTCAGAGACTCTCCCTGGGATGTAATAGGTCATTCATTACTTTCCCTAAGGTGACTCGAACAACTGTGAAAGGATTTTTACTCCTCAAGGGGTCTCCTATTCTTTGGCCTTCTATTTTATGAGGGACTATCTAGTACACCTTAGAATTGAACAAAGAGTTAAAAATAATCTAGAATTGAATATAATATCCTGATGACAGAAGCCAGTCTGACATAGTTTCCCAGTGTATAGCTGATGTAATAGATCCAGGTTCAGCTCCCAGTACCATATCAGGAGGCTCACATGCACCTGCACCGGTAACTCCAAAACAAGGGGATGAACTCCTTGGGTACTGCAGGAATGTGTGCGTACACATGCATAAACACACACACTAATAAAAATACATCTTTAAGCTGGGCGGTGGTGGCGCATGCCTTTAATCCCAGCTCTCGGGAGGCAGAGGCAGACAGATCTCTGTGAGTTTGAGGCCAGCCTGGTCTACAAGAGCTAGATCCAGGACAGGCTCCAAAGCTACAGAGGAACCCTGTCTAGCAAAACCAAAAACAACAACAACAAAAAAAAATCTTTAAAAAAAGGGAAATCACCTGGTAGATTGATCTTGGAGAACAATCATGGGCCACCTTGGTATGAGAGAACTTGACAAAATTGCTAAGCATAGCAGCTCTAGCTGTTCCTGGCATTGTCTTCTGTTTAGTTTGATGCTTTTGTTTTGTTCTTTCTTCATTCTTTTTCTTCTTTGTACCGTGAGGAAGGATGCTCAGGACCTAATGTCTGGCTAAGCAAGAGCTCTCTTACCTAGATACTCTGGGCTGGGTTGTTGCTTTTACCGGCTGTTATATGCTGCTTTGCTTCCTTGTGGAACAGTCTGGCCTGAGGTTAATTCACTTCCAAACTCGATGAACAAAAAGAATGGCGCTTTCCTCAATTTTGCCCCACTGCACGCTGCCAAGAGTAAGATGCTTTGTCCTCCGGAAGAGAGTGAGTCTTCTGCGCATTTCACAAGATTTAGTCCCACCTTGCTTGTTCATGGCCAGTGAAGTGGAGAACACAGATAATTACCTTGCTTTCTCTAAAAACAAACTAATTTATAGTCTCAAAAGACTCGCTGCTTTCGCCTGCATTATACAAATAATGGTCTCAATTTTCTTCTGTAGTGAGGGAGAGGTGATCTTAGATACCACATGAGGCATATAAACACAAAAACATCTACAAATCAAAGAAGCCAAATGTAATTTGTGGTATTTAGTTCTCTTTGTACATGGCTAGGAATATCTTCATCACCATCCCCCAAACTTTATAAACCAGGCATGGCCTGTGTGTTAATGTTGAGGCATCTGGAGAATGCTGACATTCTTTCATGGGTAGATACATTTTAAGACCTTTACAGTTGTTCCTTGGTATCCATGGAAACAGTTTCAAGACACACGAGGAAATTTAAATCCTTAGATGCTCACATCCTTACATAAACAGCACAGGATTTACATATCACTACATCAGTTATTTTTAGACTTCCTATAGCAGTTGTTCAATGAAGATGCTATAAAAATTGAATGCTGTATTATTTAAAGGGATGCATCAGGTTTTTTTTTTCCGTCTTATTGTAAGACAAAATATGACCAAAGCAACTTCAAGAAAGAAGGATTTGCCAGGCAGTGGTGGAGCTCGCCTTTGTTCCCAGCACTCAGGAGGCAGAGGCAGACAGATCTCTGTGAGTTCAAGGCCAGCCTGGTCTACAAAGTGAGTTCCAGGCCAGCCAGGGCTACCCAGAGAAACTCTGTCTTGAAGAAAAAAAGAAAGAGTTTATTCTGGCTCACAATTTGAGGGTCCAGTCCATCATGGTAGGGAAGGTGTGTGTTGTAGTGCATGGTTCTTAGAGCAAAACAACCACCATCTTTATTACTTCAGCTGCACCCACTGGCAAGAGTCCTTCACAATCTGGCTTGTTGACTGTTGGCGTGCCATCATAGAAGACGAGGGTAGGGAAGGTCATCGGACCTTCTCCTGAGACTCTAGCCACTCCCCGCAGCTGTGTGTATGCACGTCTACCCTAACTGTCCATAACCAGTGGCCTCAGGAAGTACATAATAGAGGCTGGAGGAACTTGAGATGGGCACCATCTATGTGCTGTGGGTGAAGACTTTCCACTGTAGCTGCACTGGGGCTGCACATGCTCCTGTCAGTGAGCTCCTCTCACTCATGCTCTCTCTGTGAGCCCAATAAACTCCCTGGTTCCAGGGAGAACTTTAGTTTGTCTTTGGGACCGTAAAGATGGAGCTGAAATAGTTTATGTACCCCCGGAGAGGGATTCTCCTAACAATACGGCAGCAGAAGCATGAGATGGCTATGTGGTATCTACAGTCAGAAAGCAAACACACACACACACACACACACGGGGTGGGGGGAGAGACTGTTATCAACTCCTTTTCTCCTTTTAATTCATTCCCGGATGCCAGCCCATGAGACGGTATTGCCCGTATTCAGTGTACACTTTCCCACCTCAACTAACTCAACCTACAAACTTCCTCACAAATGTGCACAGAGGTTCATATCCTTGGTAATTCTAGATCCTGTCAAATTGACAGTCAACATTTACCGTCACCAGGAAAAATGACAAGAAGTCTACATGCTAAGAGCAGATGCAATTTATTTTCAAAACCATTCTGGCCCATGGCTGCTTGAATCTTCAGCTGTCGACTTCTCTTACATGGAGAACCAACTCTGCTGTCAGATCATAAGGTGGCTTGGAGTTCAGCAATTCAGGGGAGAGGATAAGTCATTGTCTACTTGATGTCATCATTATTCCTGTTACTTTTAGGGTCAGAGCTTAGACACTGCCAACAGCTGGGCTTGGCTATTGATCCTCAGCAAGCCTATGAAATAAACAGATAACAGCAAAAAGCAGAAAGAGGAGACTGATTCAGTGTGGCCACATCGAGATGAGGACCAAAGATCCAGTGATTCCTCAAGTCCATCTTCAGAGTCCTGCTTTGAGGTTTACCTTTAGGAAGAGGGCGTCTTTTGTACATCAACAGAGAAAGGTATATACAATTATGGTCCTGCCCATCATTAGTGTCTCCAGTCTGTTCTGCAAGGTGATCTGACAAGTTGTCAGCACTGTGTGAAATCTCTTTCCAGGAGAGAAGATGACTGGTACCAGATTTTGGCTTGTCCCTTCTCAGCATGTGATTCCCGGAAAATTCTAATTTCCTGGCATTCATTCATTGTCTTCATCGTTAGACAGCCAAAGGGAGGAGTACAGAGATCTCTCCAGAATGTCTTCATTCTCAAATGGTGGTGGTCCAAAGTCCTGGGGGGCTTAAGCATGTTCGTGACTGGGAAAGGGTAAAACAGTTACCATGTAAGCTGGGTGTTAAGGAAACCAGGGGCTCTTTTCTGCTCAGCTCTTTGGCCTGACCATGGCCCATAGAGATTAGCATCCTGAGCCAGTCAGTGAAGAATGCTGTTTGTATGACAACATAGGAATTTTTTTATGACAATCTAGGATTTTGACAACTGTGGAGATGGACAGAAAATTAGGTAGGCGGAGTAGACAGAACAGAATGCTGGGAGAAAGAAGCAGATTCAGGAGGTCGCCATGGCTCTCCTCTCCGAGATGGATGCAGGTTAAGAATATTCCCGGTAAGACACCACATCGTGGTGCTACACAGATTATTAAAAATGGGTTAATCAAGATGTGTGAGTTAGCCAGTAAGAGGATAGAGCTAATGGGCCAAACAGTGTTTAAAAGAATATAATTTGTGTGTTGTTATTTCCGGTAAAGCTAGCCGGTGGCCGGGAGCTAGGTGGCAGGAAGCAGCCCGCCACTCCTATAACAACACTACTTCAGGCTTACCACTTACAGCTTGGCCTTCCATTCCCTGGTGACAACTGCAGAGCTGAGTCAGCTTGGTAGGCATATAACCATCCTGGCAGGAGAGGGGACATTCTAGACACGCTGGTGGCCCTTCTTTAGGCTGTCAGACTATTGGAACAATGGATCTCATGCCGGGGGAAGGCAAAGGCTCAAGCCCCTGCCATCCAGAGAAGACATTTGCTTCCCAGAAGATATTTTATACAGTTTGACAACTTGTCAGAACTCCGTCATCGAAGAGACAAGAGTCAAGACAATTATGACGGATGGGACCACACCTTGACCAGGACTGTTCAGCTACCCAGCCCCTTGTCCTCTATTTCACCCTAGACCTCACGTCAGGACTCTAAAACTAGACTGGAGGAAGTGGGGGTTTCCACTGGATCCCTTTATTTCTTCCTCCTCCCAGTGTGAGCACACAGAAGATATCTTCCTTCCCTGCCTTTTACTGTCACTTGTCTCTTTAATCCCATTGAGGAACTGGATTACTCTGTCTGGCTGTGGCTGCCAGGGTCTGGGCTTTGACCCTAATGGCTTCAGTAACCAGTGTGCTCTTTCCACACACCCTTCTTCTTTTTGCTAGTTTTCTCCTGGCTGTGACTACTGTTAGTATCTTGATCTTTCTTCTACAAATGACTTTAAAACTCCTCAAAAGCAAAGACCATTTCCCTTTGCTAGGTTTCTGCTACCACACTGGTAGCTACAAGACCTCTAGGTAAGAGTTTCTCTTGAGTCTTGGAGACACAGTGTTCTATTTCCATTCTGTTATGATGAGAAACTCTCTGACCAAAAGCTACGTAGAGAAGGAAAGGTTTAGTTGACTTACACTTCCAGGTTGTACCTATCATCAAGGGACGTCAGGGCAGAAACTCAAGTAGGAACTTAGAGGCAGAAATCATGGAGGAACACATGCTTTCTGGTTTGCTCTCTGGCTTGTTCAGGCTCATGATGAACTAGCTTCCTTATACAGCTTAGGCCCATCTGCCTAGGGATTGGTTCTACCCACGGTGGGTCTGGTCCTTACAGACCAATCTGCTAAAGACAATTATTCAATTGAGACTCTTTTTACAGGTGATAACAGGCTGTACTGACAAGTTAATGTTAACTAGGACATGTGGCTTATCAAAGTCCAGGTCTCCTCTACTTGCTGGGTGAAACCAGCAATCATAGCCATGGCCTTGGCTTTCTGCAGTGAGTGGGGCACTTCACTCTGCAGAATGCTGACCCAGATATATAGTCCAGCAAAGGCAAAAAAGTACACCCAGAAGGCATCCAATTTACTGACAAAGCTGAGGAGGAAGTGACCGATTTTTGCCTGTTCATACCAAACCATGGAAAGAGTTTCAAGTAACATAGCTGACTTTCAGTGTCCCGAAGCAGTCCACCCACAGTGGGTCAACAGTGACCCAACTGTCTCTTTAGTCCATCTATCCCCAAGCTTTGCCCTCCTTGACCCCTAAAAAGGACACACCCCACTCCCAACTATCCCCCTCTTTTATCTACAAGGCAGCTTACCAGTTTTCTAGCCCTGGCATTCCTGTTCTTGTCTCTGAGTTTCCTGTCCCTGGAAACATGACAAAGCTGGAGAATGGAAGGTGTTTGTTCACTTCCAGGTTACTGGTCTTGGGGTGTCTTCCTCTTTGGTTTCTATTGTTCCATGTTATTGTCAACAACTTCCTTTCCCTCCTTTCCAGTCTCCTGCTCTCTTCCTTCCTTTCTTCTACCTTTAAACTCTTATTACATTTATATATTCGCAGAGTGTGTGTATGCGTGTGTGTGCCCAGATACATGCAATGATGCGTGTGTGGGGGTGAGAGGACAGCTTGTTTGCAGGAGCTGGTGGGTCCTTCCACCATGTAGGTCCCAGGGGTGGAGTTCAGGTTATCAGGATTGGTAACTGATGCCCTTATCCCATGCTCTCTTTCAAAGCCGCGTTTTTCTTTCTGTGTGGGTAAAGTAGCATTGGATGTGCTGGGGACACTTGACTGAAGTGGAGGTGGGTTCTGCTTCCCACCAGTAGCCCTGGGGATCTCTCAGGGGCTGCTCTGTCACCACTCACAGTCACCTGCACTTCCTCATCTATCCCCATCACTTCCTGAATTCACCCTTTCCTTCTAGAATCCACACTAGCTCCCTCTGCAGGGCACAGACAAAGAGAAGGCCAGGTGTATCCCAAGCGGTTTTCTCATGACACCCTACTTTACTTTTCTAAGTCTGCAGTTCATAATCCAGAGTTATTCCATTCCTTTACTCTTACTGGTATTCTGGGGTCCCAACAATCTCCCATCAATGGTAAATGTTCCTCATTTGAAATTTTCTGGCCCAAGTGGTTGATGGGATACAGCCCAGATCATGACTATATAACATCATTGACTCCTGTCCCTCCCTGCCAGCTGGAACTGCCAGAAACTTCTATCTGTGAAGGGTTTCTAGTTTTCAGAATTGACTTTAATAGTTTCCAGTTTTTTTTTTAATCTAACTCTCTCTCTCTCTCTCTCTCTCTCTCTCTCTCTTTCTCTCTCTCTGTGTGTGTGTGTGTGTGTGTGTATGTATGTATGTATGTATTTGAAACAGGGGTATGCAACTCAGTCTGACCTCGAACCCCCAATATGGCCAATAATGATCAATTCTCCTGCCTCCACCTCCTGGAGCCAGGGTGTTGTATGTGTATAAACACTCTATTACCTAAGCCACATTCCTAACCTCGAACGAGACTTTAAACGTTTTTTTAAATGAGGAAAATGCCTGTATGGTAGAAAGGCCTCAACGGGCGAGGGCTCCGTTGTTCAAAAGGTAACGTGTGTAGGCAGCCACAGGAACTCACACAGAAGTGAGCTGTTTTTATTTCGCAATATTTCCTCCCTTTAAGCTAATAAATCCATTATACAATAGAAAACTAGACACCTCAACCACAGCTTCCTGCTGTTCTTAATTCAGACAGGTTCCTGTTGTGTCTGGCCTTGGATGTGCAATCTGCCTGTCTCTGCCTCCCAAGTGCTGGGATTATAGGCATATATCACTATACTTTGCTTTAAAGGCTATCTTATGACTTCTCAAAAAAAAAAAAAAAAAAAAAAAGCCCCTTCGTCTTCTCTCTTCCTCCATAGATGCTTTTCCTTCTCTGGAGCGCCCCACTTGGCTCCTGCCCACCCTCCTTGTCCAGGCTTGGATCCTGGACACAGCACTGCTGGCTGCTGGGAAAGCTGCAAGGGACCCTCTCAGAATCCTGGTGCAGTGGCTACCCTTTCTCCACAGACTCAGTTGCTTGCGGTATTGGTTGTCAATAGAAAATGCTAGAATCTTTTGTTTCTTGTTTAGAGGTCTAATGCACTGGATCTTGCAAAGTCACTGAGGGTGAGCTTTACCTACTGCTTGGATTCTAAACAATTCATTTAAAAAGTAAGTTTTCGGGGCTGGAGAGATGGCTTGGTAGTTAGGAACACACACTGCTCTTGAAGAAGTCTTGAGTTTGGTTTCCAGAACCTACAACTGCCTGTAACCCCAGCTCTGAAAAAACTGACACCTTTTGGCCTGGAAAGGCACCTGCACACATGTGCACATACCTACACCCAGGTGCACACACACACACAATTAAAAATAAATCAAAAAGCACTTCTATTACACGACTATTGCTTTTTTCTTATTAGTTGCTGATCTCTCTCTCTGTGTTAGTTATAAACTAAACCCACCACGGTTATGTGTAGGGCAGACCCAGGCTGTGTAGTCGGTGGCTAGGTTACCTACAGTTTCAGACATCCCTAGAGATCTGGGTGAGATTATAAAAGGCAACATCTCCTTATGACCAAGGCATGTGATAGGATGAACTCTAACCAATCCCGTACAGGGAGCTACCAATGAAGACAGCGAACACATAGTGAGGAGGCCATGAGGAGGGTGTGCCTGCATTGTATGGGGGGAACTACCCACCATCCCTTTGGGCATGTCTGGTTGCTGGACGGGGCCTTCGGAGAGTATCTTTGGGTATGTCTGGCTGTGGCTTCCTCTCGTGCTATCGGTCAATCTAAAAGCTGCATTGTGGACATTCCTGAGACTTTTTGGTGCTCTGAGGTGTATGTTCCTTATCTTTTGACAGTGAGGGCCGTGCATGGTTGTAAACCCCCTTCATTGTGCACATGTGAACATGTGAGTGCAGGCCAGAGGCCAGCGTCAGACGATTGTGTGTATGTGAACATGTGTGTGTGCAGAGGCCAATGTCAGGCATGTTTCAGGTGCTGTCCACTTTCTTTTTTGAGACAGCGTTCCTCAATGCAGCCTGTGGTCACCTCTTAGGCCAGGCTGGCTGGCCAGTGAGGTCTGGAGATCTTCCTGTCTTCACCCCACTGGCTTCGAGTTACAAGCTTGCACTGCCATATCTGACTTTCTTTTTTCTTTCCTGAGACAATCTTTCTATGTAGCCCTGGCTGTTCTGGAGGTTACTATGTAGACCAGGCTGGCCTTGAACTCACAGCAATTCACCTTCCTCTGCCTCCCAGGCCTAGGATTAAAGGCATATGTCACCTTGGCTGGCCTCACATCTGGCTTTTTATGTGGATTCCAGGGATTAAATTTAGGTCTTCATGCTTACATAGCAGCCCTTGACCAACTAAGCTATCTCTCCATCCCCATTTTCTATCATTCTGGGGAACTCTGGACAGGAGGTGGGGACAGCAGGGATTTCTGTTACCAGAATTGTTTGGCTTTATTGTGCTATCTCTTTGGCTCTTCACATGGTGATGCGGCTCCTTCTATTTTCAAGGCATAACATTCTCGTCATCCCCTCAAAGATAATGTAGGGTCTTGCTAAGGCCAAGTGACACCAAGAGGAGAGCTAAAACAATGGGGGGAGGGTGGCATCCCCAATGATGGGTCACATCTTACAGCAAATCCGGGAGACATCGCTGCCCACACCTTTGTGAGGAATGAGCATGTTTTAATATTGACTTATATTTGTGTGTATGTGTGTGTGCATGTGTGTGTGTGCATGTGTGTGTGCGTGCTGGATCTCTAGGAGTTGGTGTTACAGTGGTTGTGAGCAGCGTAATGTAGGTGTTGAGAACCAAACTGGAGTCCTCTGGAAGAGCAATTAAACAAGCGAGCTTAACTGCTGGGCCATCTTTCCAGCCACTACAGAACGTTTTCCCATCCAAGTCCTAACCAGGCCCAACCCTGCTTAGCTTTCTGGATAAGATTGGGCTTGTTCAGGGTAGCATAGCCATTGGCTGTGTTTTCTATTGTCCCTCTGAGTGCATCTGTAGAGACGGGACGAGTGTTTGGATGTGCCGACACAGACACTACCTATTTCGCAGGGCTGACTCAGCAAGTTTGAAGGAATTCCCCTCTTCTTATTGTAATTACTTTTTTTTTTTTTCCCTTATTGTGACTGACTTTTGTTTTGTAGTGCTAAGAACTGAACCAAGGCCTGGCACATCTGAGCTCAGTACTGTACTGCCATACTATGAGCCCAGCACTGACTATGCTTTCCCACATAGGAAAACTCTACATCCTGTTTCTACGACCGCTCATGTTGGGTGATTCATCCTGTCCATTCTGGGTTGCTAAAGTATTTTGACTGCTCTGCCTCTTAGACCTGCTTCTTTGTTTTACAGCATTTGTGGGTGTCTACCTCAGGCCTCAACTCAGCCTGTAAAATGACTGAGAGAAAGCTGGGTGGTGGTGGCGCCCGCCTTTAATCCCAGCACGGATGAGGTAGAGGTAGGCGGATCTCTGTGAGTTCGAGGCCAGCCAGGCCTACAGAGTGAGTTCTAGGACAGCTAAGTAAAAGACTGGAAGAACCTGGATAGAAGTGGAGGCCAGAGCTAAAGGATATAGTAGGTGGCCTGTGTATACGTGTCTGTCCCTTGAGCACAAAGCATCACAGTGTAAACTATGACAACGCAGAGAACACAGCCGAGAACGAGCGCCAGGCCTGTACTGGACATGGAGAGTCAAAAAGACTCAAACAGGGTCCACGGCCGAGCCTGCTCTGCCTCCGGGCACTGTGGTTGGCTGTGCAGCACAGGCAAAGAGCGAGGTTGAGTCACAGAGCAATGGTTCTCCATATCCAGCACAGAAACACAAGTATGGAGAGGGCCCTTGGATGATGAGCAACCTATGGGGAACACTGTCTACCACCCACCCATTCCACCTGAGAGACTCAGGACACCAACCACCCTTCTACGGGAGCCCATGGGGTGCAAGTCTCATGACACTTGCTTCTTGGGACAGTGGAGAATTCCAGACAAATAACCAGGCCTGGTTTTTTTTTTGTTGTTGTTGTTTTTTTCCTATTTGCTAGGATCTTACTTTCTAGACCTGTGTGTTATAATTTCTAATATCTAAAGATAGAGAAGAGGTATCATTAACAGTTTTCATTAATAGAGCTCCCCCACCAGGTGATAGGGGTGGAGCCTAGGGCCTCACATGTGCTTGGCAGTGCTCTGCTTCAGAGCTCTATCTCAAGCCCATAATCAAGTCTTTTAATAAGTCACTGATACACCTGTATTACATAGATGTTGATGTGTGGTAACTGGTGGGGTCTCAGAAATTCCTTTAATGACACCTAAATGGTATTTAGCTTTTTTTCTCCGGATGACCACACTCTAGAACTGTTAAGCTTTGGGGTAATGTTAAAAAAATAATAATAATGAAAAGCAAAACCCCAAACAAAACCCACCTTTTTCATCCTGTCTTTATCCGCTTTTAACAAGAGTATCTCAGCCAGGAAGGTGGGTCAGTGCTTAGCCACCGAACCACATGCCACACAGGATGCTGCAGTGACCGAGGAGAGGCCGGCAGCAAACTGCCTGGAGTCTTCCACTTAAGAAAGTTAGAGAAAACTCGGTCCTAAAGAAACCTACCTAGTGGGGAATGATTTGGTAACCCAGACACACCATACAGGAGTACTCACCGTGCCTACCCTCCTCTCTTCCCTGGGTTGTATAGTCCTCCCTATTCCCTGTCCCTTGCTATCCCTTTTCTTAGAAGGTTTCTGAACACACTATTGCTTGGAAAACTGAAAAATTAATGTTTTGGTTTTTCTCTCACTCTGGGGAAGCCACCACTCCACAGTAAGTGAAAGGCAGAATATCGGTTTGTACCTTGGTAACTTTCGTGTGTGCCTGTTTGGGAATGGGTGTCAGGTCAAGGGTCACAGGTTGATGTCTGGAGTCTTCCTCCACTGCTCCCTACCTTAGTTTTTGATTCAGGGTCTCTCACTGAGCCTGGATCTTGCCAGTTAGGCTAGACTCTCTGGTGAGAGAGCCCTAGGGGTCTTTCTGTGTGTTGTGTCCCCAACTATCCCTGCTTCTTTGGCGTTATGGGTACGTGTGCAGCACACCAGGCCTTTTATGTGGCAGGAACCGAAACCAGGTCCTCTCGGTTGCGTAGGAAGCAATTTATCCCACTGAGACATCCATCTCCCCAGTCCCCACCTTAAGAAACTTCAGTAACCTTTTCTCTCTTTCCATCAGATCAAGTGGAATGGAGCCCGAGATGTGTTTGTCACCAATCCTTTATTGAAACTGGCAACATACACACTTTATAATAGAGCAAAAATAACATTCGATATGTACAGCCTCTGTGGGGGCTATCTGACTATACACCAGGCAGAGTGAGGGCATCAAGTCTTCAGCGTGTGCACACAAGGACACCAGACAGACACTGTGTGCACACTACAGTGAAATGACAACAGAGGTCCAGTGGAAATTCGGCATGGCACCAACAGCATCCTCCTCCTCCTCCTCCTCCTCCTCCTCCTCCTCCTCCTCCTCCTCCTCCTCCTCCTCCTCCTCCTCCTCCTCCTCCTCCATGCACAGCTCAGTAAGTAGTCATTTACCTGGAGTCCGAGGCTGAGATAGGTTGTGTGGCTATGAATCTTTTGAGTGAGACCACCTCTGTGGATAAGTTTGCCATCCCCTGCTTCAAATACAAATTCTCAGCCTCGGAAACCTTATAACCACTGTCTTTGACTGCCACCTCGCCTGTTTTGAAGCTACTCTGAGTTTTGCCGTTCAGTTCTTTGTGATGCCAGGGTTCCGATTTGAGGGACCAATCTTGAATGTTCGTCACCTGCACTGAGAAAGGAGGGAGGGAGGAATGGATCATACCCGGGGTGCCATGCTTCTCCAGGTCAAAGTGTCTTTTGGCCATGACATCGGCTGGGGAAGAGAGTTTCTGCATGCCTTCAAACTCACTGTCCAAAGCCTCCACTTTGATCTGCATGGCCTTGGCTTTGATTCGGAGCTTGTGGGGCAAGGCAGAAGGGTTCACTTCTGGAACCTTCACCACAGTGGTGTGCACCCGCTGCAGCTCCACCGGAGAATGGATGGGGCCCTTGGGTACCTGCTGCTCATCTTCCCCATCCGAGGACTTGCCCACAACACCCTCATCGGCCTCTGAGGTTCTCGGGGAGTTGCTGGTGGAGCCATGGACCTGCAGGAGGGGTGGGGAGTGGGAGTAGGTAGAGAAGGAGCTGCCCATGTAACTTTGGTAGATGGAGGTGGAATAGGCACCCCGCTCCTCCCTGGATTCCCTGGCAAAGCTCTCAAGCTCCACTGGCTCCTGCTTGATCACTGGGAACTTGTTCTCGGGGCTCCGGCAGCCTCCCTGAGCGGGGCTTTCCTGCGTGTGCTCCACAGAGGACACCTCAGACACATCAGACAGAGAGCTCTGAGGAGAGTGTTTAATGACTGAGATGCAGCTCCCGGCTACCATTGCGGGTTCGTGCTCATCCACAAAGGAGCTCACAGCGGCCTTGGACGTCTGGTAGTCCTGAAAGTACACAGCTGTGGAATTACTGAGTTTCTGGATTTCTTGGGCATACGCCGTGGAGCTAATTAAACCAAACTTTAATTTGAGAGAGAGTAGCTCAGCTTTTAAAGTGGCATTCTCTTCTCCCAGAGCAATCAGCTTGTTCTCCAAAACCAGGTCATTGAGCCGGCGCTTCTCCCGAGACCTCTTGGCAGCTTCGTTGTTTTTCCTCCTTTTCTCCCAATACATGGCATCTTTCTTCTCGTCAGGAATGAATTCCCGTTTTCTCCGACATGCAGAGGATTTGTTCTTCCCCATGTTCCCTTCATTCAGAAGCAGATCTTCACCCGAGGCGAGGTCCTCCGCCACCTCGGCTAAGGCAGAGTTCAGCACCATCATCTTGTCTGAGCTGCTGGGAGGATCCAGGGGGGCTGGCTCCTTTTTGATGGTCTGCATTTTTCTCAGCTGCATCAGAAAGGACCTTATCCTACAGACCCACTGGTGGGGGGTGGTGGGGGAGAACAAATCACTTTCCCAGTATTCTTTCAGGTCTGAAAAACTTCAGCTTCTCATCCATCAATATTCCTTCTGCTGTCCAGTCCAGGATAAATCTGCCAGGTGCCTCTCTGAAGCGGACCGAGGCCGTATTGGGTATCTGCAATGAAGGAGAACATGGTGAGTCCCTGGGGCAGATGTGTGCCAGCAGCTGGAAGGGGGCTGTGCAGAGTAGGCAGTCAGGGGGTATGGGCTCCAATGCAGCTCAGGTCTTTAAAGAGTGAGCAAGCTGGAAAAAAGATGTGAACACACATACACTTCACTTTGGTGGCAAAGGACATCTTGGCAGAGGACTGTGTGGTCCAGGAGTGTGAGGAAATGAGTTAGTTACTCAGTCACTTACTTACTCATCCAGTCACTAAATCTGTCACGCAGCCAACCATCCCTCCATCCTTCCATTTACCCACCCTGGATCCATCTAATCCCTCCCTCTAATGCCACATATCCATCCATCCATCCATCCACTCATTCCTTCCTCCTCTCTCTCCTCTGCTCTGGATCCCATACAAGAAAGCTGTGTTTCACAGAGATGCAAGGCCAAGTGTAGTGTTCTGGATGATTCATGAGAGGGAGGAAATGACAGACAGCCCATCAGTGGTGAGGTGCTAACCAGAACCTGCTACCCTCTACAGAATGACAACAGATAACAGACTAAGTAAACTCCTTAACTCTGTTACCTGATGTCCCACATTGGAGGGCACAGTGTTCCCCAGTCTCCCCTGGGGACTCCTCTGGCCTCACCATCAGCATGCTACACTTACACGAAATGCCCATACTTAGACGATTTGAAATACAAAGCCCCTTCAGGCTCACTGACCAGACTTTTTAAGACTGATAACCACAGTGCTTTTTGGGGTCCTAAAAACTTAGCTTAATAGTCTTCAGTTATATATTCCCTGTGGACTACAGCATTTACTTTTCAGAGGGACTTTTTTTCTAAGAGCCCTCTTGAAAGTTACGATTACTTCAAAACCAGAGAATATAATTATGGAAAGAACTTCTTTCAATCTTGCTAATTAGTTTCAAATAAAATATAAGAGCCAAAAAATAGAATCAACTGTTTTTCACACCCATGAGTAAACTATTTATAATATGAATTGGGTTTCACCATGTGTGTGTGCCTGTGTGTGTGTGTGTGTGCACGTGCGTGCAAGTGTGTGTGTATGTGTGTGTGTGTGCGCTGAGGATGGAGCCCAGGGGAGTGCTAGGTAAGCATTCTAGTCCAAACTTTACTACAAGATAATAAACCCTTATTATATGCAATGACTCTCTCTCATTGTGCCTTTGGGTCCTATGCCAACTCCACAAAGGTGCACAGGCAACCTGCACACACCATTCCCGTTGCCCCCTTCAAGGTGTTGCTCATCCTGACACGTGACAGTGTGTGTTTTCACTTCATGCCAGTGTTTTTCGCTCTTTGTGCACCCCCCGCCAGCGTGCTGTGCCACTGAAGGCCAGAAGACAACCTCAGGGGCCATTTCTCAGGTTCTGTCCTCTTTGTTCCTTTGGCAGAGTCTCTCACTGGCCTAGAACTTGCCTTGTAGGCTAGGCTGGCCAACCAGTGAGCTACAGGGATCCTCCTGTCTCTAGCTCCCCATCGCTTGAACCATCCACTGAGCACCACGATGCCCAGCTGCTTTTTACATGGGTTCTGGGGATCAGTCTCCACGCTGGTGTGGCAAATGCCACAACAACTAAGCCATTTCCTCAGCTCTCTCACTCCCAGAAGCCTGCCTGTTGCTTCTGTCATTTCCGTGGCAGCAAGAATGTCAAGGTCATAAAGACTGAGGTGTCACACAAGGCTCTGTCCATCAAACTGGGCTACCACCATACAGGGAGCAGCTCCGCTACTCAAGGAAGCCCAAGGGTTATTAACAGTAGGCTTCTGTGTGCGTGGTGACAATGACACCGTAATAGGCACCACTTCAAAGGCCAAAAGACAGCTTTTCATCCTTTAGTAAAAAGACATGATCTCTTATCACCCCCATACATCCTTGTCTTTTAATATGCAAACACTTCCCTCTGCACAGTGCAGGGCACACTCCTCATGCTGCGGCAGGCATGCAGTCACTCGGGTCGGTCCTCACCCCTAAAGTGAACTGAGCCAGTGGGAAAGCTTGGAGAAGAAACAGAAGTCAAGGAAGAATGCTGACCTTGGCCTTTCTCCACCAAAGTCACAGGTTCTTAAATCCCACACGGTCCTTTCCACGCTACCTTTTGGGGGTATTTTTTCCTTGATGTTCTACTATTTTCCTCCATGTACTTACTTATCTCAGTTCTTCCTTAAAATATACATTATATTTCATTCACACACCCCACCATCTGTGAGGTACTCTCCCTAGGGATCTCACAATTTCTCCACACAGCTGAGCTCAGACACATCTTTGCACCTTCCTACCCTGAAAGTGTGCATCATGTGTCTGTATCGATCTGGTTGGGAGAGAGAGAATGAATGTGTATGTGTTGTGTGTGTGAGAGAGAGAGTCAGAGAGAGGCCACACCACCACACCACAGCAGGCCACCAAGAGGCCAAGTTGAACACATAGCTGGTTCTGTTCAACAGAAATCAGCCCACAGTTGGGGAGATGACTCAGATGTAAAGTCCTTGACTTGCAAGCCTGAGGACCTGAGTTCAATCCCCAGAACCTATGAAGAAAGCTGGGCAAGGCGGCAGGGACTATAATTCCAATGCTAGGGATGTAGAGGCAGGAGGATTCCCTGGGATTCACTCCCTGGCCAGTCAGCCTAGCCTACTAGGTGAACTCCAGATCTGTGATAGACCATGTCTCAAAAACCAAAGTGGACAGAACTCTGAGGCATAACATTGGAGGTTGTCCTCTGGTCTCCATATACACACATCATATATATATATATATATATATATATATATATATATATATATATATATATATATATATGTACCAGTAGATGCACTCACACATACCTTTAGAATTACTTGGTAACCATATAGGAAACACCTGTACACTGGGCACCAAGCTAGACTGAAGGTTCTAAGAACGGGGAACCAAGCCCTCAAGAATGCAGGTTTGTAGGCAGGGTGGGGGCCACATTGAAGGGGACTTGACAGAACTGAGACCCATGCTCGGGCTTCAATCACGATGGGACCTGAAGTGCTGCCCTGCTGCCTCCATTCAGTACAGAAGTCATTTACGGAGCACTTGCTAAGTCCTTGGCACTGGGGGTATGACCTGCCCTTTCAGCATCTTCAGAGGAGAAAACAAAGGTCACAGAGGTGAGGGGCATGTCTAGTGATCTGCCACTCAGGTGATGACCAACCTGAGACCCCAAGCCAGTCGGACCCTGGCTCTGACCCCCCACGGATCCTCCCTATACCCCACCTTTCAATCCCAGACACACACAGCCTCCCTTCGTCTCTCTTAGTTTGGAGCCTCACACGTCTAGTTATAAAGCTCCTCTCGGGAAAGGAAGGCACCATGGATCTGGGGCTCATCCCACAAGTTGGCTGCATCATAAAGGACTGCCCAGAGCTGCCTTCAATCAGCCTGAGCTGTTCCACAGTCAGACTTTAATCTCCTGAGTCCTATCTGTTGAAATAGTGAAAAAGACACACAGCTATTGGCCTTGATTACCCTGTTTCAACCCCTTGGGTGTCAGTACACTTGTTCCAACCCTCTTCATTACCATTATTTAATGTTTAATAAAAGAATAGAGCCGGGCAGTGGTGGCACACACCTTTGATCCCAGCTCTCAGGGAGACAGAGGTAGGTGGATCTCTGTGAGTTTGAGGCCAGCCTGGTCTACGGTGCATTCTGAGACAGCCAAAGCTACACAGAGAAACCTTGTCTTGAAAAATCAGGGGAAGAAAAGGGGGGAAAAAGAGAAATGTTTGTGTTATTTATGTGTGTTTTCATGTGTATGAGTGCCAGGGCCTGCAAAAGCCAGAGGCTTCCGGTCTCCTTAGAGTTGAAGCTACAAGAGTTTGTGAGCTGCCACCATGTGCTAAGATCCAAACTCCGGTCCCTACAAGAGCAGTGCGCACTCCTGCACTCTTAAGTGATGAGTTATCTGTCTAGTCCCTACTATTATCTTGTTGTTGCTGCTGTTTTTCAAGACAGGGTTTCTCTGTGTAGCTTTGGCTGTCCTGGAACTCGCTCTGTAGGCAGACAATGCTTGGCCTCAAACTCACAAAGCTCCTCTTGCCTCTGCCTCCCAAGCGGTGGGGATTAAAGGCATGAGCCATCACCACCCAGCTTAAAGATTTATTTTATGTATGAGTGCTCTATCTGCATGTACACCTGCATGCCAGAAGAGAGTATCAGATCACATTATAGACGGTTGTAGGTCACCATGTGGTTGCTGGGAATTGAATTCAGGACCTCTGGAAGAGCTGCCAGTGCTCTAAACTGCTGAGCATCTCTCCAACTCCCCTATTACTATTTAAAAAAAAAAAAACAAAAAAAAAACAAAGGTTATATTTGTACGAATGTTTTGCCTGGCTGGCACCCTTGGAGGTCAGAGGGCATCGGATCCTCAGAACTGAACTCACAGATGGTCGTGAGCCACTATGCGGCCACTGGGAATTGAACCTAGGTCCTCTGAAAGAACAACAAGTGCTCTTAACTGCTGAGCCAACTCTCCAGCCCCATTATCATCTTTAAACAAAACCAAAAATGTATCTATTTCAACAGGGGTGAGCATTTCTCTAATCCAATGGCTCTGTAGAGTGTCTTAGTTAGAGTTTCCATTGCTGTGATGAAACCCCACAGCCAAAGCAACTTCGGGAGAAAAGGGTTTATTTGCCTTACACTTCTACATCACAGTTCATCATCATAGGAAGGGCAGGAACCTGGAGGCAGGAGCTGATGCAGAGGCCATGGAGGGGTGCTACTTACTGGCTTGCTCGTCATGACTTGCTCGGCCTGCTTTCTTATAGAACCCAGGACCACCTGCCTGGGGTGATCCCACCCACAATGGGCTGGGCCCTCCCCCACCAACCACTAACTAAGAGAATGCTCTCCAGGTTTGCCTACAGCCCAGTCTTACAACTGAAGCTCTTTCTTCTTTAGTGACTCTAGCCTGTGTTAAGTTGACACGAAACTGGCCAGCACACAGAGCCAACGAGCTAAAAACCAGAAAGGCTGAGCCACTAGCCACGGATCACAAGCAGCTAAAAGCAGATACGGCTCGGGGGGGTCTATGAACCTCAACAAGGGATGCAGGCAAATGTAGCTGACAACATCTTTTTATTGTTAGTATAATATGCAGGAAGTGCAGGTGTGTGTGTGAAGGCTGGAGGCTAACTCTGGGATCTCGCCTTTTTTACCTGTCTGCTTGTTTTGTTTTGTTTTAAGCTGAGTCTCCCAGAAGACCTAGAGATTCCTGTTTCTACAGATGGGCTGCCTACCTAGCTCCCAGGATCTGCCTGTCTCTCTCTCCCCAGTCCAGGTCCCCGCATACTCAACGGCAGGGACTTTACCCATAAAGCCACCTCCTCAGCACAGTTGAGGCTACCCTTCTAAAACCCTCAGCCTTCGTGATGACTGCTTCAGATCCCAGGATCTCTCTTTATGACTAATCCCACCATGACTTCACCCATGTGTCACTGTTTGAAATCCACACCGACGGCTGGGGTACCTTAGTCACCATTTGTGTTTCTTTTTTGGTGAATAACTGCCATGAAATGCCGATTCCATGATGCTACCTCTGTTAGCACCATTAACTCCATTACACCCATTAGCTGGTAGGACTGCTTAAAGACACAAATAAAAAAGAGAAATTGAAGAGCAGGCATCGCGTCATGCCAGCTGACATACTTTCCCACGCCTACTGTGAAGACACCACCGCTGCCACCGCACGCTTTTTTATAACCTGCTACAGGCAGGAGCTGTATTTCATAAGCGCAGATCCTTGGAGTTTATTTAAGTTAGATGACCTAAATACTCTCTGCAATTAAAACAAGACCTGACCTAAGAAAAGCCCACAAAAGAATCCAATCGACGACATAAATTTTAGACAGTTTACCCCACAGAGGTTTCCCTGTGGTAATAACAGAAAAACATGTGTTGCTCTGACCTCTGAGGTCAGTGTAGCAGTGCAGACTCTACAGAAACAGAAATGAGCAAGCACTCTGCACCCAGCACTGAGCATCTTCCTTGTGTAGACATCAAAATCCACGACGATGAGGCTGGCTGGGAGCTGCCCAAGGTGGTGCTGGGAACTGAAGACACCCGTTCTCAGCAAAACCAGTAAGAGCTCTGAACCCTGATCCTTCTCTCCAGCCTCTACCTGTGACATTTCCAGAAAGCGGATTTTGCCTCCTTAGGGGTACGTTTAGGGGAAAGGGCCTTTTATTTTTATTTACTTTATTTATTATTATTGTGCGGGCACGCATGGAGAGGTCAGAGGTCAACTTTTGAAACTGGTCCTCTCCTCCACAGTGGGACCTGGAGACTGAATTCAGGTCATCCGGTTTGCGCACGAGCACTTTAATCCACTGATGCTTTATGTGGAGAACAAAACACTCTGGTTCCTGAGTGCCCAGCTCAGGGCCTGCAGTCACTTAGCAGTCCAAAGTACACGCAGGCCTAGGAGAAACACGTGCTTGGTGCACACGTGGGCACGTACCCATGAGCCATCTCTTATGCTGCCAGATTAGCCCCATCCCGGCAACAAACTGACCCACTTTTTCTGTTTGGATGCGTCCGTGAACAAATGTGTCAAAACCCGATCCAGCATACAGGAAAGGAATGGATTCCAAGTCCAACAGGGGATTACTTGAAAATTAGATTTAAACTTAATAAATAGGATGACAGCCCTGCATTTTATTAATGCACCCATCCTCTCTGCTGACTGAAATATGAACTAGTGTGACTGGCAGTCTCCACAGGAGTAAGTGTTTGTAACACAAGATGGACACAGGCAGGACACACAGGGCCACCCCTTAAAACAACTGCACAGCTTGAGAAAATGGAGCCCATGGGGGGGGGGAGAGGTGGATGTATACAGAAATGTGTTTTTTTTTAAAAAAATAAATAGAGACACTTCAAAATGGGAACCATTACTACCCATGAAAAAAGTTTTTAAAAAGGATTTGTTGTTTTATTTATGCGTCTGACTGTATGAGTGTCTGCCGCTTGTGGCCTGTGGAGGTCAGAAGAGGGTGTTGGATCCCCTGAAGCTGGAGTTACAGTCAGTTGTGAGCTGCCTGATCGAGGCCTCTGAACCAAATTCAGGTCCTCTGGAAGAGTAACAAGGGCTCTTAACCACTGAGCCATCTCTCTAGCTTCTATCTGTGACGTTTTTGAAAAGATAATTGATCAATTTAGTAACTCCCCTGGAGTTTTGCTATGACCATGAGCTTCTGGTCCTCCTGCCTCCACTGCATAAGTGTTGGAATTAGAGGTGCACACAGTGACATTGGGTTAGGTGCTGGAGAGAGGACCCATGGAGTTGGGAATGCACAGCAAATGCTGCCAACTGAGCTACAACCCCAGTCTCCCCTAAGTCTTAGGGACACCAACACCACAGACAATCGGTTTACAGCACAGTGGCAAAGAAACAAAACAACATCAGTTGCAAAAAAAGAGGCATGCCAGGGACGGGGCATGGCAGAAAGAGTTCTTGAGTGTTCCCAACCTCCCTAGCCTGGTCTTTAACGTTCTTGTTCTCTTTCTTAATAGCACATGCCAGTGAGTGTCATTTATTGTGCCGTGTGCCTTATGACTAAAGCGGAAGGTTTATTTGAAGGCTACTTAATTACATTTAAGATCCCTAGAAAGTTAATAAAATACACCGTGTTCTGATAATTGAAAGGCTTATAAACACCCAAACTCCAGTGAAACCACGTCCTCAAAGCCTGGATTATTAACGAATGGCATCTCTTAAATCCCCACTAAACTTAAAAAACAAGCTCAAACTCTAATTAAAGCCATATGAGAAACAAAATTTTCCCCCCTTCATAACAACGGGAAAATTAGTTGCAAAGAAACGTGAGATGTGAGTGGGGGTGGTGGCAATAAAAACTCATTTTGAAACTGAAAAAAAAAAAACTCTTATGTAACTGTGATCAAAGGTCAGGGTCTTTCGACATTCACTGTGAGTGAGTCCAATCTGGATAAAAATCAACTCAAATAAAATTTAGAAAAATAACAGGATATCAAACAATGTGCTCACCCTGTGAAACACAGGCATACCTGACGAAAACAAGAAGGGAACATTATAGGAAATCTCAATGACATTGTTTGTTATGTTTGACTTGAATCCCAAGCGTGCTCTCATTCCTCAATACAAATTAAAAATAAACAACTTTTAACAGCCCCAATGCCATCTGGGTTACAATGGAAATAATGAGGCATGTGTGATTTTTAAGCTGGGTAAAAATAACGCTGAGCACTCTGACCGCGCCTTTCCAGCCCACGCTTCAATTAGACCTGCATCTCGGAACCCACTGATGACCACGGCAAGGTCAGCTAGAAAACTCCACTGGCGGGAGTGAGTCAGGGGCCTTGCTCAACCAGCACGCAGCCTTTCACAAAGGGCTTTAATTTGCAGGCTGTTGCATCATTGGTGATGTTATAATTGCCAAGATAAGCCCTCAACGCAGAAAAAGAAACTGTTCCACCAAGTACAGTGAGCTTGCTCCCTCTCAGTGAAGGAACAGACTGGATGGTGGAGGAGAGGGGGCATGGCTGACCGAGCTCCCATCTTTTTAAGCGCCTGGCCTGGGCTGCTAACCAGCTTCTCTAACCGCAAAGCGCTGAGTGGGTCCTCCACCTGCCTCGTTTGGTAACCGCCCTTCTTATTTCTGAAGAATGATCATCAAGGCTGTGATGGCTCCAGGTTCCAGCCCTTTCTGCGAGGCACTATTTTAGACTGCCCTAGGTACCTCAGACCCAGGTTTTCTTCCTCAGGATCAAGAACCATCAGTGTAACAGGGTCTGCCTTTAGTTGTTGGCCACACAGCTACATCTGCTCTCTAAGATGGCATATGTGTCCACCTGCATGTGAGAACGGCCACTGTTGACCGCAGACCAGAGGTTCTGAGGCAAGCACCAGCCAACCCCAAGAACACAAGTCACAGAGAGTTCCAGGGATCTCGAAAAGGTCAACCTACTCCTTCCATGGGGACTCAGCTCTGTTCCTTCAGACACTTCCCTAAGACATTAACCCAGTTACTTGGGACACTGAAGCGCCTAGATGCTGTTGAGAACCCCTTTGGTACAGAGACTAACAACACATACCAAGTCAAGAGTATTCAGAAATTAAAAAAAAAAGAGAGAGAGAGAGAGATGGATCTTCACAGACCCCAATACCAATCCCAGCCTCATCCTTCCGTGAGATTCGGGTTCAGAAAAGGAAAATGAGCCCAGACACAAGCATTCTGGAAATGCTGAGTTCCTTCTAACTGTCCAGCTCCACAGGTTTCCCCTTCAAGATTCCCTAGAGGCCAGTGAGGGTCAATCAAATACTGGGCCAGAGGCCTGGGCAGCACCCTGCGCCTGTCCTTTCTGCACCTCCCAAAGCTGTCTCCAGTTGAAAAAGGGTCCCTAGGGTGTCCAATAGCATCCTCTGAAGCTGAATTCCAGGTTTACCATGCACAGAGAAAAGCCTCAGCTGAGCACCCTCGAACACTTGGATGCTTCATGGGAGTGAAGCCCACCCGGGGAAACCAGCATCTGGGCTGAAAGAGCAGGGAGGTACTTTTACACAGGGACAGCTGCATCTATGTGGGTGATTTAGAGCTGGGGATACCTGACCATATATATAACCTTTGGCATTTGACCATAAAAATTTTAGATACAAGAATTAATAAAAAACGTGGGCTAAACAGGCCACGGTCAAGCAGGGACCCTCCTTTCCACCACGATCAAGCCCATTTCTATAGCCGTTAAGAGGTCTTGCTTTTTCACTCCATGAAAGGAGAAGAGCTAGGCTCGGAAATACAAGGAAGACTCCCGGGAACAAAGGTGTCTGTGGGGTCGCAGTTAGCGGTGCTGCGAAGTGGCGTCGGCCCCTGGCAGTGCCACCCGAGGCTGCGCTGTCCCGAGGCCCATCTCCGCTGGAGCCTGCGCCCAGGAGACTCGCCCGCTCTCCGCTCCAGGCCTCCCAGCTCCGGGCGAGCGCAGCGAAGCGCACCGGGTCCCGCGAGCCTCCGCCCCGCTCCGCGGCCGCGCCCCCACGCCGCGCCGCTCCCCAGGCCCGCCTCCCGCCGGGTGGGCGGCGCAGCGGGGCCTCGGCGCCTCGAGGACCCCCGCGCCAGAACAAAGGAATGCGGGGAGGGGGCGGGGAGGCGCGCGGGCCACCGCGAGGCGCGTCCAGCGGCTGTCCAGGGGCGCGTCTTGGGCTGAGGTCCCAGCCTTCCACCGCCAGGCGCGTGCCCGGCCCCTGGGGCGCGAGCGAGGGGAGCAAGGCCGTTTGATGGAAGGTGGCTTTGCAAAGCCGCCCCCCACACCCCGGCAGGCCTGGGTCTCCCACCCCAGCTCGCAAAGTGGGTCGCGTGGTGGTGGGGGGAGCTAGCGCAACTGCAGCGTCTTGGAAAACGGCTGAAATGGGGGTAATATGTTCCAAGGGTCAATGTGTCCACTCCCTAAAATAATTCTGTAGTTCAATTATGTAAATGTTACGCTAAGAAATATATATTTCACAGACACTATTAAATACGTATATCCATACATCATTACACTAAGTAAGAGTCCGGGAAGAAATTTAATTTCCAGATACTTAACATATTCATCTATCCCAAATGAATAAAACTAGGTTACACAGGCAAAAACACAATCTACTAACCTATATATGCTTCCCATAACTCATATATGATCTGGGGGAAATTACGATGTGAAATAAATACTTCTGACCTCATTAGCTGTTATTATTTACAAAAGCCAGAGAGATGACTCTTGGCCATTCCCTGCTGGCCTCTGAGCGCAGCAGTTCCTCCAAAGTGTCCTTTAAAATGATAAATGAGGCCCCGCGTTCAGCAAGCAGTCACTGGGCGCTGCGAAATGCCTTCCTAAAAATACAGTCTTATCAGAGGTCTTGGAAGGCTGGAGTTAAAACTCCAGCAAATGGCCTTGAGCTTGTATTTGCACACAGCCCTGGAGACACCAGAAATAGCACCGAGGCCACGATTGTTAAAATGTGATAGGGCTAAATTTAGAAAGACGTAGATTTCATTTAGGGCAAAAGACACACATTTGGCAAGCAGGGGCTAAGTCAAAGCTTAATCGGTTGTCACTTCACGGCTTAAAATATCCTTAAAAAGAACCAACAAAACCCCTGTTGATAGTGACATTCTTAAACGCTGAGATTGCCCTACTTTCTTTGTGGCAAGATTATAAAATCACGTAATTAGCTCTCTTTCTATGCTTAACAGCCAGCAAATTCGGCAGTTACATAACCTAACATTTCCAGGAATCTATTAATGATCTGTCTTGTGGTGTCTTAAAAAGAAGAAGAAAAAAAACCCAATGACGATAAGGTGAGAAAAAAGCCGATGGAACGGAACGCATTCCAGTTGGGAAAGTGGGGAGACAAACGTCACAATGGCTCGTCCGGGTCTTAAAAATAACACCTCGGAACATTTAAAGGAGCCCCCCTCCCCCGCGCGCATCAGTATCCTACACTGGGAATTCTCCTTTCTTAATAATGAATTCCGTAGGATCGTTCTTAAAGCATGCTTATTTGGGACGATACAGAGGTACCAATAAGGATCTAATATCCAACGCTGCGCTAAAATGTCCAAATCATTGCACACATAGGCGCATATTCCCACATCAGCTAGTCCTCGGTGCCCACGTTTCACCGCGGGTCTATTATGCAATGTAAGAAAGGACACATCCCTCTACCTTCCCGAGGGCTCGTAAAACACGCTGACGACAAACAGGGTGGAAAACGTCGGTGCAGACACAGCGCCTGACACAAACAAACGCCGCACAGGCATCTCCTAATGCCGTCACCGTTCGCACTCTCGAACCTCCTTCTAAGCAAATCAAGACGGTTCCCAGTGACTCAACCCTCCCCATAGCCGGCTCAGAGAGGGGACCAGCACGGAGAGACCCCAGAGAGCAGGGCACGTCGTCTGGCTGCTAGGGGGATCGGCCTCCGCTCCGCCTCCCCGGCGCGCTCTTCTCCACCGAAACATCAATTTTCCTGAAATCCGGAGACATTATGCAATAGCGGGGAGGGGGGAGGGAGCGCGCGGCAGCCAGGGCTACGTGCCGGCGCCAGGGCGCTGCAATCAAAGCAGCTACCTTAAGGTGGCGAGTTCCCCTCCTGCCAAGGCAGTAAAAGTTTATGTAATGCATGCCCCGCGCACACTCGCCGCCTCCCGCCATCCCTGCGCCGCGCCCGCCCGCGTCCCGCGCCCCACGCCCGCCGGCCGCGCGCTCCGAGAGCGGGCGCGGAGCTGAGCCGGGCCCCCCGAGCCACCGGTGGGCGGAGCGCTTACCGTGGTTCTGCTCCCTGGCCCGAGAAGGGAAAGAAAGGACGTCCGGGACCTGGCTGGCTGCGCCGGAGCGCGACCTGGACTCCGCCGGGCCCTCAGCGGGCGGTGGCGAGGGCGCGGCGCGGGAGACTGGCGGGCGCGCCGGGTCCGCGGGCGCCGTGGCCGCGCCGAGAGATGTGTGTTAGTAGGTCAGTTCCGAGAGCCGCGCTACGTCGCCGCCCGCCAGCCCCGCCGTGACGGGCGGCCGCCGCCCCAATCGCCGCGCCCGCGCCCGCCCCCGGCCCGCAGCCACTGGCCGCGCCGACAGGGGCGGGCTCCCCGCCGCCCCGCCCCGGCCCGCCCCGTCCTCTCTGCCCAGGCGCCACCGCCAGTCCGCGTCCTTCCCTGGCCGCGGTGGCAGCTGCTCTCCGCTGTCCGCGGGGACCCACGCCTAGCGCTACGTTGCGCAAGGGGACGCACCGCGGAGCCACCGGGGCGCTCCTGGGAGGAGCCCAAGGACCCCTCTGCCCGGTTGCCGGCCGCGCCCTCCGTGGCCACCGCGCTCGCTCAGTGCACCTTTTTGTTTGTTTGTTTGTTTGTTTGTTTCCCCGAGAGCCACACGGGCTGGGCTACCTGTTGCCAACAGAACCCCGGGCGAGGGCAGCGGGGACCCGGGCGTGGTGGGGACCTTCGCCTCCTTGCGCCACGGTCCTCCTGAGACCGGGAAGGGGCGCGGCGGCGGGGCTGAGCTCCGACTGAAATGTCCCGCTCGTCTCCCGACTGTTGCCCTGCTGCCCGGAGAGCTCCGTTCACAAATACCGCCCCCCCCCCCCATTAATTAGGGAGAAGGCGACCCCTGCGAAGTTGTTGGGTAACACGACTGGGAAACCCGGCTGGACGCGGTCGGTCTACGTCCCCAACCACGTGGAGTGGTGGCGACTGTCTCCGAGGACCTGAGGGTCCGCGGCCCGGGTGCGCCCGTCTGGGACGCCCACCCGCCTTCAGTGCCCGGGCTTGAGTGAGCCATATAGGGCACTGCACAAAGGCTCTTGACCTGGTAGCTCTCTCGTCCTTTCTGTCCCCCAGTAAGCACGCCAATTCTCCCTCCCCCTAATTCCCGGGCTGTACAAAAGACATAAGGAAACGGGAGACAGGGCATCTGGCGGCATGTTCTTAAGTCAGTCACCAGGTTGGCTATTGTGAAGGAACGTGGCTTACACTCCCCGCGTTTACAGACACGTAAGATTAGTGCCGGCTTTGGCAAAGGGAGCCATATTCCTGACAGTGACGCACGCGCTTGCCCAAATACGGAATGTGGCAGGTGGCGAGGTCCTTGAGCGGTCTGCTCGGACTGTGGGAGCTGGGCTCGAATGTCTCTCTCTCTCTCTCTCTCTCTCTCTCTCTCTCTCTCTCTCTCTCTCTCTCTCTCCTCTCTCTCTCTCTCCTCTCTCTCTCGTTTTTTTTTTTAAAGAAAGCAACCCCCAAAGTAAAGTCTCCCACCCAGAACAGCTAAGTGAGTCTCTTTCCATCTACCGCAGGCACACATTACAAAGATAATCTCAGAGGCACACGTAGTGCTAGTTTAATTACCTTTTACCAGTTGGACTTTCGGACGCCTTCGCAGGGCAATAAATGATGGGGTCTGTCTGGTAAAATACCCCTTAACCTATACGGCCCCCGCAACACAGATTAGGCAATATGGTAAGCCTCCTTTTCCAGTTGCTGACCAGTTCAGGAAACATACCGCCCCCTTACACGTTTGTTTCGAAGGACTGACTACCTCGATGTAAACGAATCTTGATTTAGCTAATCGGTTCCACTTTTCTAGAATTTACTGATGTCATAGGATCCCGAAGTAGGTAGAATAAGGAGTAACGTTTTCACCAAAAGTCAATTGAACTTGCCTGACTCACCGGAGGTTGACAGCGGAGGAACGGACGCTCTGACCCCCGAAGCTGTTCTTTGGACTAAATTTTGAAATCTGATGCCTGTCTTCATTCCCCGGGGCAGTTTACACTACGCCTCCACTTCATTTGTGCTTCCGTCATTGCCATCTAACTTGGAAATCAGAGGAAGTGTAAAAGATGCGTCTGATACCAACTTGGAAAATAACTCTCTAGCGCCCCCTGGTGCTTAGGAAACAACTCAACGAAGTGGCGGAGGCTCTGTCCCCAGGACCTGGGTGATGGTGTGTTCAGGGTTATACCCTGGAGGGTCTGCCTAGATGGCAAGTGCTTGCAGTTACTCGAACTGGGAGAAAATTGAAGTACAACCCTGGGGTTGGAGGACTTTCTCCAAGCCGCCAATGTGCTGATTTCAGAACAGGCTGTAAGTAGGGTCTCCTAAGGAGGGAGAGGATTGAGGGATCTGAAGTATGAAGTCCAAAGTTGAGGTTTTTGGAAGAGCTGGGTCTTGAACCCCAGGTGTACTGCCTGCTAAGCAAGTGCTTTATAGGTGTGCTGTTTTCCCACCCGAAACTCAGAACATCCTTACCCTAACCAGCAGGCTTCTTTTAGCGCTGGAATTGGGGTTGGAGGCAGGAGCCAAGGAGAGGTGACACGGACCCGCAGAAAATGATCACCAGTGACTTTGTTTTCAGACACTGCTGATGTGCTCTCCAACCAGAACAACGTAAGAGGTGTACACTGAGAACAATGAGAATGTGAGCATTTATGAGAAGTCTCAGGGCATGTCCAGTCGGAAGGTCTAGACAGCTCTTCTTTAGGCATCCAGAGGGGTTCCCTGTTCATCATGGTGCTGGGCATTGAATTCAGCCCAACCCCAGTTGGACAACTTCAGCCCAGTGTCCAGAAGCTTTTGCCCTGGGCCTTGCTAGACCTAGTTAGCTGCAGCTAGCTACGTTATGGGGGTTCAGGAGGTACGCTACCCGGGACTGTGAAGCAAGAGAAAATGCTTTTATTACTACAGTACCAGAGCAGGGGATCATGGCTTCAACTTTTCAAAAGATGACATTCAAAATACCTTTTTTGCGTGCGTGTGTGCACGTGTGTGTGTATGTGTGTGAAACATTGCTTTTCAATGTTGGCAAGGAATTCATTTTTTAAAAGTGAGGCTGGGGAGATGACTTAGTGGATAAAGGAGGCACCTGTCACCACGCCTGACACCTGAGATTGAGCTCCAGGGTTCAAATGGAGGAAGGGGAGAGCAGAGCCCTTAGCATCGTCCTGTGACCTCCATATATGCAGTATGGCATGGATTTGAGTGGATGCACACACACACACACACACACACACACCATAAATAAATAAATAAATAAATAAATAAATACAAAGAAAGTGTTGGGCCAGGATGTATCTCAGCTGGTAAGGTGCTTGCTTGTCAGGCACCAAAGTCCTGGGTTCAATTCCCAGCACCACATAAACCAGACATGGTGGGTGCATGCCTGTAATCCTAGCACTCAGGAGGTACAGGCAGCAAGATCAGAAATTCAAAGTTGGTTCTAGCTGTAATGTCAGCTCCAGGCCAACCTGGGCTATGTGAAACTCTGTTCATAACTTAATGAATGAATTAGTGAATGAATGAATGAATCTAGGGTTGATCTGGCTGGAGCCTAGAGATGGAAAGTGAAGTCCTGTGTATAAGGCTGGAGGGATGGCCACAGGGCTGACTGACAGGCTAGTGACAAACCAAGTCTGGCGTTCCAGCTCTGTTTTTCGTACCAGATTTCTGAATTTCTCTGTGGAAAAGTTTCATCTGCTATGTCCCCTTTGATGACCATGTGAGAACTACCAAGGTACTGTGTTCATTGACCAGCTAGCATCTTTTATTTGTTTTTAGTTCTTAAAAGTTGTATTTATTTTTATTTTAGGCATATAAATGTATTATCCGCATGTACGGCTATGCACCACATAAGTGCCTGGTGTCTCCAGAAACCATAAGAGGGCATCCAAACCCTGGGATGGGAGATGGTTGTGAGCTGCCATGAGCGGCTGGTAACTGAACCCCGGGTCCTCTAGAGAGCAGCCAGTGTTCCACCTCTCCAGCCCCATCTCCTGCCTTTTAATTAAACTTTGCAAGGTAGAAGTTCAGATGGTTCCTGGAGACCAGTAGGTTGGTCGTTTGCTTGTTTTGTTTTCAGTGATGGCTCTACAGTGAGGACAGCATTTCCGCTTTGACTTTTGAATTCCTTTATCCCACCAAGTGTTGACTCTTTTCATGCCGGAGTATGAAGCTTAGAGATTCCTGCCACCGTCCCCCCCCCAGCTTCTTCCCACCTACTCCCACCCAACCCCCTCCACCCCTACCAGACTCCTGCTGTGTGGTTCTATCATCCAGATTTACACAGAATATGTCTGGCCTAATTCTCCAAAAAAAACCACAAACAACGACAACAACAAAAAATCAACTGGTTTGGCGGTTTTGTTTTGGAGAGGACATTGAGTAATAGAAGAAGATCCAATAACAGTCCCTAGAGAAGAGATGACTTAAAGCCAGAGAAGCCAGAAGGTGAAATAGCTCCGCTCAAGCTAAGAAAGAAAGGTCTCCACATTGGCTACAAGTTCTCCCCAGAGGAGAGCAGCTGAGGGGTTCGAACGCATTTCAAAGGCTTTCCAAATGACTCAGGGAAATGTTGTAAGTGCGGTATTGCAGAAAACGGAAGCCTGTCTTCAAATTCAGCCGCACACGGTACTACACATGTACTACACACTGAGAGTGTCTCTGCTCATTCAGATTAACTGGTAGATGTAGGTGATGGTGCAGGAGGAAGGGGGACAGACCCCAGAGAACGAAGGAGTCAGGGGCTCCACTCAGTCAGGCCTTTGGAAGCAGCTGATGGCACCCACCGCAGCACGTTGTGGATGGAGCAAGCCTTGCGGCGGCAGCTGACAACCAGCACGAGGCGTGGAGCTCGCTGCCTTTCAAGGATGAGATCTGCAACTGTGAAACGTGCTCTCGCAGAAATCACTTTCCTAAGAACAAGAGATGACACACCACTCTGCGATACAGCTCAGACCAAGAAGGTGGAAAGCTTATCTAAACAGTTCTGTGAAGTCCTGCCCAGAGTGCTTTACTGGAAAGAGATACCGCTGCCAAGCAGAGACCTGGATTCCAGAACGTTCTGCAATCCAGTCTCACCTAGGGGACCGCTTCATGTCAGTGAGGGTCTGTCCTGTCATCTGGCCCTGCAGAAGTAAGAACAGGCACTGCAGCAGGAATGATCCTTCTGCTCCAGTCCCTGACAAGATAGAGTAGGGAGACTGTAGGCTTGGGCTTTACAGAGAAGCTACACCAGGTGGGAGCCTCCCCAATTCACACCCTTCGTGCTGCCTCTGTTCCACGGGCACACAGGCGGATTCAGAGACAAAGCTCTCTTCTGTACTTTGTTTCAGTGAGTGTTGAAGGTGAGTACTCTGGTAAATGCTCTTAGAAGCCAGGAAGCCAGGTGCTTGACCACACTTCTGGGCTTCTGAGAAGTTTCCAGTTTCATAGGCTCTGAGCAACTCTGCAGAAGTGCTCTGGGTTCAGCTGCTGTTGCCCCTGTCACACAGACCTGGGGACGTGAGCTGCCGACTATCACACACGCTGCAGCCACACGCACTCAGGATCCAGCTGGAACAATTCCTCACACACAATCACGAGCATCAGCTGCAGACGATGCTGTAGTCACGCACACTAGACGACATCTTGCCAGGTGGGACACTGTCAGAATGATCGAAAATTAGGCTCTACGTCCATCACCAAAGGATGCGGGCAACAAGACCCAGTGGTGGGTGCAGAGATGGAAACCCCTGCTTCCATTTCAACTCCCCTTGCCCAACTTACCAGCACTATGGCGGGGACGGGTTGCTTTCCTCCATGGCCCTCTGCCTCAGTTCCCTTTTTTGGTAGTATTTATGATAATAATATTGATCCCAACATATTTTGAGAATAAAATCGCTGAGGCTGCCCTTGCTTAAGAAAGGGCTTGAAATACAGACTGGCATATGTTGGGGATTCCTACCCTTAGCACAATCAAAACCCAATCTGGGGCTGGGAGTGCAGTTTACTTAGTTGGGAGAATGCTTGCCTACAATGCATTGATTTGACCCCCAGCACTGAAATAAAGGCAGGAGGATCTAGAATTGCAATGTCATTCTTTGTTAGACAGGGAATGCTAGGTCAAATTGTGTGTGTGTGTGTGTGTGTGTGTGTGTGTGTGTGTACAGACTAGCTAGACACAAGCAGTGAATTTCCTTACACTGCCAGGTCCTCCTTCAATTCAACTGAACAAGTGAATATCCATGACTACTCCACAGCATCCTGGGAATAAATAGGGGTGTCAAGTCACTAATTAATCCACTTATTGATCACCTGCTAGGTGTCAGGCACTCCTGATACCTGCTATAGACAAAGACCTCATTCTTTCTATCCTTTGATATACTCTGGCCAAGCCAGGCCCATAGAGACTCATGAGAGAATGGGGAAGAATGGTGGATTAAAAGCAAACCCAGATCATTCTCACCATGGGATAAGGTTCACTTAAAAGCCCAGGCTGTGTCTCAGTTATCAGATGAAAGAGTCTTCATCCCATGGCAGAGAGCAGGGTACTTCTTGAAGGGGAGGGGTTTGTCTGAAGATTTAGAAGTGGGTGGGTGATGATGGACAGGAACCACAGGGAAGGACCCTGGAAAGGCCTGGCAAGCCCTGGGGTGGGGGTGGGGTAAGGGAGAGCTATGAGGCTCACAGTAAACTTGTTGGGGACACTGAGGGTGAGGAGGAGGCAGGGCAGATCCTGTCCCTGGAGACCAGAGGTAGCTGAATGGACAAGTCAGATGGGAAAGACAGCTGCTTTGGGGGCACACGAGTTACATTTGCTGTTTCACTTGTCATACGTCACGTACTCTATGCTGGCCTTGAACTTCTGATTCCCCTGTTTCCACTTCCCAAGTGCTGGGATTTCAGTTGTGTGCCATGTCGCCTGGCTTAGGCCATGACGAGGAAAACCCAGGGCTACATGTGTGCTAGATAAAATAAGCACCTTATCGACTGAGCTTCATTTTATTTTAAAGCATTGTGTGTGTGTATACGCGTGTGTGAGTGTGCATGTATGTGAATGTGTGTGTGTATGTGTGTGCATTCATGCACGTATCCAACCATATGTTATACCGTTCATGCAGAGGTTCCAGGATAACTTGTGGATATTGACTCTTTCCCTCGCCTGTGTGGGTCCTGGGGCTCGAACTCATATCACCAGTGTTAGCAGCAAGCACCTTTACCTACTGAACCATCTCAGTGGTCCCCAACTGAGCTTTTAATGACGAATGTCACATGCACAGTAAGAATCAGTTTAGCGGCTCTGAGGTTTGGGCTTAGCATTAGAGTTCTTGTCTAGAATGCATAAAGCCCTGGCTTCCAACTTCAGAACCAGAGAGTAAATAAAAGAAAGACCATAGGGACTTAGCTGGGACTCTGTGTGATGTGAAATCCCGAGGCCTCAGTTTCCTTTTCTGAAAAGGCATGGAGTAGAGCTGCACACACTGTGTCTGTGCTTTAGCTCTGTCTGTACAGGAGCGGCCGTGAGAAATGACCCAGGCAGCATCAGCGAGCTCACACCCTGTCAGGACATCCCATATGATAAGGATCCCATCCTTTGCTGCTGCACAGAGAGGCAGTGGGTCTCTGGAGGAAGCAGGCTCCAACCTGGGGATTGTGCATTGCTAGAGTGGGTCCCCTGCATCCTTCCCAGGGAAGCCTGTCAGCTGGAGACGGAGAGGTTTGGCCCAGGATACAGCGGCACAGCATCTGAACATGCAGCGTCCCCACAGGCTCGTGGACTTGAACACTTTGACATCAGCTAGTGGCGGTGTTTTGGAAAGTTGTGGAACCTTTAAGAAGGGGAGCCTCGCTGGAGGAAGTGGGTTGCTGTGCGTGGGATGTGAGGTTTTATAGCTCAGGCCAACTTCCTTTCCACTCTCTCTGCTTCCTGACTGCAGAGCAGCTATGACCGCGGCCTCGGCCCCCTGCCACCATGCCTTCCCGCCATGGTGAGCTGTATTCTCTAAAACCAAGTAAAAAGAAACCTTTCTTTCTTTAAATTACATATTGCCAGGCATTTTTTCATAGTATCAAGTAACGAATACAAGTTTGGCCCAAGTTGAAACCACGTGAACCTCCCGATCAATCACTAATTAAGAAAATGCCCTACAGCCAGATCTTACAGAGGCGTTTTCTCAATTGAGGTCCCCTCTTTTCAGATGATTCTAGCCTGTGTCAAGTTGACCTAAAACTAGCCAGGACACTTGGGTTGTGTTGAGGTACAACATAACACTCCCAGAATCACTTAGGTTTAGCAGTCCCAGGCCCTAGCACCTGCCCTCTGGAGCAACCATCTTAATGGCTCAATGTCTCGCCTCAATGTCCCTGCCAGCAAGTCTGACTTCAGCTGGTTCATCTGGGTTTTTCTGCTGTAGCAACCTGGATTTTATAGACCCCAGAGCAGACAGGGTGCATCCTGTCACCTGGGAACCCACACTAGGACAAGGGACTGGGGGTCTGTTTCCCTCGGGGACCACAGGGCATCCATCGCAGGGCCGATTGTGAGCAATGAGCTGCAGCACAGAGGGAGACCCCAGTCCTGTGTCCTGGGAAGGTCTAGCCATCAAGGCACCGAGTCCCCTGTTCCTAGTGTTTTCTTCCACTGTGCCTCCTTTCCCTCCACCTCTTTCCCACCCTCCTGGCGGTTCTGGGACCCGCCCTCCCGTTTCTGGGAAACTCAGGCCCAAGCAATTTCCTTCACTCCTGAAAACACAGATGTCAAACTCAGCTCTGTTCTTGAAGCTAAGTTTTCTGACAAGAAGCCCTTCACTAAAAGCAGCAAACAGAGCGAGGTGGTTCAGTGTTGCAGGGAGACACTGTCAGTGATGGGGATCGCCTTCCCGACCTACAAAAACCTACACATCCACTAACGCTGCCTACCTTCTTGTCGGCGCTGAACTCTGCCGTCACAAGGCAGCAAGCGTCTTTTAACCTTTGAGCCCTCTCCTCCACTCTGCAGGCAGTGTTTCATAAATGATAGATTTTGTTATGGTGTAAGATAGGCTTGAACATTTGAAATATAATCAGGGAAATGTGGTATTTGTAAAACAAAACTATCAAAATGAGTGCTACATCAAACGGAAAAGTAAAATTGATCTACACAAATGAATGAATAAAGGGGCCAGAGGGAGGTGCTGGTGGCACAAGCTATGCAGCTGGATTTTCCTCAAACCCAAGTTTGATCCCAGGGACCCCCCTGAAGATGGGAGGAAAGAGTGACAGGACAAAGCTGGCCTCTGACCTCCACACACGGGCTGTGTCACACCGCCTACACACATGATGCACAGAATAGTAATCAAAAAAGAACTTTCAAGAACTGATTAGCCGGGCGGTGGTGGCGCACGCCTTTAATCCCAGCACTCGGGAGGCAGAGGCAGGTGGATCTCTGTGAGTTCGAGACCAGCCTGGTCTACAAGAGCTAGTTCCAGGACAGGCTCCAAAACCACAGAGAAACCCTGTCTCGAAAAACCAAAAAAAAAAAAAAAAAAGAACTGATTAAACATTGAATAGTGACATAAAAATGGAGCTCAAAGTGAAGAAATTGAGCATATTTCTGGATAAAAGGACCAATACCCTAGAGACACTATTTGCATACAAGTGCCACTGGGTGACTTCTCACCAGCTCTCAGAGAGTTAAATGAATTAAAACAACACAATGTTGCAGAATGGGCGGATAATACAGCACACTGGCAGGTATGTTCTAAACATGTGCTCAGTCGAGTTCAAGTCACCAAACCATCCCCGTTCTCCCACCCCCCCCCCAGAGTAGGAAAGGAGGGGGAGATTAGCGAAACAGAATAGATATTCTAGAACTCGATTATATAGGTTCATGTATAGATATAAAATAACATATATGATGATAAATATAATTATTGAAGTCAGGGGCTGTAAAGATGACTCAGTGGTTAGGAGAGTTGTTCAGCACTTCTTGCACAGGATCTGCATTTGGTTCTGAACATACACCCAAGGCAGCCCACAGCTTCCTGTAACACCAGCTCCAGGGTGTCTGCTGCCCTCTCCTGGTGTCTGTAGGCTATGGCATGCACATGGAGCACATGAATGTATTCAGGCTCACACACGCACACTTAAATCGAAAACCACATATTTGAAAAGTAATTATAGAGGGGCTGGAGCAATGGCTCAGTTGTTAAGAGCACTCACTTCTCTTCCAGAGGACACTGGTTCAATTCCTAGCCCCCACATGGCAGTTCACAGCTGTCTGTGACTCTAAGTTCCAGGAGATCTAATACCCTCACACATACATGCAGGCAAAACACCAACTCACACACACACAAAATAAAACTCAATGTAGAAAAAAATAAAAGTAACTATTGAAATCAAAGAGTGTATCAGCTGAGAACCTATGCAGGAAGCAGATGTTAATGCGGGCACCTTGTGCAGAAGGTGATCTTTGTTGGGCTTAGTCACCCTCAACATGTATGACTGAGCTGGGTGACTGGCGTCAGCCACTCTTCTGATGGCTCTGTATATTGTTGTTGATGCTTGCAAGTAAATGGGAAGCCAAGCCAGTGCCTCTCCTGTTCAGGAATGTGAACCCCGGAGCCCAGAGCCATGGACTGAGATTTCGGCTCACAGAAGGGTTGCCCCTCACCCTGCTCCTTCATTTTTTCTGAGTTCCCTCACCAGTAGCACTGTTCAGGAGACACGGGGCAGGGGGAGGGGGAGGCTCACTCCTGCCTTTGTCCCAACTACAGCCACAGTCAGCTTCCCAGACCTCGGGCTCAGAGAAACCTGGAAGGGTCTTTAGCATGCCAGTGTTCTCTGAGCAGCTGAGAAATCTGAGGCAGAGTATCAGTCAACACAGAGAAAAATGCGTCCTGTCTGGACCGTTTGGCTAGACTCTTACCTCATCCCAAATAGAAAAATACTCCCACAAGTTAAGGGTGGAAGGGACCTAACCAAGGGTGGCCAGATGGGAACTCTGGGTGAGAAGTTACAGAAGAAAGATAAACATACTTGAGCAAGTACAATCAATCAGCTTTTGTCTGATTAAGTCGTTAAAAATTGTGGCTGGAAGGATGGATGGCTCAGCAGTTAAGAGCGCTTGCTGCTCTTGTGGAGATCTTCGGTCAACCAGCCCACTCCAGCCCATGGGATCTGATGCCCTCTTCTGGCCATCACAGATACTGCTCCAATGGGAACATACACCCATAAATAAAAACTACAATAATCTACAATAATTCTTGTTAAAATTAAAACTCGAGGGAAATGCTTAGAACTTTTCTTCTAGACAGGAGGTCAACATCCTTGAGGCATAGAGTATAAAATGTGTTAACTTTTTTGTGTGTGATATGTTGATACATCCACAAGAGCAAGAGGGCATCTAGCATCAAATTAGCTAAACAATACAAATTAAGTTTGGAAAAGATAAAGTTTGAAGAACTTTGAAGGGTAGGAAAAGAGACCAACTTCATTAATAATGGAAGCATGGAAATAAACCATGGTGTTTAAAAATATTTAATTTAATTTAGTGTGTGTGTGTATGTGTGTATTCGTGCCACGTATGTGTGGGTTCCCACAGAGGCCAGAAGAGGGAGCTGGACCCCTGGAGATGGGGTTACAGGCAGTTGTGAGCTGCCTACTCTGCATGCTGGGAACTGAACTCAGGCCCTCTGCAAGAGCAGCAAGCTCTCTTAAGCCCTGTCTGGAGCCCCAGGTGATTTTTATGTAAACAAGCAAGGGAGTGCGCTGAGGAGTGATGTCGCCCCCTGCTGGTGGCTTTGGCAGTACTCATCAAGTTTAAAGCTGGGCCTACATCTTCACCAACAGGGTCTTCTTCAGTGGAGCAAGCCACTGTGGCTCAGACTCCGCCCCAGAAATAATAATTCAAGTGAGCAAAGACGTACCCGCGACTGCCTCTGCAGTGTTGTCCGTGAGAGGGAAGATGGGAAGCGACTCTCCCTGCCTCCTAGGCCGATGATTGCGGCTCCACTCAGAGGAACTGGGAACGAAGCTGCGTGCCCACTTGTAAAGGCAAAAACCACTTTATTTATATTTATAATCCGATGGGACATACAGCCACTGGCTCTTGGTAGCATCTTCTGGGTCCCTGGCAGGGAGGGTTTGTCACTTAAAACTTTTCTGTAAAGTTTATATGACTTGACAGCTGACTTGGGGTGCACTCCCTAATCCCAACCTCAAGAAGTGGAGGCAGGAAGATACTGGGTTCAAGGTCAGCGTGAGCTACAAGGCAAAATCTATCTCAGGAGACACTTTGTGAAAATTTAAAACACACACATGCCAGGCATGGGGGCACACACACCTTTAAGCCTAGCGCTAGGGAGGCAATGGCAGGTGGACAACTGAGTTTGAGGTCAGCCTGGTCTATAGAATGGATTCCAGGCCCAGAGCTACATAGAGAAACATTTTCTCAAATTAAATAATAGATAACACATATACACACGCATAAACACACACAGTCTCTCTCACACACACAGTCTCTCTCTCTCTCTCTCTCTCTCTCTCTCTCTCACACACACACACACACACACACACACAAATTCCAGGAACAAAACTCAGTGGTAGAACACTTGCCCAATATTGAAGAGGCCCTGGGTTGCCTCCCTAGTATCATATATACAGGCGCACACAAAGAGACAAAATCTATATCACACAAAGCTTACATTAAGTTTTTTACATTTCAAGTTTTATTTTATGTGTGTAAGGGTTTTACATGCACATATGTATGCATACCATGTGCATGCCTGTTGCCCGCAGAGGCTCGAAGAGGGAGCTGGATCCCTTGGAACTGGAGTTACATGCAATTGTGAGCCGCTATGTGGATGCTGGGACCTGAACCCTGGATCCTCTGGAAGAGCATCATTGTTCTTAATCACTGCACCATTTTTAAAGCTTCCAACGCTTGCATTTTTAAAATATATTTTATGTATTCTTAGAGAATTTCACACATGTATATCAATGTCTTTTGATGGTATCCACGACCCCCTAACTGCTTCTGAACCCCACATTGCATCCACTTCCAAGTTTTTAACCTCTTCTTGGGTTGTTTCGCTTAAATATAGCCACATTATCTTTGTGATAACTGTTTATTGGTAATAATCGCTGTATTTTCTTTATTCCATCATAGATGTTACATTGTATAAAATTCTTCTTTGAAATTTGGTACCCAGCTCAGTCTCACTTGAAAATTAAACTGTTTGGGGCTGGAGAGATGGCTCAGAGGTTAAGAGCACTGACTGCTCTTCCAAAGGTCCTGAGTTCAATTCTCAGCAACCACATGGTGGCTCACAACCATCTGTAATGAGATCTGGTGCCCTCTTCTGGCCTGCAGGCACACACAGAGACAGAATATTGTATACATAATAAATAAATAAATAAATATTTTTTTTAAAAAAAAATTAAACTATTTGTTTCTTTACTTCAAAAGGTTTTTGTACATAATAGGTTTCTGGGTTTGCTGTCTGTGGTTTTGTTTTGTTCTGTCTTTGTTTTGAATCATTGTTAAGATGTCAGAACCACAAAGGATCAAGAGAGACCGAGAGACTATACTGTGCCCTGGTGTCTCCTACAAACTGTGTGACCTTAAGGAGGTTGCTTGGCTTCTCTGGGTTTCAATCGTCTCTTCTATGATTTGGGGGTAACTGTGTGACCAGGGTAGTTGTTGCTTCTCTCTCACCTCTCACCTCCCTGCTCTCCTCTCAGGGCTGGGAAGCCCCTGATCCTCTAATCCCGTGGAGAAAAGCCTGAAATTTCCTCTATATGCAGCAAGTAGTGTGGTGCTTCCCAGATACGTAGCCACCTCTGCGTCTGACACCGTGGGGAAGGGGCCCTGCGCCAAGCCTGGGGTCTGGATACCGTGGTGATAGACTCCTCTCTCCAGCATCTGCTATTAATCGATAGGTCATCAGTGTCTGAACTCGGGGTCACTAATATCCCATTTGTGCAGGGAATGTGGAGGCTTTGAATACTAAGATAGGATGAACTAACCACCCTGCCCCGTCTCTGTTTTGAGCCATCACACCACACAGTCTGGTCCTTCTTCTCCTCTCTAACCTCCTTCTGTGTTTTTCTCTCTGTCTCTCTGTATGTGTGTGTGTATGTGTGTATGTTTCTGTATGTGAACACATGTGTGTTCATGTGGAGGCTGGAGGTCAGCAGTAGGTGTCTTACTCTAGAGTGCCCCACTTTATTTTTTGAGATCTCTCAAAGGTCTCTCACAGAACCTGTAGCTCCCCCGTCGGCTAGACAAGCCAGCCAGCGAGCCCCTGAGACCCGCCCGACTGTCTCCCCGGTGTGTGCCATAGTGCCGGGCTTTTGACTTGGGTCCTAGGGATCTGAATGAAGGTCTCATGCTTGCCCGTCAAGGGCTTTACCCTGAGTCTCCTTCTCAGAGCCATCACATTCTTCACAGAACGGATGCCCACAATGTGTGTGGAGTGGTCACTCACCTCCTAGGGACGTGTACAACAGGAAGCTGGGTGGCCGGTGGAACAAGACCAAGAGTCTGAGCTGCCCAATACTCATCCCGGCTGCAGATGGCCTCCTAGGAGCAGCGCTGATGACTGAGCCCCTCTCCTCAGCTCGTCGCACTGACTGACCTGGCTGTCCTTCACGCACCAAGATGGCTAAGGTTGGGCATAGGAGGGAGGGGATGAGTCGGCACAAAATGGCTAGCACTGGATGTCTAGGAAACCCAAAAGTCAACGGTGCTGCAGTCTGTTGTATAACCAGTTTTGGCAGAGTACCACTTCTGCATGGGTCATGCGTAGATATGGCTTTGAGGTCACAGACATGAGCCTTAGACCCTTCACTGTTGCCTTCTGCAGCCTGCCTGTCTGTGTCACCTCTGTTTGGCCAGTGTGCGGTCAGTGTGTGTATGGATAGCTGTTCTTAGGACAAGGCCATGCTTCCTTCGTTAACATTATATTAGCTTCCTAATTAACATTATATTAGCTTCCTAATATAATGTTAGATCACTAAGTGTGATTCTTTCAACTAGTTTTTCTTCTTCTGAACTGCTTTCACTAGTCTGTGTCTTTAATAATTCCGTAGGAATTTCAGGATTCATGTTTTTTCTTCAATTTTGTTAACAGTGTTATGGGAATCAGATGTGGTGGTGCATATCTGGGTTTCAGCTCTTTCGGAAGCAGGAGGATTGCTTGAACCTGAAAATTCAAGGTCGTCCGGAGCAACATAACAGGACCCTCTGGTAACCTCTCCAGAAAGAATGCCTTCAGCCTTTCCAATAAATGAACAAACAAAAAGCATAAACAAGTAAATCAGCATTTGAATCCCAATAGAGTACACACACACACACACACACATACACACACACACACTACAAATAAAGGCTGCATACTGTTTACAAAAGCAACACTGGTTTTCACGTGTTGATTTTGCTCTCTTAGCTTTGCTGAATTTATTTCCTAGTTCCAAGTGACAGCACAGGCCCTCCAGACTGGCATGGCCACCACCGCAGCATGGCTCTCAGACTCCAACATGGCCCCAGGTGGCAGCTCAGCTCCTGGCATCAGCATGGCCCTTGAAGGTCTCACGAGCTATACTACAGATGGCAACACAGACCCTGGCTGTGGCAGGGTCATGGACTCAAACATGGCTCTTGGCAGCAGCCATGGTCTGACCATACTGTGGCTCCAGGTGATAGCCCTGGCCACTCAAATCAGCCTAGGACACCAGTATGACACCAATATGACCACAGGCTGCAGCCTACAGCCCAGGCATCTATGTGGCCCTTGGTGGCAACATGGGCCTGGGACAGTTCCCAAATGCTGAAGAGCCCAAGAGATCAAACTCCCACTTTATGACAACAGCAGAAAGCTGGTGTCAAATGGGAAAAGAGCAACAGAAATAGAAATCGGTAAGTCAGTCTTACTCGTAGGTGAGGGTGGATAGGAACCTCTAGAATAGTCAATTACCTTATACAAAGAAGAGATGTTTTCTCTCCCTTCAGTGTATTTAACACAGCATCATAGTAAACATCAAAATGTATACTATTTTCAGTTTGCTAAAATTTGACACTTGCAATAAAAGAGTCAGCAAATCCTGAGACATGAATAACATCAGGAGACTGGCTAAGCCTATGGTATCCAAGAACACTGTGTGTGTGTGTACAGGTGTGTGCATGCTGTGTGTATGTACAGGTGTGTGCATGCTGTGTGTATGTACAGGTGTGTGCACGCTGTGTGTGTGTACAGGTGTGTGCATGCTGTGTGTGTGCAGGTGTGTGCATGCGGTGTGTGTGTACAGGTGTGTGCATGCTGTGCGTATGTACAGGTGTGTGCATGCTGTGTGTGTGTACAGGTGTGTGTGCATGCTGTGTATATATACGGTGTGTGCATGCTGTGTGTGTGTACAGGTGTGTGCATGCTGTGTGTGTGTACAGGTGTGTGCATGCTGTGTGTGTGTACAGGTGTGTGCATGCTGTGTGTGTACGTACAGGTGTATGCATGCTGTGTGTGTACGTACAGGTGTGTGCATGCTGTGTGTATGTACAGGTGTGTGCATGCTGTGTGTGTACATACAAGTGTGTGCACACTGTGTGTGTGTACAGGTGTGTGCATGCATATTTTCACACAGGCTGAAGGAGGGTATTGGGCATCCTGCGCTATCACTGTCTGCCTGGCTCCCTTGAGATGGGGTCCATCTCACTGAACCCAGAGCTGGGCTGGTTGGCAGGCTCATTCACCATCCTGTTTCCACCTCCTGCAGCACAGCACAGGAGTTACGTTTTACCGTTGAGTCAGAAGATTCGAACCTAGATTCTCCTGCTTGTGCAGCAACAGCACTCACCCACTGCTCCACTTCCCCAGCGGCCCCATAACATTCTATAACAGGAATGAGAGGCATTCTGGTTCAGGTCAGAAGCGGAACAGGGCATCATATAATATCCTGGTAGGAAGGCAGGGAAAAGCATGGTGTAACATGAGCAACAGTGGCATTCCCGAGACTGAGGAGCATACGTGAAGGTGGGCCCGTGAGATGACAGTGGAGCCGATACAGCCATGGTAAAGTCAGCATCAAACTACCCCTCTTGTGTGTATGCATGTGTGTATGTGTATATACGTATATGTGTGTCTGTGTGTGTGTCTGTGTGTAAACATCTGTGTGCGTATGTATATATGTATATATAGGTCTATATGTGTATATGTGTCAATGCGTGTATCTGCATGTATATGTCTCTGTGTATGTATGTGTGTATGTCTATATGTGTGTACATGCATGTATGTATCTGTATGTGTATATGTGTGTATGTCTGTGTCTGTGTGTGTTGATGCTAATTCCAAATCCCTGACTGTGCCTCCAACCAGGAGCACAAACATACAGCTGTGTACAGGGCAAAGCACTTGTTAATGTTGTCAGGCAATGATTGTTTGCTTCTTCTTCTTCTTCTTCTTCTTGTTGTTTATATTCTTTTTTTTTTTTTAAGACAGGGTCTCATGTAGTCCAGGCTAGTCTCAAACTTGCTATGCAGCCAAAAAGAACATTGAACTCCCGCTCCTTCTGTCCTCACTTCCCGAGTGCTGGGATTACAGGTGTGCATCACACATGCCTGGTTTATACGGGGGTGGGACCAGACCATCGGGGCTTTGTGCATGCTAAGCAGGCTTTCTAGCAACCGCTCCACGTTCCCAGCAGCTGGCTGATGCCTTTGCTCTCCTCTCAGCCTTGGTTTTACTGGTCTCCCCCTAAAGGCAGAACTTCCTGCAAACTGGGCCTCAGCAGCTGGCAGCAGCGTTAACACTCGGGGCTTCTGCAGCTCTTGACTGCACTGAGAGGTGACATCCAGTGCCTGCCCCAGCCCTCCGTGTTGTGAAAGCACCCTGAAGTTGGTACAGAGAGGATACTGTCTCAGAACACACCCCCGTTGTTCAGCCGTTCTTGACTGTATTGTTGAGAACAGAGCTGCGTCCACAAACC
The DNA here is from genome assembly GCF_950005125.1 of Chionomys nivalis. NCBI lineage: Eukaryota > Metazoa > Chordata > Mammalia > Rodentia > Cricetidae > Chionomys > Chionomys nivalis. The sequence goes on along the minus strand of NC_080098.1, from coordinate 65,457,119 downwards.
TGGCAAACATCACTGAATGAGTTAGAGGAAAATCTTAACAAATAGGAAGTCAAGTCATTTTATTCTCAGCCTTAATGTCACATCCAAGGACTGACAATCAGGCACTCAGCTAGCTTCCCTATGGACACTGAGAAATAAACATGGGTATCCTGTTTTAAAAGATTGGACTTCTAAGCCGTTACTTGCAGGGTTTGTTACTAGAGAAGTTTCTCTCTCTGTGTAGAGCACCCGAGACCACGAGAATGAGACGTAGCTTTTCCTTCTGAGCGTGAAGCCGGCTCTAGGCGCTGCTTTTCTGTGACGTCTCCTGCCGCTGGTGATCGTTCTTCTCTCCCTCTAGGAGAGTGAGAGGAAAGGAACGCAGTCTGAGCGAACAGAAAAACAAGTTCATCATGACATGCCTTGTTCATCACGGAGCATTCATTTGCCCACCTAATTGCTAACACTCCTGAAGCTTTTGGGGTGCTGACACCTCAACTTTTCATGTTATTCCTCTCTTCAGAGAGGTTCCCAAATGTAGCTCTTTCTACTCAGATTTAAGCAAAGCTGTCTTGTGAGACTCTTCAAGGAAACTTCCTGACAAACAGGCTACATTCAGATTAGAGATCACTTTTTTCCTTTGTCCCGCCCCTTCATCCTGTCTGCGAAAGATGTCTAGGTACCCATTGGCCTTCAGGCAATCACGACCTCCAAAGCCACAGGTGAACAGTGGGCAAGAGGCCCTGTCTGGGACTTGTCCTGCCTGAGTTGCTAGGTCTGACCAGCACCTGTGGATTTGGTCACAGAAGGGCAATTTGTTTTACGCACTCTTATGAGGATTTGGGAACATGCAGCCAATCACAGTCTGAAATGGCCATAGCTACCATTGTATGAAAACAGGACCCATAGAACCACAGTCTTAAACCAGCTTCATAGCAGTAAGAGGGTGCACATAAGGTAATGACAACTGGATGTCACAACCATGAGGAAAGAATGGGTAAGTGAGTTCTAATTGTCTATCCATTTGAGAAAAGACATTTAGTTATTTACTTCAAGTAAATGGGACAGACGATTCTTAGCAGGGTTCATTTCCAGTAAGAGGTTATATGTCCGTGCTTCAAGCTTTCCATTCAGATCAGAGTGGGATACTCACTTTCCCAAACATGGAAGAGTGAGAGCAGGAGGAAAACATATAAAAGAGAGTGGGATGGAGGGGAAAAAACCAAACTCTCAGACTCCAGTGGAGGGGTGTGATAAGGGGAGATGGGGCTGGTGGGTGGCGCTGACCCAACAGCCAGGGCTGTGAGCCCAGATCCTGGGAGAGAGCTGGGGATCCTGCCCACTGCTGAGTGTGACTCACCCCACGCAGTTTTCTCTGTGACTCCAGGGACTAGTAATTCCACAGCCGGCTCCAGTAGGATCACATCTCCTCCCAAGGTATCAAGGGAGATGGAGAAAGTTGCTGCTGTCCAGGGCTCGATTGAGGAATTCTCGGAACTGTGGCAGCGCTTGAGCCAAAATACAGCGGTCTGTTTGAAGTTATGAAGCAAAACTTCTCACATGGATACAGTGTCTTCCTCACCCACCGTTCTCATAACCTCTCATTGCCTGACCACTTCCTCAAGTGTCTTGACGGCTTTCTGCAGGGAAAACGCTCCCACAACCAGCAGGATGCAGGACGGCTTTCCCAGAGCCCAACAAATCCCAAAGCATGGGTTTTTGCAATACAGGAATAAACAAACCTTTCTCATTGGCAAGGGTGTACTGACTGTATAATTGCTATTTTGATGAATAAAGACTTGGGTCTCACTACAGTGATTTAAAGCTCACGGTCTGAAAGGCAGCTCCTTTTGCATCCAGTTAAAATTTAACACCATCTTTTCTGCTTTCAATGTCTTTTTGAAATGGTTACTCTGGTTAGGGCTTTCAGTGTTTTGAGAATAGAGACGGTGATTGGACAGCTTTGTCTTGCTCCCATATCAGAAGAAACGCTTTTAACTTTCCATAATTGAGTAGGGTCTTGCCTATCTGCTTGTCTTCTGCAGACTTTATTATGTTAAAGTACTTCTCTTCCATACTTTTTTTTTAATATTTATTTATTATGTATACAATATTCTGTCTGTGTGCATGTCTGCAGGCCAGAAGAGGGCACCAGACCTCTTTACAGATGGTTGTGAGCCACCATGTGGTTGCTGGGAATTGAACTCAGGACCTTTGGAAGAGCAGGCAATGCTCTTAACCACTGAGCCATCTCTCCAGCCCCTTCTCTTCCATACTTAATCGCTCAAGAAGTTTTATCCCAAAAGTGTGTTTATCTTGGCAAATGTGTTTTCTGCTTCTGATGAGAGAGGAACACGGAGTGTGCTCTTCATTCTCTTAATCTTGCAGAGAACTTTGGTGCTTTGCAGCAATTGAACTGTCCTTGCGTTCCAGAGACATGCGGCATTTAATCGTGAACAATGGTTCTTCCAAAGCGCCGCTGAACTCTGCCTTGCTAGTACTGGGTTAGGGATTTTTGCACTATTGGGGACATTAGCTTGCAGTATTTTTGTTTTACTTGTTTTTGTTTTGTCCGTCTTCCCCACCATGGTATCATTTTCTGGTTTTGCTATGAGGGTAATGCTATCCTTGGCAAAGAAATGTCTCAGCGTTGCTACCACTGAAGATGGGACCAAGCAAAGTGTCTAGGCTCTCCAGTATACCACTATGGAAGTCTTGCCCCCAGCAATCTGTTTTCTCCCAAGCTAGTCTTTTTTTTTTTTTTTTTTGATGTGCATGAAGCTTGGGAAGTAGTAACAGGAATGGAGCAACCTTGCTTTTACTTAAGACAATTTTCTCTCTCATGTAGAAGGCCCCATCTCGCTCCATACTCTAGAATGTGATTCTTTGTTCTTCTCAGACATGGCTGCCCAAAGGGTAGGCCACAGACTTTCTTGATTTCCAGGAGCATCCACACATTCGTACCTCACCTCGCCACCCCTTTTCAAGTCTGTTTGAATGTCATTTTCACTATTCCTTTCCTTTGCTACTTGATATACAATCGCAGTTCTTATTTTAAATGCTTATTGTTTTGCTTGTTTATTCCTACTAGAATATACACTTCAACGGATAGGAAGGGTTCTTTGTCCGTTTTGTTTACTGTTGTGCACAGGCTGCCTAAAACTGATTCCGGAGCATGAGTGATGGGTGTACTAACTGTAAGCATACCTTGAAGGGAAACATTCGTGTGCTGGGTGGACATGCCAGTCACCAAAAGCATTTGCTTTACAGGTCTGAGGACCTGAGTTCAATTCCCAGAGGCCATGTAAGAGAAACTGTGTGTTATAGCAGGCACTGTGACCCCAGCACTTGGCAAACAGAGGCAGGCAGATCCCCTTGGCTCACCAACTGGCCAATTTAGCTGTTTGATGCGTTTCAGGTTGTTTAGAGAACTTGTCTCAAAAAGAAAAGAAAAAACAAGACCAAGATGGACAGCACCTGAGGAATGACACTCAACGTTGCCCTCTGACCTCTATACAAGCATGCATACATGTGCTTACACACACACATATGCACCCCCATGTGGATGTGCATACCCGTACTCACACACGCACACATGCACACAAAGAAACACTGAGGTCCTTTACAGAATGTGGTGCCTAGGATTCAACTACTGGGCAAAGCTGGGGCTGGTGCTTTATCAAAATTCTAAGCAGTCAGGGCTGGAGAGGAGGCTCAGCAGGTATGATCACTCAGGGCTCTACAAACCTGACTTTGGTTCTTAGTACCCATCTGGGGCAGCTCACAACTATCTGTAGCTCCAACTCCGCACCAGGGGATTGAGCATCCTCTTCTGGATTTTATGGGCACTGCACTATGTGACATATACTCTCGCACAAACACACAAACAAAAAAGAAATATATCTTTTCAAAAACCCAAGTGGTCACAAGATATCACTTCCCAGTGAGTCTTGGCATTGTTGGGGAATACAAGAAAAGGGTGCCGTTCTTTGTCGATATAACATATTTCTTCCATGCTTGGCAGCTTCATCGTTGGTTTTATTGCGTTTTGGGAGACTGGTAATACCAGTTTCTTCTGTTTTCCAGTTGATATCTCACTATGGAAGGAAGGCCATCTCTCCACGGAGACTCTGTGTGACCAGACCTCCAGGCCTTTTCTCCTGTCACTTCCAGGAGAGACCCTGTGATCTCAGAAAGGCTGGGACAGGTTGGGGCGGGACTGGCTTTGTTCTACTGTCTTAGATGCAAAATGTGAAAACTGTCCTCAGTGCAGGGAGGACAGAGTGATCCTCTTGTGTCCCCTTCACTGGCACATGGTCATTACAGCCCCTACTTCCTGTCTACCTTATGTTATGGCTTCTGGAAAATGGGATCTTCAATCTCTCGGTGGTCCCTAAGGTCAGCGCTGATGCTTCCCAATCTCTCGGTGGTCCCTAAGGTCAGCGCTGATGCAAACAGATCATCTCACTTTCCACTTGTTCAACTCAACACGAGGCTTGGGGTAGGGTGGGGGCAGAAGACAGACCAGATGCAAGGTCTGTGTAACTTCCTAAAAGTCTGAAATAAACATTGACTCAGAAGCCACACAACAGCGAGGAAAAGTACTGTGCTCAGCTCCCACCATCTCAGGGTGGTAACAACCGGTATGACGGAGAACAGGATCACATCCGGGAAAATGGCACTGGTACAAGGTCACAGGCCAGCTTTGTATGCCCATATTCCCCCCCAAAATATTATCTATCTATCTATCTATCTATCTATCTATCTATCTATCTATCATCTCTCTATCTATCTCTTTCCCTTCCTCTCTCCATTTCTCTTTCTTTCCTTTTCTTCCTCCAATTTCCATTTTTTAAAATTCCTTAACAGGGTCTCATTTATCCCAGTTTGGCCTTGTATTCACTAGCAGAGGATGAGCCCCTGCCTCCACCTCCCAAGTACTGGGATTACAGGTGTGTACCACCAAGCCTGGTTTGTGTGGTTCTTGGGTAGAGCCACCGGCTTTGTGCGTGCTAGCCAAAGGCTCTACCAACTGAGCCACATCCCCCAGCACCTAGAGGAAAAAAGTGAAGGAAAATAAAAAGAGCAAATTCTGAAATCCTGTTTCAGTTTATCTTTTAATTTTTTTAAACGTCCGTAATTTATGTTAGTAATGGGAGAGCTGCCATGTTTGTATACGTTTGTTAGTTCCCTGTTGCCACCACAGCAAATTCCTGCACGCACGAAGGATGAAGCCAAGGGACTGAGCCAGGTGTAGCCGCTGTGCTGTAATCAAGACTTGGGAGAGGCAGCGGCAAGAGCAAGAGTTCCAGGTCAGTCTGGGCTATGAAGTTGGTGAAGTTAGACTCTATCTAAAAACAAAGCACACACAAACAAACCCTTTCAACCAAACAAAACAAAACAACAAAAAAGGAAGGAAGGAAGAAAGGAAGGAAGGAAGGAAGGAAGGAAGGAAGGAAGGAAGGAAGGAAGGAAGGAAGGAAGGAAGGAAGGAAGGAAGGAAAGGGAAGGGAAGAGGTGAAAAGAGCACAGTGGCTCTGTTTTCGTAGGTTCTTCCTTTTGCACAGAATTCCTTAGCTTCTGGACACACCCCGACTCCACCTGATGCATTTGTGTGACAACACTTGTGATAGCTTTAAGTCCCACCCAGATAGCTCAGGATTACCATCTCCTCACAGTAAGCCCCCTCCCCTCACTGCAGCCACAAAAGCCCCTTTCTGTGTAAGTAACATTTACTGGATGACTGGGGAGGCTGACACTCAGCTTGCCCTGCAGGCAGCATCAAGGTGACCGAGGGGCGGCTCTGTCCTTCCCGCAGCTATAGCTTTGCCGCTATAGTGGTCTCACCTCAGCCTGAACAGCAGGTTGTTGGCTTCATTAGACTGTACTCATCGTGACACTTCAAAATCCAGAAGTGGGTAAGACTTTCCACACTTGGACTTCAACTTTTCTGCCACGGTTTCCTCATTTTCAGGGGGCCACTTTGATAGTGAGAACCTGAAACAGCTGGTGGGGGGGATCTGAGGCAGCACTGACCGCCTGAGGAGCCAGAGAAGAAGGTGGTGGAGGGTCCGTTGGGCTGCTCTCCTCCGTCCACAGGTGAGTGTCATCGCAGATCAACTCCAAGTCTGAGACAGGCAATTGCTTCCTACTGAGAAATGTCCTCGTGAGATGACATCTGCCAAGGCCTCGATATTGGGTAACAATGAGAGCAGCGAGAGCAAGACAAAGATTGCTTTTGTAGCCAGCTCATTCTGCCGTGCAACACAATGACCTCATTACTGACCTCACCCCTGGGGGAGCCCAGCCTTGCTCTAACTTGCTTCTCTGCAAACAACGTGACCGTTGCTTGAAGACAGTTTGCTTGTGCTGTGTGGGGCTCTGTCAGCATAGCCGTTCCTGCCTGTGATCTTGTGTCTCTGAAGAATTCCCAAACTGATCTTTTTCATTTTCCAATCTGACTTTCTAATTCATGATTTAAAAACAAAGCAAAAAAAAAAAAAAAACCTCTGTGTCCTCAGATATTAAGTGTCTTTATTTTTTCATGCTGCAAGTGTGTAACTTTCTTTTATATTGTGTCAATTGAGCTCACTAGTAACTCCAGCTTACCTACAACTGACTAGGTAGACCTCACAGAAATCCTCCTGCCTCTGCCTCTTGAGTGCTGAATTAAAGGCATGTGCTCCCATGCCTGGCCCCGGGTTGACATTTTCTTAATAATTAAAATATTATAGAATCACAGCTATATGGCTGAAATGCTAAAATAAATTGGAACTTCAAAAATGAGTATGTGGGGCACAGTAGTGCACCCCTTTAATCCCAGCTCTTGGGGGACAGAGGCAGACAGATCTCTGTGAGTTTGAGCCCAGCTTGGTCTACACAGGGAGTTCCTGGCCAGCCAGGGCTACATGAAGAGACCCCATCTCAAAACAAACAAAACCACCGAGGAGTCCAGACTAAGCGAGAGAAAAATAAAACCCCCAAGTCTAAAATGAGTATGTGTATGTTAATATTTAAAAAAAAAGTTTCAGGATTCTAAATTCATTAATTTCCCTAGAAGTCAATTAGAAATGACCCAAAGAATGAGTAATAGCTGAGAAAAAGCAATAGCTGACTTTCTTTTCTGCTGTTTTCACTGAAAAGTACCCAGATATGTTAAACAGGACGACTGCCAAACAATACATTTCTGCTTAGACACCATCACTTCAGCGTCTAGGTTCTTAGGATTTTTAAAGAAAAGGTGATAAAGGTCTGCAGATGCGGTGCAGTTTGTCCAGCACTGCCTCACCTGCAAGCAGCCCTGGGCTCCATTCCCAGCACCCAAATAAACGGAATATGGAAGCTTGTATTTCCCAACACATGAATGTAGAGGCAGGAAGATCAGAACAAAAGGTCAACCTTGACTACAAGGCCAGCCTGAGCTTCTTTGAGACTCTGCCTCAAAACAAAGGACAGCTACAAAACGGTAGCAAGACTTTCTGGGATCCAATCAAAGGTCCTGGCCTGGAGTGTCCACGTCTGACGTTGTAGGGAACCAGGCTGTGAGTAAAGAGGAAGATTCTTGTTTCCATGCAAAGCATACTGACCGCCCCCAGGCAACCTCATGCCCATTGTTTGCCTTCCCATCCCAGCTGTCCCCAGACCTGCACTGCTGACCACATGGGCCTGCACCTATGGACAGGATCGCAGAGGCAAGTGGCCAAGTCCTTCCAGACACAGTCCTGGGTTAAAGCCATTGCTGCCCCCACAACCTGTCCTTTCTCAATGCCTTCTTAGCAAGTCACCAGTCCACAAGGGGCTGTCCTCATTAGCATAGCACTCCCCCAGAAAGGGAACAAGAACACCAAAAAAGAGTACATCCAAAAGACAGAAAATAAGAAGCACCATTTCTCCGTGAACTGCAGGAAATCAAATCACGTTGACCTAAGAACTCAGAAGACACAAAGCATGTCAAAGAAGAGGCTGAAAGATGTGGAAAGTTAGCAGGAGGGCTGGGCAGGCAGCTGACTGGGTAGAGTGACTGTCCACCATATGTTAAGCTCCCTGGGCTTGATCCCCCGCACCAAATAGAATAGGCACGGTGATTCACACTTGTAATCTCAACACACAGCAGGTGCAGAAAAATCAGAAGTTCAAGGTCATGCTTAGCCTTACTGAGTTCAAGGCTAGCCTAAACTACTTGAGACCCTGTCTTAGTTAGGGCTTCTGTTTAACATCAGTACTTTGCTGCATAGCCCTGACCAAAAGCATCTTGGGCAGGAAAGGATTTATTTCATCTTAGAGCCTGTAGTCCATCATCCAGGGAAATCAGAGCAGGAACTCAAGGCAGGAACCTGGAGGCAGGAGCTGATTCAGCGGCCATAGAGGAGTGTTATTTATTGGCTTGCTCCTCCTGACTTACTCAGCTTTTTTGTTTGTTTGTTTGTTTGTTTGTTTGTTTTATACAACCCAGGACCACCAGTCCAGGAGTTACTTCAATCCCTAAGGAAGAAAATGCCCCATGGACTTGCTTACAAGATAATTTTATCAATGCATTTTCTCCATTGTGGTTTCTTCTCAGATAACTATAGCTTGTGTCAAGCAACTTCAAAAAGTGCTTTGAGGATAAAAGCACACCGATTTCTCATAATGGAGTCTTTCACCCTTGAACTTACTGTAGGGATGAGCCTAACAAACAGCCTGTTATTGTCAATACTCCCCAAAGATGAAAGGGTCAGACACTTAAAGCTCACACAAGTAGTGATAGTGACTAACTTCTTCCATCAGCCTGGGATCCATTTGGCCAGTGCTGTTTTTATTTTTATTTTTTTCCTCGGGACTATTTCTGTTGCCTTTCTCTCTCTCTCTCTCTCTCTCTCTCTCTCTCTCTCTCTCTCTCTCTCTCTCTCTCTCTCTCTCTCTCTCCCCCATGAAATTTGAATAAGTTAGAAAAGTTTCTTTTACCCAATACGAACCTCACAGGGTTGTTGAAAGTGTGGCAGGATCTTTCTCAGCTCTGTGGTGCTCTTGTGGGCTTAGGGTGCCAGACACTCACGGTCACCGAAGGCTGACTTGGGACAGTGACTCTCCAGTTTGCCATCTGATGCCAATGATGAGTAAAGACGTGGGCAGTCCTGGGAGTAAGCAAAGGAGAAGCAAGCTTTATTCAGCAGAACTACAGAAAGGTGAGAAATTAAAGGAAGTGAGAGAAACTCCCTAGAGGAGGAATTCCCAAGCCAGAGAAAGTGTTGAGTTTCCTTGTTGAGGGGTTTGGAGGGCTACGGCAGCCACTGGACCACAGTTGAGGCCATTGCTGTGAGACTGGTTAATTCCCTAGGTGTATTGAAGATTGACACGCTTGGCACGACCGCCCTGGCCCACCTGAGGACGATCACACATTGTTGATGGGTTGCCCACCCAGCTTTGATACCCATGACCCTGGCTGGTTAGTTATGGACCCTGACTATCTGCCAGCTGGTTCCTGGTTCCCACTCGCTAATGTTAGGCCTTCCCACTTGGAAAAAAGAACTCACTATGGGCCCTCTTCCCTTCCTGCTCACAGAGAGCTGGATCAAAAACATCAAAACATCTGTATGCTTGGTGAAATATGTAAATGGTACAAAACTTTTCAAGTTTTTTTTTGTTTGTTTGTTTGTCTTTTTGAGACAGGGTTTCTCTGTAGTTTTGGAACTAGCTCTTGTAGACCAGGCAGGCCTCGAACTCACAGAAATCCCCCTGCCTCTGCCTCCTGAGTGCTGGGATTAAAGGCATGTGCCACCATTGCCCTGCAAGACTTTAATAATTTTTTAAATGTGTTGAATATGGTTTTATGTTTTGCCTGCAGGTACATCTGCTCACCACATGTGTGTCTGGTGCCAGCAGAAGCCAGAAGAGGCAACAGGTCCCCTGGAACCAGAGTTACAGACAGTTGCGAACTACCATGAGGGTGCTGGGAACTGAACTCTAAAAGAGCAGTCGGTGCTCTTAGCAGCTGAGCCAGCTCTCTGGCCCCAGGTTTCTCATTGTCAGCTCTGATAACAGCTGAGCCGGAGAAAGACGGTGCAGAAAATGATGAAATGACTTCATTTTCTTGCTCCTAGAACTGAAATCTGAGATACATATCATCAAGCCCAGGAATGTTACTTAATTAGAAAAGATTTAATTACATTTATCTATTTATGTATGTTTGTGTATTCGTGTATGCCACAGCAGACTTGCAGAGATTAGAGGGCAGCTTGTGGGAGCTGGTTCTCTCCTTCTACCGTGAAATTTAGCACACTCATTAAAAGTAAAATAAACCATTAGCAAGCAAGTTTATTCCAGGGTGGTTTGAAAATTTCTACAACAATTCATCATAGCACTTCTAAAATTATAAAAAAATTATAAAATATACAAACACCGAGAGAGATTATGCAGGAACTTAAGCACTAGTTTAATAAATAATTAAGTATATGAATTAATGTATTCCTAGTATCAGTTATTTCTCAGAAAGAGAGGGCCTGGGCCCGCAGGGCAAGTCAGCACATAAAGGTCCTTGCCAACAAGACTAGTGACCTAAGAGTGGGCCCCAGGACCATACTGGGTGGGAGAAGAGAACGGACTTCTGCAAATTGTCCTCTGCATTCTACATGTGTCATAGTGTGCAAACACATGTGTGTGCACGCACACGCACACACACACACACACTATAACTAACAAATAAAATAAAACAAAATAAAGGCAGGTTCTCACTCTTTCCTACATTGGCCTGGAACTCATGGTGATTCCCCTGTCTCAGTCTTCTGAGTGTTGGGATTACAGGCAGGTGCCTTGCTACCGTGCCTGAGTTTTGAAACCCTGATTTTTTTCTTAATGAAAGGAACATGTTAGTCCAGTAACTAATGTGAAAATGCCCTTAATAAAGAATATTTATCAAAGACAGACAGAATTTGTGGTTTGGAGCATGGTCTACTCTTTTTTTTTATATTTATTTATTTATTATGTATACAATATTCTATCTGTGTGTATGTCTGCAGGCCGGAAGAGGGCACCAGACCTCATTACAGATGGTTGTGAGCCACCATGTGGTTGCTGGGAATTGAACTCAGGACCTTTGGAAGAGCAGGCAGTGCTCTTAACCACTGAGCCATCTCTACAGCTCCAATGGTCTACTTTTAAAGAGGATTTGGTTTCAGTTCCCGACACCCACATGGTGACTCACAACTCTTTGTAACTCCAGTCTCAGGGGATCTGAGGCCCTCCTACGGGCTCTGTAGGCACTGTGTACACATGGCGTACACACATATATGTCCACAAACACACATGCACATGAAATAAAAATGAATAAATGTTTTTAAAGATTAATAAAAGACAAAGCACCTCTCCCTTATTTTAAGGACATTTTCAAGGACCACATTACTGAATACATATTAACCTACTCTTCCTCAGATTTAGTCAGTAACAGGTTTCAATAGAAACCATCCCTCCATCTCAAAAAAAAGCTCTGCAGAGTGGGGACCTGGTGTACGGTCCTCAGACGTGATTTCCAGGTGGCTCCGGAGAGACGCCGACCTAAGCTCTGTGCTCTTTCACCAAGCTGGATTTTACAGTGTGCCTTACTCTCCAAGAGTAAAGATTTGTGAAGTCATTTTCAACCCCAGAGCTCATAGTATCCCTGCATACTCTCCCTCCGTGTTCCTCAGCGGTTTTACTTCCTGAAGATGACTTTATAATCAACAGACATACGTGGAGCATGATCTGGGGATTTGAAACTTCTTACGAAGGTCCTGGGCCCATAATTTACACCTGAGTACAGGGCTTCAGGTTCCCGTTTATGGGTGGTGCATGGGTATCATCTGGTCTTAGGGACTATGTGACAGCAAGCCATCTTCACAAGCCTCTGAGTTTGTATGTAAGATGGATATGCCAGAAATGTTGTGTTTTTCTTAAATGGGATTGTGCCAACTTATTCTGTGATCAGTCCATGACAGCTTCTTAAGCAGCTGCGTTTGGGAATAGACAGGAATGGTGCAGAACCCCTCCCAGGGCTGGATTTTACGGATGTTTTTAAAATACCATAGCTCAAATCTGTATACTTAAAAGTTTAAGTTTTCTTTACTTTCTTAAATCTCTTTATCTTCCCCACCATGTGTGTGTGTGTGTGTGTGTGCTGTGTTGGCGCATGTGTGTGTGTTTGTGTATGTGTTTATGTATGTGTGTGAGTATGTATATGTGAGTACATGTGTATGTGTGTGAGGGTGTGTGTGCAATGCTCATGTTTGTTTGTGCAGGAGCATCAGGCACCATCTAGTCTCTCCACCCACTTCTTTTTTTTTTTTTTTTTGCCCTAAGGCTGGGTCTCTCAATGGTCTGGAGCTCACCAAACAGTCCAGGCTGGCAGACCAGGGAGACCCTGGAACCCACCAGTCTCCATCTCCCCAGCACCAAGATTACAAAACATACTGCCAACCCATCAAAATAAAATGATGCAGAGTTTTTAAGAGACTTATTTTTATTTGACATGCATGGGTCCCATGTGCATACAGAACCTGAGGAGGCTAGAAAACAGTCTCTGAGCCCCTGGAACTGGAGCTATGGATGAATGGTAGCTGCCAGCTGAGCGCTTTGACTCAGGTACTCTGTAAGAGCAGCCAGTGCTGTTAACCACGGAGCCACCTCCTGTCTCCTTTTCGCTTGGTTTTTATGTTGCTGGAATAAGCACATTATCTAACACTGAGCTTCATCCCCTGCCCCAAGAGGACAGTCTTTCTCCAGTTAATGTCTGTAACTCTCCATCATGTCCCAGCTGTGTCTGGTGGGAGCCTCTCTTATTAAACACTTTTGTTCTCTTGTTCAGCTGCAAGCTTGCCCTCTAATCCAGCAGCCTGTTTCCAGCTCACCTGTGTTGGTCTCCCGTGGGTGCACACTTAAGTTGTTCAAATTCATAAAATGCTATGCTTGGTACCAAGCATAACTCTTGGACACCAATTAATTTACAGTATAGTATCTCAAAAGAAAAATTTTAAAAAGATTGTGTGATTAAAAGATAGGCAAGGACCTTGCCACACAAACATGAAGACTTGATTTCAGTCTCTACCATCTGTGTGAGAGCAGGGCATGGGAGTATGTGTCTATAATCCTGGTGCTGGAAAGGCAGAAACAGGTGGATCTCTGGGGCTTTGCTGGTCAGTGAGAAATTCTGTCTTAAAACATAGGTGTGACCAGACAGTGGTGGTGCATGTTTTTAATCCCAGAACTTGGGAGGCAGAGGCAGGAGGATCTCTGAGTTTGAGGCCAGTCTGGTCACAGAGTGAGTTTTCTAGGCCAGCCAGGGTTACACAGAGAAACCCTGTGTCAGAAAACAAAACAAAACAAAACAAAAACCCCATAGGTGTGAAGTGATTAAAGTAGACATTAACCACTGGATTCCCCGTGTACACACAGCCGCAGACAGGAGGCATCAGTGTTTTACAGTCGGTCCTCAGGGTCAGTTTTTCTTTCCAAACCAACACTCGGTACTTTTGCAATTCCATTTTCATAATTGCTTTAATTCCCCTCCTCTTAAGTAGTTTCATTCTTTGCGAATCTTTGTCAGATGTGATTATATTTCAGGGATTTTTTTAAATCCCAACTCTCACTTATTTATTATGAAATAATATGCACTCAGTTATTTGATGTTATTTTTTTAGAAAACAAAACTCATCAGAGCAAATGTGGCTTGACTTCACAGAACACATGCAAAGCAGGTGGGCCACTCTGACTTCTTGTTGCATTTGAGCATGGTCACAGAGTGACACCAATTTCAGATAATTAGGCTTTGAAACCCGTTCCCAAAGACAGATTGTAAAACCACTTTTGAGCAATTATAGCATCGCTTGAATAAATTTACGGTTTTCTATATCAACGTCTTGAAAGACAACCTGGTTCAAAGTGCACCAACACTGCTGTTGAGCTGTTTACTCCCCTGTCTTTAGAATGGGTCTAGAGTTTGTGTGCTCATGACAGGTACAAATACAGAAGTCTAGCATAAGAATAAAACCATACAAAATAGTACATTTAATTTTTTCCTCCAACTTGGTGTGTGTGGTTTTGCACAGATATGGAGGTGTGTTTGAATATGGGACATTGATGCTGAAACTCATCCTTGATTGATCTGCTATCCTATTCATTGAGCAAGACTTCCCAATCAGACCCTTAGCTCACTGGTACAGCTAGTCTGACTATCAGGCTGCCTCTGGGGAGTCCCTGTCTCTACTGGCCTAGGCTGGAATGATGGGCAGACTGTCACACTTACTCAGCATTACCTGGACTCCTAAAGGTCTCAACATGGGCTCTCACACTTAGAAAGCACGCACTTGATGGATAAAGCACCTTCCCAGTCCTCTATTCCATTTGGAAGGAATAACTTTTGTTCATGGTGACTGAAAATAAACTCACTTGTTAAAATGTTTCACCTGGTCGTTGTATTCAAAGCAAAGAGGAAATAGTTGGAGAAATACGCTTTAAGCTGTATAGGTGCTTAGGTGATGAGAGACGGTGCCAGAGGCAAATGCCTGTAATCCCAGCACTTGAGAAGTGGAGGCAGGAAGATTTAAGTCCAAGGTCACCCTTGAGTACTTAGCAAGTGGGTGACCAGGCTGTGCTACACAAGCCCGTGTCTCAGAGAGTGGATGACAAATGTTTGGTTATTATTGTCCTCCCATTTTAATTGTCCTTCAGGAATACTTTTTTTATTGGGTAAACATGGCTTTAATGTATTAGCCTTGTAATATCCATGTGTGTGCTACAGAAAAGCTTTCCACAAACCGCAGTACCTGTTTCAAATAAAGTCAAAAATACCTCCTAATTATTGACCTTTGAGACGTCAAACTTAACAAAAGTAGAAAAAGCAAGTTCCTTCCAAGTTCCAAGAATATGGTTTTCCATTATGAAAAGTATGTTTACCACATTTTAGTCAATAAGAACATTGCCTCTTCTTTGGGGGATAAAATGGACCTTTCTGACCTCCACAGTAGAGAATTTGAAACGTTCTGTGTGTCCAGTTTTTTTAAAGCCCCATAAAGTGAAATCCAAAACTGTAACTGAACGCAGTTTGGAGGCAGATGACTAATTTTCTCAACTATTTTTGGATTTTTCCCTTCATCCTTTGCAGCTTCCAGAGAAAATTTCCCTGTTAAGTCTTCAGCTCCCTCAAACCCCCTTCTCCCCTGAGTGATAGGAAGTTGAAAGGTTACTAATGAAAAGAGTAAAAAAATGTCCCCACCCGACCCCCACCCCCACCCCCGGGTGCTGCCTCCTATTCACTGGTAAGGAATGTGGCTAGGCTCAGGCAACCAAGGTTAGTCAAAAGGAATGTGCATAAGCCAGCCTCTGCATGACATCAGAGCATCGTCCCCCAAAACTCATGGAGACTTTCTGAAACAGCCAGCTCACCACTCCCAGGTTCTCTCTGTGTTTACACGCTCTGCAGGACCACACTGAAAGGGCCAGGGAGCAACATGAAGGGGATGGCAATGCATAGCTTACCATACACTGAAGCTGAGAAATACAGCCACAGAGAAAAACTGTCTGGGTCAGCCCCCGAAACCTTGGTAGGACTCGCTCCCTCGGCCCATTCATTTGAGCAAATGTTAGTGGACCCTGAAGGCTGAGCAAGACATCCTGAGACCAAAATGTGGTTGTGTCTCAATCTCTTGAACTCTTACAGTATCATGTCTGCCTGCTAGCAATCCTGCTTCCCACCATGATGGTCATGGACTCTGGATCCTCGGAAACTGTAAGTCCCCAAGCAAACTCTTTTTTCTATAAGTTGCCTTGGGCATGAATCTTATCACAACAATAGAAAAGTGATTAAGACAGTGTACATTCCTTGTGTCCCCCTTCCTGATTTATTAGAAGTTCTCCTAGTCCCTGCCTCAGGCATCACCATTCCAGGAGACCTTGGCTGAGTTAAAGGAACGTGAGTGCCCTGTCGTGCCCTGTTGATTACTACTGTGTCATTGTTGCAATGTGGGGGTGGAACCCAGGACCCTGCTCTTGCTAAGCTCTTCTACTGGGGTCTACCTCCAAGTCCATGTTATTAGCATTATTTTCCTATATTCCATTTTTGTCTGAATCATGTGCTAGAAAGATTTATCCAGGGCTGGCAAGAAGGCTAAGTGGATAAAGGTGCTTGCCGCCAAGCCCGATGATCCGAGTTCAATCCTCAGGACCCACTTGATGGAAGGTGAGAATAGACTCCTACAAATTGTCTTCTGACCTCTATTGCACACGCCCCACAACAATATGCACAAATAAATACATAAGCATACATTTTTAAAAAGAAAGTTTCGCCCCGAATCCCCTCAGTCCCTAAAAGTTTCAGTGTGGATTTCCTAAAATATAAGATTTTTAAAAACATAATGCAAGTATTAAAATCAGAAAGTTAATATTGATATAAAGTTGTCTAATTTTCAGACCCTCCTTAAATGTCAACAAATACATTTCACCACAGAAGAAAAAAAAAGCTTCCATTCTTGATTGAGGTCTTATGTCGTAGGTAGTTTTGTGTCCTTAGGAAGGACAGGTTCCTTGGCTTTCATGAGATGAGGACGTTAAGGCTCTTTGCTTTGTTATGTCCCTTGGTATGGATTAAAGCAAGAACCAGGGCACCGTCTTTGGCAATGGGCAGGGAATGCTTGATTGTGTGGTTTTCAACGGATGTGAGAGTCAGCAGCTTAGGGCTGATGAGCAGCAGGAACAGCGGCCCTTGCTCATCCTAGGCTCTGCTTTTGGTGGTGGAAGTTTCCAGCGCTCAACAGTGATCCAAATAGTGGAAAATACCAGAGAAAAAGCTCCATACAAGGCTCAGGGCTGCTGAGATGAACAGAGTCAGGTCCTCTCTGTAACCCGGAATCAAGCCCCCTTTGCCAGGTGTGGAAGTGTGGTTTCGCAGAGAGAGAGAGAGCTGTGGGAATCCTGGTAAAGGGCTGTTAGAAGTCACTGGAATTAACTTCTCGTTCGTGCATCTGCAACAAGTTCAGAGTGGAAACTTTCTCAAATGCATTGTCACTTTGAATTGAATGTGTGCTTGGCTCTGGTTGACAAAGGCTTTTCTTTGGGGACACCCCAAGGGAGCAGGATAATCCCATTTCACCTTGACAGGTGCAGAGCCATGAGGATGCCTTGGTAAAAAGCTACGCTCTGCCTTCAAAATCACATGTTCTAGAACAATGGCTCTCAGTCGCTGCTCATGGTTCGACTGATGACTTCTGGCTGTCACATTGCCATGGCCATGAAGTCTACTTTCTCTCTGTCTTCTGAAACAGGCTTCTTCAGAGTCTTCAGTTCCCATGTATTTACCATGCAACACTGAAGCTTGCAGCTGCTAGGCCTTACAATGTCATGAAGGACAAACAACAAGCTGTCAGGCTTTGTCGTATACCTAAATTTCATTCCCACAGGGCAATGACAAAAGCTCTAGGCTAACTTGTTCATCTACCCAGAAGATGGCTTTAACCTACAGAGGGACAGGTGAGTCCCCTTTGGATCTTTGGACCTCCAGTCTTTTGGGGATGGCTCCCTTTGCTGTCCTATTTCATCAGAAAGCCTTGGAATGGGGCTCCAGTCTGGATTCCTGTGGCTTTGGTCAAAGATTTTCACAGGGCCAGGCTGCATTCTTCAGGCAGCTCTTCTTTGTGGGTGGAAAAGGCTCACCCAGGAGAGTTTTTTCTTGGCCTTTGCAGCCCTTTCCCACCCAGAGAGGACACAAAATCGAATATGTGCAAAGAAAACAGATGCACTGTCTATACACCAATAACTCTGCTATATTAATAGATGAGACCAGCCAACTGACTTCCTTAGGGACTTGGGGTCTGTCCTTCTGAGCTATTTGTGCTTTGCCCTTTCCCTGGGCTTCTTGCTGGACCAGCTGGGTAGCTTGCACATAAGGTCATGGAGCTCTGATGACCCTGTAGGGGTGGGCTTGCCCCAGCAAGTGCCCTGTCCACTGAGCTTGGGAGTGTGGAACACATGCTCTAGAGACAAACCCACGTCCCAACCTCTCAGATGGGACAGCAGAAGTTTAGTGAAGGCCATGCTAGTTGCTTTCCTTACTGCTGCCATGCAGCGAAGTACCCGATGAAGGAACTTCATTTGTCTTTGGAGTCCTTCAGTGTCTGTCAGATGCTGTGTGTGTGTGTCTGTGTGTGTGTGTGTGTAGTGTGTCTGATGTGGGATTCCCCTCTGTATACTGTGAATATGCTTTATTATCACTGGTTAATAAAGAAGCTAATTTGACAAATGGCTTAGCAGAGTAAAGCCAAGCAGGAAGTCCGAACAGATATATATATATATATATATATATATATATATATATATATATATAGAGAGAGAGAGAGAGAGAGAGAGAGAGGAGAGTAGGTAGAGTCAGTGAGATGGCATGTAGCTGCCAAAGAAGACAGATGCTGGAACCTTACCAGTAGGCCATAGCCTCAAGGTGATACATGGATTAATAGAAATGGGTTAAATTCAGATGCAAGAATTAGTTAATAAGAAGCCTAAGGCATCATCCAAACAGGGTTGTAATTAACAAGGAACAAACCTGGAATGTTCTGGAGCAAATTGAGTGTTGCTTTTGTGCTGAAAACAGTTTATAGGGCCATAGAAAAGGGGTTGTCCCAGCACGACTGGTGACAAGGCCCGCCAGTTGTAAGGTTTTTAGGGTATTGATGCTTCCTTCTGTTTTTTGCTGATTTCTTGATAACAGGCACACTTAGACGCCCCCTGTCAATCTCCCTGCATCTACTAGCAGCTGGCATCATTCCATTTTGCTTGGATAATTCAGTCCCATTGCCTCCCATGGCAATAGCTGCTCCTGGCAAAAGAAATCATCATTTACTCAAAACATTTGCACAGTTCTGCTCAGTTAGAGAGCAAACGCAGGCTGATCATCTTCGCACAACGACAAGTCAAATCAAGAAAATCTCTAAACCATGAAATGAAATTTAATTAAATATTGCAAAGACAAACATTTTACCAGGAATAAATATTCCAAAAGAATGGCTGGAGGATACACAAAGCCCTGTTTTACTCCTAGGAAGTGTCCGTGGAAACTTTGAAAATGTCAATGTTTCCCCGAATGAGACACGTTGTCATTGCCCAGCCGTCACATCAGGCGGGATAGCGGTTCTGAGGTGCTGTAAATGAGTCCTCTTGGATGTTGAGGGCTGAATGTCCTCCAAAATGGTAGGACATGAGCAGGCTGCCAGGATAGGTAGGAGTAGCTTGCTGCAATCAAGTCTTTCACTCCTGTGTTGTGCACAGCGAGCCCATCTCCTACATAATTCATGTACATCAGAGTGATACGGTCCTCTGAAAAACACCTCACTAACTCTGATGCTCCACGGAGACAAACACTGCCCCCTCTTCCGAGGCTCTGCTGTCAATCTCTCTCCTCAGCTCCAATGCAGGGTACAGGCTCTCCAGACCCAGGAGACCTCAAAGAGCGTTCTGGGGACTCTAACCCCAATAGCAAGGAGGTGTTCAGAGATGCCAATATCTCTTGACACTATGGACACTGGAGAAGGACTATGACTGGTAGGCCAAGCTGAAAAAGAAAGCTTTTATTGTCTCAGGAGGTTGAATGTTTAGGAGATATCTAACAAGGATGGTGAAGGGTTTCAGACCCAGAGCAGTGAACTAGAGGATGTTGTTCACATTCTGGGACTCCCCAATTTTTTTAAACATTGTTATCATTCAGATACAAGCATATATATATATATATATATTATGTAATACATAATCCACTCATTTTGTGTGCCACTCAAATGCTTTTTTAACCTGTTGACAGGGCTGTGCAAAACCAGGACCAAACTTGAAACTCATAAAGACATTTTCATCTTTTTCTTCAAGTAAAACCCCACAGCCATCAGCAGTCAGTGTCCATAAGCCTCCTATGCAGCCCCTTCCCTAAGCAGCCCCTAAAATACTTCCTGCCTGTATAAACAGGTGTGCCTTGGGCATCTTCTAGACACAGCATCACCCAGCATGCAGGCTGTGGCTACTAGGACAGAGCTGGCTCTCAATAGCTCAACAGTTAAGACCCTTGCTGCTTTTCCAGAGGACCTGAGTTCAGATTCCACCACACCACCTAAGTCAGGCCGCTCACAATCACCTCTAGCTCTAGCTTTGATGTATCCGATGTCCTCTTCTAGCCTTCTAGGGCACACACACATGCAGAGAGAGAGGGGGTATTTAAGATTCATTGTGTCTTAGCATGTTTTTGATACAGAGGAAGAAACATTAGCACGTTTTTGTAATCACAGAAAGAACTGCTCTAAATAGAAACCTGCTACTTAGCTTCAGAGACAATCTTCTTGGGGGCGGGATTATAAAACCACCCTAGGATGGCCATGTAGACAAGATAAGACAGCGCCTGCCCTGCACAGACTGCTGCCCTTCACAGGCTATAGAACCTCCTTATGCAAGAACTAGAAGCTTCAGGAGTGTTTACAAGGGCTTTTCCTTTTCTCTCCAAGTGCTGCTGAATGTCTCGTTAAGAAGGGTGAGCCTCTTAACATCCTGGTACTTCCTTCCTCACGGCTGAGAACACTCCATTCACAAGGATACCACATTTTCCTACCCACTTGCCAGCTGATGAACAGGACAGTGCTTTTCTACTTTTAATTCTTACAGAGTTGCTATAACAATCCCGGCACACTTTTCTGTATATATAATCTTCAGTTCTCTTGGAGCACTCCGAATCTTAAACTGCACAGCACAGCAACTCACACTCCAGGCTTATACCCATCCCAGCCTCATTTCTGTTGCTGTGATAAAATGTCACGACCAAAAGCAACGTTTAGGAAAGGAAACATTTATTTGGCTTGAAATTCCAGGCTACACTCCATCATTACAGGGAAGCGAAGGCAAGAACTTACAACACCATACACATACAAGTTGTGTAAACACATGAACATGTGCACACACAGATAAATGAACAGATGTTGCTTGTTAAACTGCCGTGACTCTTTATTGACTAAACACGTAAAGGCTTGTTATGAACTCTGTATTCTACTCCACTGACCTGTGTGTTCACCTTGTGCCAGCTGATGTCTTGACTGTGGTATATCTGCAGTATTTTTCAGTGGACAGGTGTGAATCCTCCAACTTTGCTCTGTTTAAAAATTCCTCAGGCCCTTCCATTTCCATGTGGTGTAGGAAGTCCTTTTGTCTATGTGTTGCTTTTATTGGTTAATGAACGAAGCTGTCTAGGCCAGTGACTTAGCAGAACAGAGCAAGGTGGGAATTCCAAGCAGATTAGAGGAGGAAAGAAGGCAGAGTCAGGGAGATGCCATGTAGCCACCGCTGAAGGAAATAGACACCCGGGAACTCCACTGGTAAACCACAAGCCCCGTGGTAAAATATAAAATAACAGAAATGGGATCACTTAAGATGTAAGAGCTAGCTAGAAATATGCATAAGCTAATAGGCTGAGCAGTGTTTAATTAATATAGCTTCTGTGTGGTTATTTTGGGTCTGGGTGAGGGAAAACGAACAAGCAGTCTCTACCAACATCTATGAATGCTTTATTTTTATTTAAAAATTGCTTGTTAATTAATTTGTGTACATGTTTGGGTACCCATGCCACAGCATGGGTGTGGAGGTCAGAGGACAACTTGTGTGAGTCAATTTTCTTCTGATGTGTGGGTCCTTGGAATCAAACTCAGGTCATCAGGTTTGGTGGCAAGCACATTTACCCACTGAGAAATTTCATTGACCCTCTGTATGTATTTTAAAAGCAGCTTATTAATTTTTTTGGGAAAAAAGCCTACCTGGAACTTTGATAAAAAGTGTGCTGAATCTTTTAACTGTGCTTATAATCAAGCATAGTTTAGTAATAATAAGTCCAGGGTGATGAGGTTCCATGTTATCTTTTCCTCTTAATTTCTTTTAATAATCTTTGAGGTTGCCGTTGTGTAAGCCTTGTGCTTTTTTTAAATTAATGTATACTCAACTATTTTATACATTTTGATGCTACTGAAAAAATAATAATTTTCTTGATTTTATTTTTAGGATACATATCATGAAGTAGAGCTGTGACTGATTTTCATATACGGATCACTTATGCTTCAATCTTGATTAGCTGATTTGTACTATTATTATTATTATTATTATTATTATTATTATTATTATTATTATTTGGTTTTTCCAGACAGGATTCTTCTGTGTAGCCCTGGCTGTCCTGAAATTTGCTCTATAGACCAGGATGGCCTCAAACTTACAGAGACCCTTCTGCTTCTGCCTCCTAAGTGCTGGGATTAAAGGTGTGTGCTGCCTCTTTTATTTTTTTATCAGATGGAATTTTTATATAGTAGATTATATCATTTGTAAGAAAAAATTTACTTCTTCCTTTCCAGTCTGGGTACTTCCTTTCTCTGACTTCCTGTTTCTCTGCCTCCCTGCTTTCTTCCCTCTCCTCTTCCTACCCTCTTCCTTGCATGTGTTCCTCGTTCCTCCAAGTGCCTCCATCTGTGTAGACTAGCAGCAAGGGCAGACACCCTTCTCCCCGCCCAAGTTCCTTCACTCCCAAGCACACTGGCTGCTAACTTGTGTAGATTCCCATTAGGGGTAGGGGTCCCTAGTCTTGGCTTGTTGGCGCAGCTTACTGAGAAGAACACTTACTTCTTGTCTTTTGTCCTCTGTCTTGTTCATACATGATGTGAGCTTTCCTAAGAATGTCATGCTCCTATTTGTTCCCGTGTCTCATGAATTGTAGGAAATCTTTCATAACAGTGTGTATTGTGAATGGGTGGGGCAAAGGTGTAAGGGAGTGAGGGTGTAAGGGGTGAGGGTGTAAGGGGTGAGGGTGTAAAGGGTGAGGGTGTAAGGGGCGAGGGTTTAAGGGGCGAGGGTGTAAGGGGTGAGGGTGTAAGGCACTGGAGGAAGAGATTTAAAAAGGCTGTACTGTATTTTAAGAATGTGTTTTTCGGAAGAGGAGGATGAAGCAAATGAACCCCTCCACTAATGACAAGTGAGACCCCCTCCACTAATGGCAAGGGGAAGGCATTCCCTTTGCAGTAAGGAGCCATTGGAGCCCTCCAAGGAACTGTTGGAGCTCATCTGAATGACAGGGCCCCCTCCAGGCAGCTGTTTAGTAAACAAGGTCATCACTGAAAGCAAACTTCCAGCTCAGCTCCAGCTCCTGGCTGCAGTCACAGCACTGGAGAGCCCAAGGATGGCAAGTCCAGTGTCAGCCTGGGCTACCCAGCAAGACCTTGTAGCAAAACCAGAGAATCACAAAATTACACTCAACATATTATCAGTAATAGTAATAGTTACTCAAAACACACCAGTTCTTATTTAATCTTCTCTTGTTACTGGTATGTCTTAGCACCATCTATACCCATCCCGTTCTCTAGTGGGATTACTGTATTGCTATAGTACCAGGTATCTCTTTTTGGCTCAGAGTTCTGTGTTGTCCAGTTTTTGATATGACTATGCTGTGCTGTGGGCATGTATTCTATGAAAATTGACAAATTAAAAATAATGGAACACTTGCCTTGGAGCAGCCAGCAGTTGAGTGTTCGGTAGCAATTCTCAAATCGTCCCACTTTGCCCAAGAAAACCAAGGAAAAGGCAGGTGAGTGGCTGAGGAAACCACGTGATCATCCTAGGCAGGGATGCCAAAGACATATGGAACTCTATCTGGCTGTTTTACTCCTAGGAGGGATTAAGAGCAAAATCAATTCAGTTCTCGAAGAGTTTACAGAAAGCAACAGCAGTGCCAAACATCCCCAGTACGGATGCTAAGAATTACATACGCGGAGGCCGCCTCTGTGAGAAAGGGATGAGATGCTGACAGGTGAGCCCTCCCTTTCAGAGAATCGATTCTCCCGTGAAGAAATGCTCAACTCAAGGACAGTGGCAACCACGATCGGTTTTCTTCAGGATGATGGATCCAGAAGGGAAGCGGTCTCTTCTGTTTATAATCAGAGAGCTGACCTGTGTGGAGCCCTCCTGAGACATGAGATGGGCCTCACTGAGGTTTGGTGCAACTCTCCTTTAAAAACTACTCATGAAGGCTGGAGAGAGGGCTCAGTCAGTAGTGCTTGCTTTGCAAGCATGAGGATTTGAGCTTGAGCCTAGAAACCACATGAAGCTCCAGGTGTGGTGGCATGTGGTGGCACTTACAAGCCCAGCACTGGGGTGGAGACGAGGGCTTCCTGGGGCTCCCTGCCAGTCAGCCCAGCCTTCTAGAGGAGCTCCAGGCCAATGAGAGATCTACAAAATAAAGTAGATAAGGTAGATGGCACTCCTGCACAATGACACTTGAGGCTGTCCTCTGACCTGTCCATACACCCAGGTGTGCAGCCCCAGCCACACGAACACACACACACACATTAAAAACAATTACTCAGAGAATTTAAATATATCAATCTGGGATAACCCTTTTCAAGGCCTGTGGAGATCAGAAGAGGGTGTCAGATCTCCCAGGACTGGAGTTCGAGGCAGTCATAAGCCTCCCAATATGCGTGCTGGGGACTGAATTTTGATTTGCCATAAGAACAGCTCACACTCTTCACTGCTCAGCCACCTCTCCAGCTCAAGTCCCAGCAGATTGCATTTAGTCGTTGGGTTGGCTTCCATGCAGTCATTTATAATGGACTCAGAATTTGTAGTGAAATAATCTTTTTTTTTTTTTTGTATACACTGTGAAGATTTTTTCACTTGGGTTGGTTAAATAAAAAGCTAAATGGCCAATAGCTAGGCAGGATTTTCAGGGCAGAGAGGATGCTGGGAAGATGGGCGGAGATGCAGAGACTCCCCAGCCAGAGATGGAGAAAGTAAAAAAGCAACACTCTGGTAGCCTCTGGAATGCAACACACCGGCTGTTGCCCAGAGCCAACAAGAACATGCACCCTGCTTGTCTTCTGAATTGGAACTCTTAATAATGTCTGTAGTGGACACACTGCCATTTGAGCAAGTCTCTGCAGAGCGTGGATGGAGACTCGGGCAGCAGGGAGCTTCACAGAGAGCTTTGATGTGGGCGGCATCCATCAGAGATGCCCAGTAGATACTCTCACAGACTGTCAGCTGCTTGATCTGTGAGTAGAACCCAACCCAGCTCCTCACTCCACATAAACCCATCCCAGCTCATCATCTTCACCTCTGCTAGCATCATGGCCCACAGAACCCTCTGGAAATGAGGCCAAAGAGTGATGAAAGACATTCATTTGGTTATTAAAACTCAACAGAAGGGTTTCCCTGTTAGCAAAGAACAATTGCAGACAAGAAATGAACACATCCGAAGTCCGCTCTTAGAACTGGGCATGTAGTTCAATAGTAGGACTTGCCTTGGTGCCCAAGGCCCTGGTGTGAACCTAATCCTGAAAAAAAAAATAGGTTCCATAAACTGCTTCTGAAGGTACCCCACATTGTGGTGCATCTTAGAGAAGACCCGGTTCTATCCGGAGTCAACTGGAAAAAAGAACATAATTGCTCTGCACTACAGCGGGACTCCAGGGGACAGGTTCCTTGGGTGTGATTTTCCCAGTCAACCCCAGTACTGAGGCTGAAAGGGCACAGCTTGCTCCACCAGGCGTGCCCTGGCCACACACTGCTGCGTTCATTCCCCAGTCCCTTGCTCACTGTGGAGTATTTCCTGGAATGTCCTCACAGGTGTGTGTGGGAAAACAAACCTGCAGAGTGGTAGGAAGCAGCTGCGGTGTCAGCCACCCACCAGGGTGCTCAGAACGTGGCTTCCACAGGAACAAGTTCTCACAGGTCAAAGCTGGGCCACTTAAGGATGACCCGGGCGTGAGGTGGTAGAGACCAGCCTCAGGACAGCTCTGGTGGGCATGTAGTTTACTAGAATATATCCTTACTCTCTTTATAGATAAACCTTTCCTGCACGCTTTCGCCAAAACCACCATCCATGTGCTTACAGAATGCTTTATTTACTGTCATGGCGTTCTACACAGCACTGCTCTTGACCAAGGGACTCACTTTTCAGCCAGAGAAATGGACAGTTGGCCTATGTTCATGGGATCTGCTAGCCTTAACCATGTTTCCCCACCACCCCAAAGCATCTAGCCTGATAGAATTCCCCTAATGGCTCACTAGGGGTGATAGCGAGTGGAACCCTTCTGTTTCCACCTCCTGATTCCAGGATCTGTGACTCCCAGCTACAAGAGAAATCACACCATATATTTATTTTTCAAAGAACATTCCACCTTCTGGACCCTGAGTCAAAGCATACACCACCTTCTGGAGAAACCTGCCCCAGCCCTCCAGGCTAGCGCCTCTTAATTGGTACTGTAACTGTGTCTTCAAAATGCCACTCCACCATTTTATCAATATTTTCGTTTTGACTTATGTGTATGTGTGTTTGTCTCTGCGTATATGTTGTGGTTGGATGTGTGTGTGTGCTCATAAAGACCAGAAGAGGGAGTCAGATTTCCTGGGAACTGGAGTTGTAGGCAGTTGTGAACCATCCAGCTTTGGTACTGGGACCTAAACTAGGGCCCTTTGGAAGAATAGCAAGCGTTCTTAACTGCTAAGCCATCTCCCCAGGCCCTGCCGGAACCTTTTGCATTAGACTTTCCTCATCACTATGACAAAATGCCTAAGCAAAAACACTGTCTTAAAAAGGAGACCTCATCTCAAGGTTTCAGAGCTTTCAACCCAGCATAAGAAGAGAGTGTGGTGGAGAAGAACAGCTCACGACCAAGCCTGCATCAGGGCTTTCCCCCCTCTTACTGTCATCCATGTCTCCAGCCTGTGCACCACAGAAGAAGCCACCCACATGCAGGGTGAGTTTCCCCTTCTCTGAAAACACCACTAAGACGCATCTCCTAAGCATGTCTCAATCCAATCGGAACTAAACACCACACCCTGCCACACACTGTCTTAGGGTTTTTATTGTTGTAAAGAGACATATGACCATGGCAACTCTTATGAGGGAAAAATTTAATTGGGGTGGCTTACAGTTCAGAGGTTCAGTCCATTGTCATCATGGCATTCCTGCATGCAGACAGACATGGTGCTGGAGAAGGAGCTGAGGGTTCTCACATCTTGAGCCACAGGCAACAGGAAGTGGCATGAGACACTGAGTGTGGTTTGAGCATAAATGAGACTTCAAAGCCCACCCTTCCAGTGACATTAACCTCCAACAAAGCCTCACGTACCCCAGCAAAGTCACACCTACTAATAGGGCCACCCCCTAGGAGCTTATGGGGGTCAATTATATTCAAACCATCATATACACACAAAATAAAAATAGGTAAAAACTGAAATTTTGACAGGCTTAAAAAAGAAAGCATTTTCTTCACCCCAAGTAAATAGTTTTTGCGCTGTTGCAGTGGGTCAGGACTAGGGCTGAGCACACACCCTAGCCAAGCACTTCCCCACTGTACTGCGACCCAGATCCATAGCTAAATTTCACTGTGTTGCCTTATTCCAAGGTCTGCAAACCCCTGGCATTCCACGGAAGGGAGGATTCTAGTTTGGGGTGGTGGTGCTGAGACAGTGGTGAGGGGACTAAGCATACCAAGTTAGCACCACGCGTGGTTATCAGCACTCCCAGGTGAAGGCCACCATTGTCATTGTCTCTGGTGGCAGAGCTATGGAGTCTGTGGGGAAGGGAAAACTTCAGGAGTATTCTGCTTGGAGACTTGGGTCCATGTGATCCTTTCAGGAGGGTATTGTGGTCCAATATGTACTTAGAATGCGTGGGGTCCTGAGTTTGATCTTCAAAATGACAAAGAAAAACAAGAAATATGGACAAAGTCAAATATCTCAAATTTTATTAATATATATATATATATATCCACTCATACATGAACTACAGTTCAAAGACCTTATTTATATCCTTGGGAGATATCCTTAACGTTTTGTTTTTATACTTAATAGGGCAGATGGATTAAAAGAATAGATTATGTCATTTTAATCAACTCTGGGATCAATGAAGATACTTAAATCAAGGGAAAATATCCACATGGGTTAATATGTAGCATAAATATATGTGGAAAATGAAAAGATTGAAATATGAAGGAATGAAGGCATGCCTATAACACCTGGGTGCAGTGACAAGTGTCTGTGGTCCCAGCTGCCCAGGAGGATGAGACAGGATTGCTTGTCAGGAGTGTGGGAGAATCTTGGGTAGCAGATCTCTGCACCTCAGAGCAGGCTTCCAGTGAGGCTGAAGTTCAGTAGTACAACACGGGTGTCCTGCTCAGCGCACGCGGGGCCTTATGTATGATCACCAGCTCTGGAGAGAAGGCGACAAGGACATTGGGATGGGCCATGGGGATAAGTGTCACCAAGAGGGCTTGCAGCAGTTTATAGAGAGTGGAATCTGTGCCTCACAGAGTGACTGGAGGAGACAGAAGACGTGTGTGTGTGTGTGTGTGTGTGTGTGTGTGTGTGTGTGTGTGTGTGATTCTAAACAAGTTTGGGGATGAATCATGTTACTAATCTATGTAACTACTGTTTTCCACTTGGTTCACAGATACCTATGCAGGAAGCTTGAAGCTGAACAGACAAACCGTATATTCACACAGCATTTCTGCAATGGTAGAAAAAAGCCTGGAGAATGTACAGGACAGTTAATACCACTGGAACACCACTATTATTCTTTGTGAGCACAGAGGCTCCATGTAGGGAAAGAAAACTGTTGAGATAAGACTCAGTGTGCCCCATCACACTTTAGAGTGGTTGGACCATTACAGAGGATGAGGGCTCTGTCTCGAGTCTTGCGGGCATGGCACTAGCAAACCTCCTGAAACTCCAGTTCCAGAGCATCGGATGCCCTCTTCTGGCCTCTCTGGGCACAGGCACACATGTGGTGCACATACATACATACAGAGAAAACTCTTGTACACATTAAAAAATAAATCTCTTTTAAAAGTTAAATTGCAAAAGTAGTACAATGAATTCCTGTATCTAGCCTTCACTAGTCTCTAATTAAAAATAAAGTATACATCTCCAGACCCTCTAATTCTTTTGTCTCTACTTTGCATTTTTTCTTTAGCCCAATTGCTGTCTTTTTTACTTTTATTTTTTTATTGCTTTTATTGAGCATATATTTTTCTCTACTTCCCTCCCTTCCTCCCCCATTCCCTTCTACCCTCTCTCATGATCCCCATGCTCCCAATTTACTCAGGAGATCTTGTCTCTTTCTACTTCCCATGTACATTAGATCCGTGAATGTCTCTCTTAGGGTCCTCTTTGTTGTCTAGGTTCTCTGGGCTTGTGAATTGCAGGCTAATTTTTCTTTGCTTAGCTTTGCACAGTGGCAGTATCTTAGCCAATGGGGTTTATCTAATTTTTAACATAATACTTTTATTAATTCATTGGTATTTCATAACTGTATTTTGATCATATTCAACTTCCTCTCCTCCCTCTAACTCCTCCTAGACCCAACCATATCTCCCCAATTCTCACAATCTACACCCCCAACATCATGCTCTCTCTCACCCTTGTTTTTAAAAGAATAACCAATTGAGTTCAATTGTAGCGTTGCCATACTTCCGGGTGACAGAGCATGGTGAACCTGCCCACAACCATACCCTTAAAGGAAATTGACTCTCCCTCCCCAGAAGCCACTCCCTCCCCCAGCTGCCCATAGCTTTTCAGTTAGAGCTGGGCTGGTGAGCCTCCCCCTTTTTAACTATTTAATACTCTCTTAAAATTCAAAATACATTCTCAAAACAAGATGTTCCCCATAAGACAAGAATACCATGACATTTCACAATGTTTTCTGAATGATTTTTTTTAAAGGAAACCATAAAGCGAGATTATTACAGTTTGATTTCCCCAAGGTATTCTGTCAATTTTTTGTTTATAACATCAAAGAAAAACCCACCTATGAATTATTTATTCATCTATGTTAACGAATTCACATCCAAACAGCCCAGTGGACTTTCATCCTTCACCTGTAGATCATGAGGTCACCCTCGGGATTCTGGGTCCTCAGTGACCCACTGAATAGACTAGGTAAAAACATAATCTAACTAGGAAACCTTGCAGTAGCGGCCACTCCTGATTTACCTCAGTGTCAGGGCAGAAAGCGAAGCCCCAGCATTTACCCCCTCACCATTGAAAATCGGCAGTTCTAACTTAGAGAGGCTTGGTGACGCCCCGAGGGCTCACTTGGCCGTGGGTTCTGCCCTCCTTTGCCTTACATCTGAGCTCCGCCTGTCTGTGAACAGCCCCGGTTCACTGTGAAGTCCCAGTTCAGAGTCCAGTCCCCACACTGAAAGAGGAGAGAGATGTGAACTGGCTTCTGGGTGGATCACTTCCTAGTCAAGCCTCTGATTAGAAGCTGGTTGGTACCCAACAGCGCCCCACAGAGGAGCCACAGGGCAATGACCATATTCCTGACCCACAAGCACTTTAAAACAACAGATAAGAGTTGTCTTGAGCTGCTCAATTCAACCCACAACACTGGTTTGAGATGTTTTCTTAAGACTTATTTATTTCTATTTTATGCGTACAAGTGTTTTGCCTAAACAGAGAAACATCCAAGGTAAACGACATCACAAATCAGATGGACCTGAAGACACCTACCGAACGTTCCACTCAAACACTAAAGAATATGTACTTGCCTCAGTATCCCATAGAACTGTCTTCAAAACTGGCTGCATATTAGGACATGAAGCAAGTCTCAAAAAAATATAGGAGAATTGACACACACTGCATTCTATCAGAACACAGTGAAATGAAGCTAGATCTCAAGAGAAATAGAAACCAAAGAAGTCACACACACTCATGGAAACGAAACGGTGTGCTGCTGAATGTGATAGCTGGGTCAAGAAGAAAAAACTATAATTCCTATAATTTAATGGAAATAAAAATTCAGCATACCAAAATCTATGAGACACAACGAAGGTGGTCCTCGGAGGAGCACTTATAGTGTTCAGTGCCTACATAAAGAATCAGGCTACAATCTACAACCCCAGAGAAGCTAGGGAAAAAGGAGGACCCCATGAGGGACATACATGGAGAGCTCACAGACTTTGGACTACAGCCAGGGAACCTGCATGGGACGGAACTAGCAAACTAGGCCCTCTGAATGTGAGTGACAGCTGTGTGGCTCGGACAGTTTGTGGTGCCCCCTAGCAATGGAGTCCTCACCCCTACATTCTAGTCTCTTTGATGTGGGAAGATACTGTATAGGCTATCCAAAGAGAAACATGGATGCCAACACAACTACAAAACCTTGGACTTACAATTCGTCCTGCCCACAAAGTATGCTAGGGCAATGGTGCCATAGAACTTGAGGCCCATGCCCTGAGAGGAACAAACCCCTGACCCTGCTTCGGTAACTAAGAAGCAGAGACTGTAGAGCCCAGAGATCTAGGGTAGAACCAAACACTACTGGTCTTAAAAAAATCAATAAAATGATTCCCAATGATTTTCTGTTATACTCGTAGATCAGTGCCTTATCCAGTCATCATCAAAAAGGCTTCCTCCAGTACAGATGGAAACAGATGCAGAGACCCACAGCCAGACATATGTGGAGAGACAGTCTAAGTTGAAATCTCCATCAAATCCCTCCCCTCAGAGCTAGGAGAATTTCGTGGAAGAGAAGGTAGAAGGACCGTAAGAGCCAGAGGGAAAGGAGGACACCAGGAGAACAAAGGTCTGTGAATCAACTAAGCAAGGCATGTGTGGGACTGAACCATCCATCCCAGGGCCCACAGGGGGCTGTATCAGGCTCTCTGCATATATTATAGTTGTTAGTTTCGTACTTTATGAGACTCCTAACTGTGAGACCAAGTGGGGTTCTGACCCTTGTGCCTGTTCTTGGGACTCCTTCCCTCCTGTTGGGTTGCCATGTGCAATTTTGTTATGATAGTGTCTGTTTCATTTTATTATATTTTATTTTGTCATGTTTGGTTTTTATCTCTTGGAAGCCTCTTCTTTTCTAATGAGAGACAGAAAGGGAATGCATCAGGAGGTGAGGAGGTGTGGAGGTAGGAACTTGGAGGAGTAGAGGGAGGGAAAACTATACTTAGGATATATTATATAAGAAAATAATCTATTTTCAATAAAAGAAAAAAGGGGGAAAGACAGAACCTAAGGATATTTCGAACTCTAAACATTTATACTCCACTAAACTGGAAAATCTAAAATAAATGTATGAATTTCTAGAAACATATGATTTATCAAAGTTAAATCAAGATGAAATAAATAAATTTAAAGGACACATAACAACCAGTGAGATAGAAACAGTAATTAAAATTTCCCAACTGAAAAAGCTCAGAGCCAGATGGATGCAGCATAGAATTCTCTGCACCGACATCATGATCCTCAATCTGTCCAGAAAATATTGAGGGAAGAACACCTCCAAATTCTTCTTATGGAGCCAGTATTGCCCTTATGTCAAAACCAGGGGAGAGAGAGAGAAAGAGAGAGAGAGAGAGAGAGAGAGAGAGAGAGAGAGAGAGAGATCAATCTCCTCAATGAACATAGACAAAAATTCTCAAGAAAATACTCACAAACTGAATTTAAAAACCCATCAAATATATTATCCACCATGATCAATTTAGCTTAATCCCAGAGATGCAGAGATGGTGTAACATATGTAAATCAATAAATATAACCCACCACATAAGTAGACTCAAGGACAGAAATAACAGGACCATCTCATTAGACACAGAAAAGACCTTGGACAAAATCCAATATCCCTTCATGATAAAAGTCTTGGAGGCATTAGTGGTATAGGAGACATACCTCAACAAAACAAAGGCGACAAGCATCAATCCCACAGCCACTATTATACCAAATGGAGAAAAAGTCAAACATGACTACTAAAATCAGGAACAAAACGAGTATGCCCACTCTGTCTGCTCCATTCAGTACAGGGCTTGGACTCTTATCTAGAGCAATAAGACAAGTAAAGAAGATAAGATGCATACAGACAGGAAAGGAAGAGTTCAAAGTATCTTTGCAGATGAGCTGATTCTATACATAAGAGACTTTAAAGACACCACCAGAAATCTCTTACAACTGGTTAAATGCACTCAACAAAGTTGCAGAACACAAAAATCAGCAGCCTTCCTGTGTACCAGTGACAAGCAGACCGAGAAAGAAAGCAGGGAAACAATCCCATTCACCATAGGCATAAACAATCTCAGGATAAATACGATCAAGAAAGGAAAGGTCTTGTTCAATGAAGACTTGAAGACACTGAAGAAAGAAATGAAAGCAGACCCCAGACAATGGAAAGACTTCCCACACTTGTGGGTCAGCAGGATTAATACTGGGAAATGGCCACTCTACCAAAAGCAATCTGTAGATACAGTGCAATCATCCCCATCAAGATTCCAATGCAACTCTCCACAGAAATTGAAAAAATAATTTCAAAATTCATACAGAAATGGAAAAGATTTGCAATAGCCTGAACAATCCTGAACACTGTTGAAGATGTCCCCACCCCTGCTTCCACAGAGTAATGAAAACAGCACTGTCCTGGCATAAAACGAGACATTGGTCTATGGGGTAGAACTGAGGATCTAGATGGAAGCCTACACTCCTATTGCTGCCTAATTTCTGACAAAGAAGCCAGGAACAGAGGGTTAGAATACACAAGAATACACAAAGAACTAAAATCTAAACATCAAGAAAATAAAAACCTTCAAGGCCAGCCTGGTCTACAGAGTGAGCTCCAGGCCAGGCCAGGGTTGCCCAGCAAAACCTGTAT
Source organism: Chionomys nivalis (assembly GCF_950005125.1). Classification (NCBI taxonomy): domain Eukaryota; kingdom Metazoa; phylum Chordata; class Mammalia; order Rodentia; family Cricetidae; genus Chionomys; species Chionomys nivalis. Next base: position 65,423,494 of record NC_080098.1, on the reverse strand, counting down.
CAAAAAACAAAAACAAGCAAACAAACAAAAAGAACTAAGCAGCCAGTTTTCCAACACACCCTTTTAGGGTTCCATACCCTTAGCTATCAGGGATGCAGAACTAAACCCACTTTAAGGTTTTATTTTACTACAGTCAGAACACTTCAGACCCTGAAAACAAAGGGCAATAGTGCTGCTGTGGGGAGGGGGAGGGGGGAACCTGCTGAGTGTGAGAACTGGTGCAGCCACGGAGGGAAGAAGTCAGCGTGGAGGGTCCTCAGAAAGCTAGAAACTGGTCCTCCACATGACCCAGCTATATCCATCCAGGGCCTATTTCTAAGGACTCCATATCCTGCTACACAGGTGCCTTCTCATCTGTGCTCACTGATGCTCTCTTCATAAGAGACAGGAAATGGAAACAGCCCAGATGTCCATCAGAGGATAAAAGGATGACGGGCATGTGCCACCCAGGTCATGTGGTATCAGAGACAGAATCCAAGGCTTCATATGTGATAAGCCAACCCTCTACCAGCTGAATGAACCACAGCCCCAGACCACTCTAGATTTTTTTTTAATGGTTTGTCCTTCTGTACCTGAATAGGATCTTTTACTCATTCTGAGTCACGAAGCAGAATGAGGGAGCACAGGAATCATTCAGTCCAGCTGCTATTGGTTCTTGACCAATGATGTTCTCTGCTGTGGAAAAAATGGGTGCTTGCTCTTTTGAGAGCCGACCTTTAACTTTTTGTGGCCAAAGTTCAGAGTTTTAAGCCAGGAGGCATTTATGGTGAGTGGTATCTTGACAAATTACCATAAGGTCTGGAGACTCAAACCTGGCTCTGGCTGTTTGAGTTAAGTATCCTTAGACTATCACAGTATGGACCCGCTGGTGAGAAGCCGCAGTGGCTACACTAGACAACTAGAAGTTCAAGGTCATCCTCTGCTACACAGCAGGTATGGTCAGCCTGGGCTATGTAAGAAACTCTCAAAAAAAGAAATATAAAAAAGAACAAAACCAAAAAAAACTAGAATGTCTCAGCTTTTCGTAAGATCCACACTATTCTTATTAGATCAACTTTCCTGCAAATAAGGATGAGAACACAGGGCAGGTGTGGTACAAAACATAAAAATGACTCCTCATAAAGAGGAAGAAAAAATGAGGAAGGTAGTGGTGAGGGCCATGAGGATAAACAAACCAACCAACAAAAATGCCCTCCAACAAAATAATTCACTGTTTTAGAAGCTTATGAAACACAAAGACTATGGGGACAAATCACCTAGAGCAGAGGGGGGAGGGAGGGAGAGGGGGGAGGGAGCAAGGGAGAGAGCATGTGTACACATGTGTTATCAAGTGTAACAGCCTCTGGCCTACTCATGGCTGAGGCCAGCACCCCAGCTGAGGCTGGGAGACAGATTTCTTGGATAGAAACTTGGAATTCAGTCAGGGAATCCTACTAAAGGAGACAGATCAAACTGAAGACCCTTTCCAGGGATATCAACCCCAGGGACTCAAACATCATTTGTTAAGTCCAAGTATTAATAAAATCTAAAGGTCCTGGATGTGAGGAACCAGAAAAGGATGAGAGCACTGACTTTAAAGAAAAGTCCCGGAGACGCGCTTTAGTTCAGAGATCAGGAATATGAAGCAATCAACACAGTTTGCGCCAGACAGGAGCGCGTGCAGTGAGGTGTATGTAAATTACAGTGTAAGAGGCCCAGGGACCCTGGAGGGTCCCCAGCAGCTGCGTGGGTAAATGCTGGAGGGAGAGGAAGAACTAGAGGATTGCTCCTGGGAGAGGAGATGTCCGTGGCCGAGGAGGCGTTCGGCATCCAGCGTCCTCACTGCAGTCAGCACCAGCACTCTGCCAGGAGAGCGGAGGGCTCTAGAGGGCTCACAGCAGCCTCCCCAGGAGCAAGGCGGGGTGTGGAGGCCCACAGACTGAAGACAAAGTCTCATTAGCGGGAAGAATGATTGGCCAGTTGTTCAAACCCCAGGTTTCTGCCATAGTAGGACTGGACTGGAGCCTTGGAAAATTCTGTGTCCCTTCGCAGGCATGCAGTGATGGCGAGGCAGTTGGACTATGGGTTGTGGAAGGGAGAACCTTCGCTAGCCAGGATGCCGTCAGAAATAACGGGTACAGCTTGAGTCTAGGAATCTTACTGTCTCATTCCAAACAGCAGTGTGTGCTTTCAGCAGAACTTGAATATGAATGAAAATACTGCAGAAAACATACAGACAAGTAGAGCGTGTGCTACGCATTCAATGACAAGCCAGAAAGGCTATAAATAGGCCCAGTGTCTCCTTGGGCAGCTCCTCTGAGGGGGCATTCTGACCCCAAGAAGCCTGGGGCTTGGAAGGCACGGAAGACAGCAGGCATTCAATGACTTCCGTCATTTAGGTGTACGGGATTAGCTGAAGTAATGACTGCCTGCCGAAAAGAAGATTCTCTCATTTGGTAAATCAATAATTACAGGCACACTGGGGAAATTAAGCAGAGAAAACTGCAACCCCCCAGCGCTGCTACCAGGATCATTCATGCCTCCGAATAAGAAATCGGGAACTCCCCAAGTGGTTATAAATAAGCCACGCACGCTGCATGCCTGCGAAGGGACACAGAACACTGGCTCCTTGGCTGAACATGTGCGCAAGCTAATTGCAAACCAAGATGTTGGGACCAGTGAGAGGAGATGCTCGTGCACAGTTTCTGCAGTGTGTGTTTGTGCGTGTGTACACCAACATATATGTATGCCTTTGTGCACTTTTGTGTATATGTTTGCTATCTACATGTGCATATGAATGTGTCTGTATTTGCTTGTGCATGCCTGTGTGTACACCTATGTATAAACATGTGTGCCTGCTTCTGTATGTGTATTAACATGTGTGTAGCTCTGTGTGTGCATGTGTGCACATCAGGGGTCATCCAATACAAGTACTGTATGTGTATTAACATGTGTGCGGCTCTGTGTGTGCATGTGTGCACATCAGGGGTCGTCCAATACAAGTACTATCTTTCATTCCAACTAAAAATTATTTTTGAATGAAAAAAAATGCAGCGAGCCATGTGACCACACAAGAACCATTTGTACGGCAACATTAAGGTTTAGCTCGCATAGTTGGGTAGAAATGCTCAAGCCCACAGCCCCCATCTGTCATGGGGCCACTTCCTCCCCTCAGGGTCACTCTGGTCCGCCATTGCTTTTCTGCTAGGCAAGCATATTCTTTTATACTCCTGTCTCCTTCCTTCACCCAAAGTCTTGAACTTTAGCAACCATGTCACTGCCACTTTTGAAAGACATCCCATCAGCCTGGGTATCGTGAGCCATCACCCCCATCATGTGTGTATGTGCACACATGTGCATGCATGTCTCTGAGTGCACACGTGTTTGAAAGAAAGTGTCTTTCTCAGTCACTCTTCCACTTCACTTTTTGGGACTGGGTCCCTCTCTGAACCCAGACGAAGCTCACTGACTAGCTCGGTCCCTGGGCACCAGGAACGACTCCACCCAACCCTATCTCCAGCTCTGCATCACCAGGGTTGCAGGAGAACACCTCCATGCCTAGTTTTTTACGTGGGCACTCAGGATGGAACTCAGACTGTCATGCTTGTGAGGCAGGCCCTTTACCGACTGGGCCGTCTCCCTCCAAGCCCAGAGCCCTCCATCTTGGCCAAAGTCCTGGTACGGTCCAGCTTCAGGAGATGAAAACTGAGTTCTCTACACAGGGATCACACGTGGCCATGCAGTGAGGCTCCCAGCATCCGAGAGAAGCAGCAGTCCCGGTCCTCTCAGTCAGTAACAGAGAAGGGATGTAGCCTGCATCTTGGGTCCCAGCAAACTCCGCACAACCGCTGTCCTGGAGCCCCTCCTGTGGGGAGACGACCCTCTTCCTACATCACAGCGAGAGCTAACGAACTGCGGATAATTGGCAGATGACACAGCACCCGGCAGGCATGACAGCGCAGCAATCGGGCTCCAAGGGATTTCCAAACACCAGTGACTTGAGGAGCCTTATGAGCTACACAGGCTGTGCCAAAAACCATCTAAGGAGATGATGCCAGCACCTGCCGGGCAAGAGCAGGACTGAGCGACGGCAGATCCCTATCTCTCCCAGCAAGAGCTGTGCTTCATCCAGAGGAGAGCTAATTAGCAATAGAGAGAGAAGTCTAGTGCAATTAAAGAATCCTTCCTCGACTGTATGTCATGCCTCCCTACTAATGAGGCAGCCACTTGTGCACCGTCAAACCGCGCAGACACTTTATCCCTTTGCAGGCCTCAGATGGACTCACGAAGACTCCAAGGGACCATATCCCAGAGGGTGGCATCTGTGAGCAGTGAGTCTCAAGCCGTGATTCTGTGGCTATTGAAAGGAAATGAGAAAGGGTTTAAAAATATAGTTACCTTCCCCCCACATTTCTATGGGGTTCACATTCATGGGGTCAGTCAGCCAATCATAGGTCGCAATTATTAGGATAAAAAGGGCACCTGTGCTGAATGTTTCTTTCTTTTAAATTAAAGTTGTGTGTGTGTGTGTGTGTGTGTGTGTGTGAGAGAGAGAGAGAGAGAGAGAGAGAGAGAGAGAGAACGTTCCACAAGCACATAATTAAGTATCTGCATATCACTGCCATGTGTGTGTCTAGGTCAAAGGACTATTTGAGGGAGTTGGTTCTTGGCTCCCTCCTTGAGGCAAAGTCTCTCTTGATGTTTCTGCTGCTGCCTGGGGGATTTCAGGCTAACTTCACTCCCATCTTACAGTAGAAGCAATGGTTTGCAGACCACACCCCTGCATCTAGCTTTTCACTTGAGTTCCAGGGATCAAACCCAGGTCATCAGGCTTGCCAGGCTAGTGATTTGACCCACTGAGCCACCTGTCTCCCAGCCTCATAGATTTACTTCTTGTCTTTATTCCCTAAACAATAAGCAAGTCACTGTAAGGCATTTGTATTACGTTAAGTTTTATAAGTAATCGAGCAGATGCTAAGAGTCAGTGTGTATAGAGATGGTGTTGGCTTTGTAAACACTAGAGGATCTGCAGATTTGAGTGTCCATGGGTAGAGGTGGGGGCTTCTGGAACTACTCCAATGTAGTTTTCAGAACAACCGGGCATCACCAGCTATAGTTCCCAGAGCACTGACTAGGA